>NC_138500.1:16106147-16659514 GCF_964252035.2 Podarcis erhardii | reverse complement strand
AAAGAGAGTATCTGGGCTGTATTCTGGAAAATCCTGTGGTTCTCTGCAGACCTTGACTCTGCACTGACAGCAAACTAGCTTTTCCACAACTACCAGTCTTGCTTTGTAACGGGCAGTTGCAAAACTGGCACACATCCCGAGGTACAGTCTCAGTTCATGAGACGGCCGCCAACTTGGATGGCTTTAAAAGAGGGTAAGACAAATTCAAGGAAGCCACGATGGTCATATTCCACCTCCACTGCCAGAAACAAATGGTGGTGATGTTCCACAAGGCCTGTAAATGGCATCTTGACCCGTCAATATAACTCCGGGATCAATTGTTAGTCGCGGCAAGAATCAGCCCACATATCTTAATATACTTGCTTTAATATACAGTGGTACCTCTGGTTGCAAACAGGATCCATTCTGGAGCCCCGTTCGCAACATGATCAGAATGCACCCTGCATCTGCACATCGCAATTCGCCGCTTCTGCGCATGACGTCATTTTGAGCGCCTGTGCATGCGCGAGTGGCAAAACCCGGAAGTAACCCATTCTGTTACTTCCAGGTCACCGCGGGACGTATCCTGAAAGAACATGACCTGAACCAAACGTAACAAGAGGTATGACTGTATGCCAATTGGCTTGCTCTGATGCTATGTTTATCTGTGGGCTTGCGACACTTAGCTAGTTGAGACACTTAGCTACTTTTCACACTGACTGCCTGTCAGCTACCTCCTTATCTAGGAGATGGAAGAGAGTTGGGAAGGGGCTTCCAAGCTAGGGATGAGTTAATTGGGTTAATGAAGCCAGATGAGGTAGCTTGCCTTTGTATAACTACAAAATTTTCAGCCCGGACACTAAGACTGAGGGCCTTCTGGTGGCTCCCTCGCTGCAAGAAATGAGGTTACAGGTAGGGCTGCCGTACGTTCAGAATTTCCCGGACATATCTGGGATCCACCCAAGCAGAATTTCCTGAAATCAGTAAAAATGTCCGGGCGTATGGCAACTACACTCAACAACTTTTGTGTCTGGATTTCCACTTTTTGAAATATGGCAACCCTATTACAGGGAACCAGGCAGAATGCCAAGGAAATAAACAACTATCTGGCTTTCTGAAGGCAGCCCTGTATAGGCAAGTTTTTAATGTTTGATGTCTTACTGTGTTTTAATTTGTTGGAAGCCGCCCAGGGTGGCTGGGGGCAACCCAGTCAGATGAGTGGCATATAAATAATAAAATAAAAAAAATCCTTCCAGTAGCACCTTAAAGACCAACTGAGTTAGTTCTAGGTATGAGCTTTCGTGTGCATGCACACTTCTTCAGAAAGCTCATACCTAGAACTAACTCAGTTGGTCTTTAAGGTGCTACTGGAAGGATTTTTTTTTATTTTTTTTTTGACCATGGCAGACCAACACGGCTACCTATCTGTAATATAAATAATAAATTGTTGTTATTGCCTAAATGCTTTCCCTGATGTGAACAAGTCGTGATGACTGCTTGTTGCTTTGACCCTGAGTCTGTAAAGGCAGCGGGACTCTGAAGGCTGTGAGATCACACCTTTCTTTAATAAAGCACTAGAACTGGTCATTCTGATATTTTTAGCGTCTTCCTTTGGCATCCCTGCATCAAACCACCCTCGCAGGCCCTCCCTTGGGCCTACAGATCAAGACAGTCAGTATGCCTCTGAATACCAGCTGCTGGTGAACCCAAGTGAGCAGAGTGCTTCTCACAGACTTTTGGCTGACCACTGTGAGGACGGGATGGGCCTGATCCAGCAAAGCTTTTCTTACGTTTGCTCTGCACAAACCGTGTGCACAACACAGAGCAGTCCTGTGCAGCACAGGAGAGCCCAAGAGCAGGTGCTCCAAACTTCTTAAAAGTTTATTTATTTGGTTTGTATACTGTTTGTCATCTGAAAAATCTCAGGGTGGTTCATGGACTTGTGGCATCCAGAGCTGGAAAGCAGGCCCTGATGTTAGTTCCCAGGCAGCCTTCGTCAATGCTGGGGCCCCAGGTGTCCTTGAACCACAACTCACATCAGCCCTGACAATTGGGCTAGGGAAGATGGTGGCTGTAGTCCAACAACAGCTGGGGAACCCAAGGTTGCTACCCGGTAGCTCTGGAAAATTCTCTTCATGCCCTTTGTCACACTCTTCCTGGCCTCTGCTGAAAGTCCAATCCAGTCATTTTCTAGATCTGAGAGAGTGAAAGACAAATGCCTCGCGGTTGCTAGGCAACCAGCTCCAAGGTACTGCTCCTTCACCCTTTAGGCAGCAAGATGCTCTAGTACAGTGTTTCCCAACCTTTTTTGGGCAAAGGCACACTTGTTTCATGAAAAAAATCTCGAGGCACACCACCATGCCAGATGGGGAAAGGTCACTTTTTACTTATGTAAAAAAAAATAAAAAAATAGTAACAGCATAGAAGGTAATGGTTATCTCTTTGATGTCTGATGGGAGGGCATTCCACAGGGCGGGCGCCACTACTGAGAAGGCCCTCTGCCTGGTTCCCTGTAACCTCACTTTTCACAGTGAGGGAATTGCCAGAAGGCCCTTGGCACTGGATCTCAGTGTCTGGGCTGAACGATGGTGGCGGAGACGCTACTTCAGGTATACTGGACCGAAACCGCTTAGGGCTTTAAAGGTCAGCACCAACACTTTGAATTGTGCTCGGAAAGGTACTGGGAGCCAATGTAGGTCTTTCAAGACTGTCGTTACGTGGTCTCGGCGGCAGGTAGCAGCGCTCACAGCTTACGGACTACACCGTGTAACAGGTGTCTGGCCCAGCAGCCTAAGGCGGACAAGCCACTGAAACAGGCATTCAGAATCCATTCATTTCATAAAACCTGCAGGGCTCAATCTCTGTGTTTGTGTATGTGTGTGTTTCTGTTTTGCCCAAGGGTCTGGGGGTGGGAGAGAGCTCTTTAGCATGATGCTTTTAAAACAATTAAATTATCAACAAACAAACCTGATGATACGAATAGCAACGTCAGGTGCTACTGGGGGAGGGGGGAAGGGGGCCTACTCGGAAGTAAATACTGCGTCCAGGCGCAATTAGCGCTGATTTAAGGTGCACCAAGACTGCCTAAAAACCTCACCAAAGATATGCAACAAAGCGCTTCGTTGCAGAGGGGAGAGTTTGTGCACCGTGGAGGCTGGAGGGCTTCTATTCTACATGCGGGGGTTGGGGGGGCGAGGAAAATGTGCTCCATGGGGGGGGCGGGGAAGGCAAGAAAAGGAGCTGAGCTCTAACTATAGGCTCCCACGCTTGAGCACGCCCGACTCGGTGGGGCGGACCACCCTCTCTCCTGGAGGAGGAGGAGGAAGAGGAGGAGGAGATTCCCATCCACGGCGTGGCCTCCCGCGCTCCTGAACGGGAAATCTCTGCAGCCCAAGACTCTCCGCGAGGCAGCTCCTCCCTTCCTGCCTTGAGCCGCCGCCAGCCGCGCCCCCTCCCCAGTTATCTGCTGCCTGCCAAGCCCCGCCCCTCTTCATTGTCCTCCCCTTCTGTTTATTCCCCTTCCTCCATCCCTCGCTTTTTTCCCTCTCTTTCCTTTTTTTAAAAAAATATTTTCTCTTCCCCTTCTTTTTTCCCACCCTTTCTCCCCGCCCTCCTGGGTTAAAGGATTTGAGCAATGGGTCTGGAGGTGGAGCTCGTCGGAGGATTAGCCCGACTCGCCCGCCTCCCTCCCACGGCACACTAGGCAACATCCGGCGGCACACTAGTGTGCCGCGGAACACCGGTTGGGAAACACTGCTCTAGTAAACATGCAAAAATTAAAGTGTGAAAGGCAGACTGGTATCCTCAAACACACGCTGGGCTTGTGGCAGGAAGCAACAGCCCATCAGGACTCTGTGGTGCACACCCACTTCAGGGCTATGGATAGGAGCTTTCTCCTCACACTTTGTGTGCCTACTGTTGAAAATATGGCTATCTAACAGAAACGAAACAGAAACGAAATGCTGTCTGGGTGTTTTGATCCTCAAGATCACATGGATCTCCTGCTGCTGGCCAGGGCTCTGTTGGAATGAAAAGGGATGGGGAATGACTGCAGGCCTAAAGGTGGCACAGAGAAGAAGCATAGAAAGATCTCTGCACTGGTTGACTTGGCCATGCAGGTGTGCCATCTCCCTCAGAAGGACAACGACATCACTCGAAAGGCTGAGAGCCTTCAAAGGGCTCGTTCTGAGCAAGGAAGGGAAGAAAGGTTAGCTTTACAGCTGCCACTGGGGGTCACTTGGTGGGTGCCGACACCCATGACAGGGCCTTCTTGGCAGCGGCATACATTCATGGAACGCCCTCCCTGCGGAGGATGAATTTTTAAAAATACGCAGGCCTTTGATGGCCAGAAGATGCTATTTGTGGCAATCTTGAAATTACCATCTGTGTGTGACTGCTGAAATGTTTCCAGATGTTTCAAATTGTTTAAAAATGGATACATTCATACATATTTTATTTATTAAAATTTATTCACAAATATTAAATTTATATTAGATTGATTTTATAAAATATATGAATACAATACATTTATAAGTATTTAAAATAACTGTTTAGTGTCAAACAAATAAATATTGTTTTGCTGTTTTTGTTGTGTGCTGCCCTGGGCTCTTTTGAGAAAATGGTTGAGGTAGAAATTTTTACCAGGGATGGTAAAAATGAAAAGGAGAAAGCAGGTGGCTATTCAACTCCATTTACAACTAAGATTTGAGGCAGGAACTCAAAGTGGGTTGGATCCTTTGGAAATGTAGCATAATGAAGAGGCTCTTGGGGAATCTAGAAGCAAAGAGGCCTTGTACCCATTAACCGCCTTCCCACCTCACAAAGCAGCTAACATCCAACATCTCACCAGATTTGAACAACATGGTGGGAACACACAAACACACACACACACACACACACACACACACACTTCTTTCACTTACAACATCTCTGTCGATCTTGGCTGCCATCATTTCAGACGTTTCTTCGTGCTCGTGGTACTGTCTAGATTTCTCAACTAAGGAAAGAAACATACCAATTGAACCACTCAACTTGGACAGGAACCTAGAGCGTTTTCAAAGTCCAGTGACTTGCAACCCACAATATGCAGCCCACAATACCTGAAACAAAAGGACTATTTCTTAGTCCATCACAAATGATGTGTGTCACATGTTGTGAAATAAGTCATGATAGGAAAGGAAGGCTGCATTCACAGCAAACTTTTAAAACATTATGATACCACATCATGGCTTCCCCCGAAGAACTCCGGAAACGGTAGTTTGCTAATGGTGAGGAGAGTTGTTAGGAGATCCCTGTTCTCCTCACAGGGCTACAGATTCCGGGCTTCCCTGTCAAGAAGGAATGATTGTCAAACCTTTATAGGGATTGTAGCTCTTGAGAGAAATTAGGATTTCTGAACAACTCTCTGCACTCTTAACATGCAGCTCTCAGAATACTTTGGGGGAAGCCATGACTGTCTAACTATATGACTTATAGAAGACATCTGAAGGCAGTCCTGTATAAGGAAGCTTTTAATGTTTGATGATTTGTTGTGTTTTTATATTTTGCTGGAAGCCACCCAAAGTGCCTGGGGCAACCCAGTTAGATGGGAAGCATACAACAACAACAACAACAACAACAATTACTACTTCTACTCCTACTCCTACTAAAGCAGCATCATAGTGCTTTAAATGTCTGGTGTGGTTGTTGCCTAAGAGAAGCAACCAGTAGTGACTTGGATCACCTGTGAGATTGTTCCTGCTTTGGGCAACGAACTGTGGTTGTTGAAATCTTAGGAGCCAACCGAGTGGTGGGATAAGATTTTCAGAGATTGGGACTTCACTGCTCAGATTAGCAAATTGCCCTTCTCCATGGCAAGAAAAACCACAGCAAAGCAACTGTATGCATTTTTACACAGAAATCAATGTTCAACAAAGCTTCTTCCCTGGTACATGTGCAAAACCCTGTGGCCTAAAATCCCGCCCCCTCAAAAAAATTAAAGAACCCAGAATAAACAATACAAAGCAGAATTTAGCTCTTCTTGATAAATGATCCAAACTAATGTGGCGGTTTCGTGTGTGGAGTTTGGACAGCCTCGCCTATACCCTGAGAGGAGATTTGTCACAGGCAAGGTCAACAGGCCACGTACAGCCCAAGGCCATGCAACCGACAGCCTTGGCACAGAACGTTGCCAGTCTCTGCCTTGCAAGGTTATCTCACGGTTTCCGCAACACTCACAGTCTCCTTGTTCAGCTGCCCAAGCGGACCAGGCTGCTACCCGGCTTCTGACGTCCACCTGAGTGACAGTACCTGGAGGGACGGGAGCTGGTGCTCTTGGAGGTGGAGGAATGGCACCGTCAACTTTGGAAAGCATCCTAGGTGGGAGACATAGCAAATCAAAAGCAAAATGCTGAGAAAATGAAATCTCTTTCCCCCGTAGTTTATTAGAATAGCAAGGGGAGAGAGAGGACCCTTGTACTCTGAACTCTCAGCTGCATGCCATCTCTGGCTCTCCCTAGGAAGGAGCACAAAGCAAAATCAAAAAATTATACATCTGAATCTAAGGAGGAGCCTTTCAATAAGGCTGAATATCATGCATATCGAAACCAAAGTAATATCATCGTCTTTGTACAGCAGGGGCAAGTCTAAAAGCAAAATAACACACCGCTAAAATAAAGGTATGTATTTTTGAGTAAGAGCTGACACACTTTTCCAGAGAACTTAAGATAATTTGTCAGCATCTATAAAAGAAGATATTTCACTAATAGGTGGGGAAAGTGCCCCCCTTCCCAATTTGCAGGTGTGATGTTTTTTCAAAGGAGGTATTGTGGAAAGAGACTAAGTGCCCACGAGGAAGTGGGCCATCCCAAAAAAACCCAGAGAATGCTCAAGGTTGCAAACATTTCTACACGTGTGAGTCCCGCAACAAAACACTACTGCTTAATCTCACACATTTCTGTTCCTGAGTACCATAATCTGTAAGAAGCAAAAGCTTCCCTGCTGAACAGGGAAGACAAAGTAAGTTAAAGCATTTAGCTCTTTTTGTTAAATAATTTAATAATTTTTAGTAAAGAGTACTACACTGTGCCTGTTGTTTTTGTCCATGGAGTTTTCTTGACAGGGATACTGGAGTGGCTTGCCAGTTCCAGCTCCAGGTGGATCACGTTTAGTCAAAACTCTCCACTATGACCTGTCTGTCTTGGGTGGCCCTGCATGGCACAGCTCATAGCTTCTCTGAGTTATTTAAGCCCCTTTGCCATGGCAAGGCAGTGATCCATGAAGGATCTGAGGGAGGCAGTGGAAGACAGGAGTGCCTGTCGTGCTCTAGTCCATGGGGTCACGACTAAATGACTAAACAACAACAACTACACTGTGGGCCATAACCAACACAGATATATGTGCACACAACAGAACTTTTTCTTCCTCACCTATCCCTTGTAGCCTTACACCCCCTCCAACCTCATAATCAGCTCTGATGGGCTGAAGGACCCTGTAGGACAGATTTCTAGGGCTCAGAAGGGAGAAGAGGAAATAAAAATCCCTGCTGTAGCAGTGGAACAACCCATGTGGAGCACATAATAACCCCATATATATTTATTTGTGCAGAGTTCCTGTCTACCTCCTTTCAGGAAGTTTGCCTTGGATTAAACCCCAAGGATGCTGCAAGCACACTGACAAGTTACCCATCTTCTCTCATTTCTGCTGCATTTTGACCCCACTTCTATCGGTTATCGGTACTCCGCACTTGAGTTCACTGTTAGGAAGAATATAGGATATTATTTGCAAATCAAAACGTATGCCTTACCTGAGTGTTTCGAGTCTCCTCTTTGGCTTCCCCCCTTTGCTGTCGCTGATTGCACTTTCAATGTCTTCGTGGATCAAGTTTGCCTGGGCAGAAGCAGTTCAACAAGTGAAAACAGAAAATTCGATACCAAATAGCGTAAGATCTTAAAAGCAGGGCTGTGTTAAGAAGATGCTGAGCAAAGCAAAATTCTGCCCAGAGAGCAACCCAAATTCAGCAGCAAGATAAGAAGAATGGTTATTTTATTAAATTTGCATACCGCTCTATACCCGCAGCTCTCAGGGCAGATGCATAGATCACACAAATTAAGCACATCTAGAATGTGGTTTGCACTATTTATCCAAGTTCTGCTAGTCCCTGTAAGAAGCAAGGAGTTATGGGGAATGTTGAAGCCTCATCCCAGGATCACTGCCAAGTTTGATTCAGCCATCACTTTGGGGTGTTGGAAATTCAAAGGCTATCAAACACACTGTAAGTAGAGAACCCTCTATCTGGGATGGGGACCTTCTGAGTCAAATCAACATCTGGAGAGACATAACTCTCCATCAGTTCCACCCAGCATAGCCAATGGTAGGTGATGATGAGACCTGTAGCTGAACACATGACAGATTTGTTAGTTTCTGTTTGCCACTGTGCAGTGCTTTGGAGTCACAAGACTCCATTTACCGTACATTCCAGAGACATTCCAGGCTGTTGGAAGTCTCACGGAAGACAGGAGACGGATGTGACGTCCTGTTCCTTTGTTTTTTCAGTTACTCTCTGCTCTCACAGAGAGAGGATGTATTACTTTTCTGTCTGTGTAGCTAGAAAATAAAACATAGCAATGTAGACATAAATCTCATCACTTCTGCTGCTTTGATACTCTGCTGACTGGGATGTGCCTAGAGCCTTATCAGAGGCTCAGGTCGTCAATCACGTCGGAGGCAAATGGAAAGGATTTGCTGAAAGAACTAATTGAACTAGAATACAAAAAAGGGAGGTGTGAGGAGGTCAGGGAAACAAGCAAATGAACGTCAGGATCTGGAAAGGTTGATTTGTTTTTAATTGTTTTTTGTGTTTTGTATTTTTTCCTTCTTTTCCTTTTCTTTTTTTTATTCTTGTAACTTTTTTTGAAATTTTAATAAATATCATTTTTTTAAAAAAAATCACGTCGGAGGCGATTGCGGAGGACTCGACCGGAGGAAGATGAGCTTTATCAGCTCGGTCGTAATGAAGATTCCGACAAGATTCCCCATCCCTGCCTTAAGCCAAACAGGCTCTACCACATCCCTGAAGGGTGTTGTGAGGATGTACGAGCCCTGGTAGATCTAACTGAGGACATATCTGGTACATAATCCTGCTTCCATCTGTGGCAGAGCAAACACCTCCAGCGAATGATATTTCTGAGTCCGTCCTGATTATATTGCCATTCGACTTAACTTTACTGAGAGGCTGTGGTTCCTGCATTACGAAGGGCTGACTACATGGGTTCCCTTCCAAATCTACCATTCTATATTTTTTTGTGTTTCTCTTCCCTCTCATATTGGTCTCTACAACCACAGCAGGCGCCATTCCAACTTCACCTCCAAAGGTGCTCTCCTCCATTGTCTCCTGAGATAGACGGGTGCCAACCTCATTACAGAGCTCGATTGCACCTATGAGATACAGATTGCTGTTTGCAGCTTAAATCTGCTCACATGCCAACCACCTCAGGACAGCCGTAATAGGTAGGAGTCAATAATCTTTAGGGATGTTGGCTGGCAGTGAGCCAGACTCTGTTTCGAGGTTAATGGCACACCAGCAAAAAAAAAAAAAAATTAAAAAGGGTATTCGGCACACAGCAAATCTTCCACTTCCAAGTAAATACAGAACAGCTGCTCTTTAAAAACCGTACAAGGGTAAAGTTGCCAATATTAGTCAGTGCTCTTTGCACTTCTCTTTGCAAGCCAAAACTATCACATTCTCATCCAGTCAGGCAGGAGCGTCACGGTCTTAAAAGTCACTTTTAGCTCAGGGCTGATCAGTCTCTGCTGCCCTGTCAAAGCAAGACTCTGAAAGAAGGCTCTGATCGTCGTCTCCCTGATTTCCTCGTAACAGGCTCTGGCAGTCGTTTTCGAAGTACATCAGCCAGCCAACTCAGGAATTCTTGGGCATTAATTCACTGCAGAGGTACTGACTGAGCCTGTCACATTGTCTGACGTGAACTGTTCATGAGTAGGGCTCGGCCATGTATCGTCCAAAACTAGTTTGAAGTCCGCATCGTGATATCGGTTTCGGGAATTGTGACCTGCCAATATATCACGGATCATGGTGCGTGTGCTATGCAAAAATCACAAATCACAATGAAACCAGCCAGTGCCTCTACATAGCCCCATCCTTATTTCAGATATCGTGAGCTATCAGTACATCATGATGTTTATCTGGTGATACATTGCAATGTTGAAAACCAGGTATTGCCTGGAGGCATTGTTGCTGTTCACTTTTTGGATCTTTATTTTGGATCTAAAGATTTATGTGGAAATTGTACAATTTGGTCATGCACCTTTTGGTGTTTTGTTTATTGTTTATAACCACAGAGAGGACCTTTGATATAACCAGAAAGGCTATTCTTGAGTTTGCAAGGAAGCTAAGGGGCAGGAAACAAATTTAAACGGCTACAATTACTGCTTTGGTGGATAGTTCGGAAGTTGCCTGCTTACACTCATGATTACGATCTCCTAAAACACTGCAGCTCTGACATATTCTTGGAGCCCACTTCCATTGTCTTGGGAAAACAGATTCTGCTAGGCAGCCACATGGGCCAACCAGACATCGTCCTGTTACTATCACTGGAACTGTTCCAAAAGCGTCAGATCTTCAACAGGCCATACTTTGCGATACATAGAAAGAGGATATAAAGAGCAGGGACTGGAAATGCAAATGAAGTTCCTGTGAATATGTTCCAGTACTAGCCTTACTCAAAGTAGACCTACTGAAATTGATGGGAGATGACCGATCTAGGATTAATTCATCAGGTCCTGCTCATGGGCTTCTGACAGGCACCAGGTTGGCCACTACAAGACCAAAATGATGGACTTGATGGGTTATTAGTATGATCTAACGAGCATTTCTTACTTTCTTAATTTCACTGAGTCTCCTGTGAGTAGAATTTAGCTGGATACAACACTAAGGCTTAAAGGAAAGGAGTTATATATTTTAATCTGTCTAGTACAGGGAATGACCCAAATTTAATGAATGTTGACAGCTGTGGAAATCTTCTGCGAATATCCAACCGCTCAAGACATACACTGGGAAATGTTTGACAGTCACCATCTGTTCCCCAGTTTTGGGGTGTTCACCAGTAAATGCTGACAAACACACTTCAGTGGCTGCCAACATTCACCAACGTTCCTTTGAGTTTGGGGACACTTGGATCAAGTTTGTTCACAAGAAATTAAAAAATAAAATAGAAATCCAGCTGCGGACAAAGGCTACAGAACAAGCATTCCATCCCGAAACAAGACATCTCCCTTCAGTATTTTGCAAAAGCATTTTATTCAGGAGAAAACAGAATGTCACCTCCAATATATGTCCAGTTGATTCAGTGTGGCAGAGTAAACTATCCAAGCAATTTACCTGGATGCCCTGAGGGCCAAGCAGGTGTAAACATTACTGCGGCAGGAAAATGAGCTCTGCCTGCAGGTGGACTGAGCGGCTCAGCTAAAGGTCACTTCACACTTTGGCCCTGTTTGGACTCAATCTCAGTCTGAAAAACCATGGTTTGATGCATAGCTAAGAAATCTGGTGCCTTCCAGGTGTTGCTGGACTACAAATCTCATTGCCCCTGACCACTGGCCATGCTGCTTGGGGCTGATGGGAGCTGTGGTCCAACATCTGGAAGGCAACGGAGGTTGATGTCTGTTGGAAAAAGAATGTTGTCCTAGATGGGTCTTAGTCATATAATAAATTAGGTAATCAATTTACTACTTTACACCACCTTTCAGAGCAAAACAACAACCACCACCCTTCTCGAGGCAGTTCAAAAATCAAATCAGAAAACCCAAGTCACAAGATTAAAAGTATTTCATTTTGCATCAGCAATAAACAGCTGTACTTGTGGGCTTCCCATAGGTATCCGGTTAGCCACTGTTTGAACAGGATGCTGGACTAGATGGGCCTTGGGGTCTGATCCAGCAGGACTGATCCAGCAGGACTGATCCAGCAGGATCCAACCCGAGGCTCAGGGGCCAATTGCAGCCTTCCCAAAGACCTCTCCCCAGACTCGTTGCATGAAAAAGAACATGAACTTATGATATCTGGGTTTGAGGACTGGATAAAATATTGGTTTATAGAGAGGAGAATTGTTAGGTGTGATGTTGGAGTGGATGCTCTGAGTAATTTTCTATATATAGCTGACAGATGAAGAATCAGAAGTTCTCTTTTTTCCTTTCCTTTCCTTTTTCTCGCCACCCCTCCTTTTGGTTTCTGTTTCTATTTAGATTGGTTTCTTTTATCTGTGATACAAAGACATTGGATATCTGATAGTAACCTTTGCATATTTTCTTTCAAACCTTAATAAAATCTATTGGGCAAACAAAGAATGAACGAAAGAGCAGAGGAAAGGTGGGTGTGGCTAAGCCCTAAGCAAAGCAAAGTTAAAAGGCCAAGCGCCCTCAGTTTCTGTCTTTTGCCTTACCTTAACTTCATCGCACTGGAAAAGGTGGAGATCTGCTTTGCTTTGGGCTGGCTCTTTGCAAACTAAGGCAAGGATGGAGTCGTAGCTGCAGGAGCTCATCACAGCATGGCAGTGTTGGATTGTGCTCAGGGGGAAATTCTCCAGCTCATTCTGCAAAGGAAGATTTGATGGCAAATCTTCAAATTATTACTCAAAGCCACTGAATCAAAGAACTCAATTGCGTGGAAGCTCGAGAAGCTCCGTGACTTACGAACTATTGCTCACACAGAGAGGACCGTAAAGCAGTTATTAAAAAATGATACAAAACCCTGAACAAGAAAGCTGTTTTCCCCTAGCCCCAAGACAATTTCTCTCTTCCCCAGCAACTTTGAAAATACGAAGGCACAATGCTTAAAAGGCTTTTCACGGTACCTTTGATTCCAAGTCCACCAGGCTGACAGCTTTGTCATCCACTTGGAGAATCATATCTTGTGTCCACACTTTGCCTTTGGCATCCAGCAGCTTCAGTTTCCTTATGCCGTCATCCACCGTGATCATGGCCTCTTTCCGATCCAAGACAAAAGTGGTCAAGTGCTAAGGGAGACGAGGAAAACAGATAAAAAATGGATATGGTTTTAAAGAGGGGCTAGGGCAAGGGTCAGCAAACTTCTTCCACAGGGGGCCAGTCCACTGTCCCTCAAACCTTGTGGGGGGCAGACTATATCTGGGGGGGGACCCACCGACTCTCCCCTCCCTTCTCCACAGTACCGGACGAGCCCCGGTGGCTGCTTACCTGTGCCTTGCGAGCAGCAGGGGCTGGTGGCGGCAGCAGTGGAGGGACAATGAGCGGCGTGAAAGGGCTGGCTCCAGAGAGGGGCTGCTTAAAATGGCGCTCAGCCAACCGCAGCTCAACAAAGCCCAGGCCCCTTCCTCCTCTAGGCAGGGCAGGGAGAAGCCAGGAGGAGGGAGGGAAGAGGTGCTGCCGCAGTGTGTGGGGGGGGGGGGAATGGCGCAGCATGAACAATCAGAATCCCCACACTGATCCATGCAGCGATTCCTGGACCGTCTGCGGGCCATATCCAGAAGGCAATTGGGCCGGATCTGGCCCTCGGGCTTTAGTTTGCCAACCCATGGGCTAGGGGAATATTCAGGGCAGAGGTCTTCTTTTAAAAACCCATTTTACGGACAACCACAATGGTGTTTCTGAAATTGCTTACATGCGCAATTTAAAACATTTCTTTCTTTTAAACAACAACAATTGCTTCTTGTTTACAATTGCTTCTACTCATCTCTCTGTTACTGAAGATGACTGGTGAGTTTAAATGTGTCTGGCTGCAGACACGGGCTTGGGAAAATATTTGTTTTGTGCAACTGCACATGTTATTTCATCTTTATGTCTTTGCATATCCAGTTTGTCACTCCATATGGAGATGCATCAATTGGCTACTGAGTTAGGATATTTATCTCTCGTTCCTAGGTTACCTAGATTGGGGGGGGGGGTTCGATACACACACAAACGAATAATGTTTTTGTTTTACTTTAAAATACAAAAATGTAGCCCGCCCTTTGCCCTAAGGGCCCGGGGCAGGTTGTAACAGCAGATAAGGAAAACAGGAAAACATTAGAACAAAATACTGTATCAGACAGACAATTTCCTAAGATCTGCAATGTAGGTGCCAGCTAAACAGGCAGTGTGGCACAGTGGTTAGGGCGCTGCACTAGGACCTGGGAGACCAGGGTTCAAATCCCCACTTGACCATGATACTCAGTGGGTAAACTTGAGCCAGTCACTAACTCTCCGTCCAACCTACTTCACAGGGTTATTGTGTGGATAATATGGAGAGGGCGAGAACCATCTAAGTCACCTTGAGCCCATTTGTGTGTGCCTGTTTCTGCCGGGCTTTTTAATACAGTGTCTACATTTAAAAAACCAAGTGTAGAAAAAAAAGCCAGGTTTGCAGCTAGCATCTGGAGTTGAACAACTTATGTGTATCACAAACTGTTTAGTAGAACAACTGAAAGCAACCGGTAAATCAGCTTCAATACATGATGAATGACTATAATCCATAGAAGCCATCTAAAATTAGTAAGCCCTCCTAGAATCAAGGGCTAAGGTGGCCAGGAAAGCCTCCTTTGGGAGGGTATCCTATAGATCAGGAGCCACAGCTGAAAAGGCCCTGGACCTGATTCCATGCATCTATTTCCCAGACCGTGGAGCCACCCTCAACAGGGACTCCTCCATTGCCTCTGTCGGAGGGCAGAAGAGGAAAGAGAGGCAGCGTTCCTTCAAACAATCAGGGCACAGGCTTTTCAGAGTTTTAAAGGTCAAAACCTGCTCTTTAGTGTGTGCCTGGAAACTCACTGGGGTTTAATTTGAAGTGTGTGGGAAGTAACATTTACAATGTCCTCATTACTATTTGTGCAGCCACTCAGCCCAAGGTGAGCAAAGAAGCACTTAATTCATTTTCCGCTGCACCTCTGCTTGGCTTTCCACACACTCATGAGCCTCTCCGCTTACTTCCTTGACCAAAGGCGTGCACCAGAGGCTTAGAGTTAAGCTAAGGGGTTAACTCAGAATCATCGACAGGATGGCAGCCTCATTAAAAAGACTCTGAGAATCCTAGCTCTGTGTTAGCACAGAGCACTAAATCAGGGTTTTCCAAAGCCACCCCTGTTCACTTGCTCCAGCTCTCTCTTTCGAAGCTCTTGCAGAGGTCGACATCAGAGGTGCTAAATGCAACAAGGCTTATTTCTGCCTTGAGGAATGTTTTTGAATGGAGCCATAGGCAGCTTCCAGCCCAGCCTACGCCCCATTCGTTACAGAAGAACTGCAAGGTTAAAAAACATTACGTTGGATGAAAGTGATCAGAAAACACAATGGGTTCTACAAAATGTGGCATACTTCAAGCATTAATTTAAACAAAGGGAGTGTGTTTCCTAACTGTGGCATCACCACAGAGAAAGCCTTGTTCACGTCACCATGACCTTAACCACCAACTGAAGAGGCGCCTGGAGCAAGGCTTTCTCTGCGGCTTAGCAGGGGTGATATGGCTCTACAAGGACGAATGGTCCTTAGGTCTTAAGTTTCCAGTTTAAGGTTGTTTCTGCTCACAAATCAATCAATCAACAATTTGATTCTTCTTCCCTTTTCTTACTAGTTTCTCTAAAACAGAAGGGAGGCAGGCTGAAAGTTAGTAAGACAAAGCAAACAACAGCAACACTTGTTTAACTTTTCTCCCTCAAGAGTTCAGGTTGGCGCACAGAATTCTTCTCACTTTTTCCGTCCTTGCAGCTGGGTTGTGGTTAATCAGTGCCTTCAACCCTGACCTCCCCTAGTCCAAGTTAGAACAATCCTTCCATTAAACAGCACAGTCTGTATTTATGTTAGAGAGGCATGTAAATGTACAAGTAATTTAAGTCTGATGGTTAATCTTCAGACCTGTCCAGCATTGCAGCAACTATTTCCATCAAATCCCGCAAGTGAAAATTAGGTTAATAAATATTGTAAATGAAATAATACAAATAAATCTGTAGAATTCTTACCTCCACGTGGTACTGCGATGTCTCAGATATGCTGCTGGCACTATCGCGGGCATAATTCTTCCTTTGCTCTGTTTTTTTTTTTAAAAAAATAAGAGGAGAGAGGGGGGGGAGGGAAAGAGAGAGAGATTTACCATCTTCATTTTCACATTCCAGCTTACTCTTTGCACAGGGTATGTTTAAAGTGCCATTTATCCTGAGATTACTAGCCTTCAAATACATCTCCATCTGCTTTGCTTACATACAATGTGTTAAACACCAGAAGCTGAAGGAGGAGGGTTGATTCAAAGCACAGCAAGGACTGCAATTCTCTTCAATATAGGAAAGTGAGTAGAAGTCAGAATTCACTGCAAAACCCAAGAGTGGAACAACTATGTGGCACTTCTGGGACTCTCTGTTCATATTTTTTTAAGAAACTGGTCAACAGACATGGTTTCAGTCCAAACAATTTTCCAGATCACACAGCACGGAGTTCTGTGAATGCTAATGATCATTACATAAAAACAACTCTGATTTAGGCAATATTGATCAGAATAAATTAATAGAGAGCTAGGGATGAGTTTAAGGAATGGTTACATGGGTGCCAATTATTAATTTTGGATGAGATGGCATCATTATGCACAACTGAGTTCATTTTTTTAATAAAAAAGCATTATATTGCCTAAAGTATTAATGTACCACTTTTTATTATAAAAGATTGTAACATAACAAAGAAGAAAACAGATTAAATATCAAAACTCCACTCAGAAAATCCACTCCACTCATTCAACACACTTCCATAAACTCAATTCCCACACAAATTCCACACACACTCAGCCCACACCTGCTAACACAACCTCCTTCACTATTGCCAATTACCAATTCTTCTCCACACATACCTGTGCCCTCTCCATTTCTTGCCGAGTGGTGAAGATAATTTGCCATGATATCAGAACTGGCAAACCATCGTTGCATTTGCCTTCCATTCCAGAATTGGAAAGCAACCATTTTAGTGGGTGGAGCTAATTTTTCCCTTTCTTCACAGTTGGGACTTTCAAATCTCATGTGTTGCAGTGTCATTTGTCACTAGCATACACAATACACATTTTCCTCTAATACAATGTGTTTGGAGAAGAAGAGCACCCTTCAAAGGATAGCTGTGTTTCGGTTCGCATATTGGTTCGAGAAGCGTAAATTAGGTAGTTTCTCATTAAAACGCAAACTAACCCCTATTGCAGACACTAGAGGAACAGAAGAGATGGAGGATAATTCTGCCTCTCAGAGGGTTGGAGCTGAACCGGTGGAATTTTATCTTTAATAAAAATATATTTTAAAAATGAAAATAAGGGAGACTCCAACTAAACGTTAGGAACAACTTTGTGATGGTAAGAACCATTCAACTGTGGAATGGATGGTTTTTGATTCTCTGTCATTAGAAGTTATTAAACAGGGGTTTGATGGCCATCTGTCAGAGATTCTTTAGCTGTGCTTCCTGCATTGCAGAGGGTTGAATGAGATAATCCTTCGGTTCCCTTCCATGCCTCCAGTTCTGTGATTCTGTGAACACACCCATCATTTTTACAGGTTGAGCAAATGGGGAGCATGGAGAGAAAAAGACGACTCATTCATGTAAATAATTTGACTAAGGAAGGTATTAGTATGGAATGAAAAAAGGGGGGGACCAGTAAAATGTCAACACATCATGCAAGTCACAAAGGGAAAAAACACTGAGGAACAGGCTCAAAAGCACACTACAGAAATTCCCAATCGTCTGATCCAATGCTAATGAGTTCATTATTCCAAAGAACCGCTGCACGAATCCTTTGATCGTTTCAAAATGTTGACAATATCTTTTTTTGCTTTTGCAGCATTTCTTTTGAGGGAAAAAAACTTCATTTTTTAAAAACATGCGTGAACACACACACAGCAAGCCAACTCTTTTATCATTCGCTACCTTTCTTGGTTTTCTGCTTGGACGAGGATCTGAAGAAATAAAATCCATCTGCCCCTGACAAAATATGGGGATTTTAAAAAAAGTAGTAAAATCTAGATCAATCCAACACCGATTAATTATTTCCATTCGGGAAGGTGACAGGGCAATAGTTCTCACTGATGGGATTTCAATAAAAAAATGGGATGCCGCGCAGCGCTAAAGGGAGGCGGTGAGGAGAAGAAAAATGCCATGTGGCAGAAAGAAATACACACACAGGAGATTTTTAAAAGGATCAGTTCACACACTGCACAGAAATGAACCTGTGCACATTATTTAACTTTATTTCTATCCCAGAGGATCTTCGTTTTTCATTTAGAAACAAAATGCATCTGGTGGGGACTGCAACAAAATGTTGCAGTGGGAAGCGAAGAGGATTTCAGACATTCCATTTGCTCCTCTGTCTCTCCCCCGCCCCCCAGTGTCAGCAATATGTGGCCACTGAGCATGCTCGGTCCACATTCGGTTATAGGGGGGGTTTCCACTTCCAATTTTTTCCTTACCCCTCCCTAAAGTTGTTTTTTTAACTTCTTTAATACGGCCTAGAACTTCATAAGAGATCACAGCTATTCATAGCTGTCAAGTGTCCCTTATTTGAAGGGACAGTCCCTTATTCCAGCGCCATGTCCCGCTGCTGTCCCTTATTGATGGATGTCCCTTAAATGTCCCTTAAATGATGTCCCTTAAATTTCAAAGGAAGCAGCTCCTCTCCCTCCTTCCCTCCCTGCCGGCCAGGGAGGAGGAAGGCTCCAACTGTGTTGCTTGGCTGTGTTGCTCACCCAATAAGAAGTCTAAGAACGACTGGGGGGTGGAGCTTGCATGCCTTGTGTGTGGCTAGTTAATGCAAACTGAGGGGGTTTTGAATGCTGGATGCCATTTTGTTGCACATGCTGCTGCAAACTTTGCAGTGCAAAGCCAGGCCGGGATGCCATCTTAAGGTGAGGTTGCATAGGTCTTGTGGTGCATGTGATTCAGATTCTATTCAGTTGAACCTCTGGTTACAAAGTTGGTTGGACAGTGTTCTCGAAGCTACCAGCATAAGTTTGACCAGACTGCAGGAGGACAGGAAGACTGGAGTGCCTGGAACAGCAGGTCCCTTATTTTGGCTGCTGGTCCCTTATTTTCAAGGCTGCTGGTCCCTTATTTTCAAATCTGTAAGTTGACAGCTATGCAGCTATTTGCCTCAGCTCCCAGCTTCCTTCCTGAGAAAGTTAGCTCAGGTACCAAGATCTGCCCTTCCACAAGGAAGACAGAAGCAGAGAATCGATTCACCTTCCCCACAATCTCCTTTTCTTCCTTTGGCACACATTTGATTCCCTCGCCATCCAAGAGTCCAACTGCCTCTCTGCTGTTGGTCTTGTGTTTCTAGCAATGTAATCCTCATATTATTTTTGCTTTCAATTCATTATTTTCTGGCCTTCCTTTTGCCAAAGTGTATGTCCCTTTGTTTCCATGAGCAATCCAAAACATTATTCTCCCCCACGTGACTTATGTACCAGGGCCAGGTTCGAAGGTATACAAAGCCCTGAACGACTTAGGCCCGGGAGAGATAGCATATCCAAGGTCAATCACTGAGATCGCTCCCGGTGATCATTGTGTATTTTTCTGTTGTGTATCATATCACCCTGGGATCTTCAGCTGAAGGGCGGGATACAAATTTAATTAACAACAGCAACACCCAGGGGAGCATTATTAGTGGTCCCCCACAGACCAGAGGTTGTGCTTTCAGTGTCATGGGCTGAAATCTGTGGAACTCCTCTCTACTAGAAGTCAGACAGTATCTGTCACCGCTGAGTTTCAGGCACCTGGTTAAAATAATTTCAGGATGCCTTCAAGTCACAAATGCTTCTCTGACATTTTCATTTTTTTATTATGTTCTCATTTAAATTTCTGAGATTTCTGTTCAAATTAGGTTTAATTTATGTTTTAGATTTCGTATGTTTTTGTCATTATAAGCCTTCCTGAGCTCTAGATAAAGTGGGATGTACATTTTAAACATAATCAAATAGGCTGCACAACATTTTTATTTTTGGGGGAAAAGTCTGCTAAATTAGGATATTGCCTGCATTATGACCCAAGCAGAATTTTATCGGATGTCTACTTCCACTGTATAGCCTCATACTCAGTTCTCAAATGCGCATAGCAGCACATCTTTTCATTTTAAAGACACCGCTTTCCGCATACGCTGCTGCTGTTAATCAGTTCCCCAGAGAACCAACTGTTAAGAGAGAAAATTGGCAGCTTCTCAGGCTGGAGACATACACACAAACACACATTACAAACCCTTCTCGCTCCTTCCCTGTGCACAGAAGCTACAGATGGGAGAGTGGTTATACAGCTGCCTCTATATCATGCACTGCAATGACCCTGCCCGTGGATCCATGCCTTAGGAAAGCCAACACATGTGCATGATCGGACTTCCATGAAAATGGAACCCACAGTCAGGACAGGGATCAGATAGCACAAATGTCTGGGTGTGACCAGAAGCTCGTATGCACATTCTCTCACATTAGGGCTGGGCAATACATCGTCCAAAGCTGGCTTGAAGTCCATATCACATCCATACCTGCTTCATCATTTTTTGACCTGGCACTATATTGTGAATCATGATGTGTGTGCGTCCATGCTATGCAAAAATCACTATGTGGGGAAAATTGTGAAGCCAGCCAACGCCTCTACATAGGTAAAGGTAAAGGGACCCCTGACCATTAAGTCCAGTCGCGGATGACTCTGGGGTTGTGGCGTTCATCTCGCTTTATTGGCCGAGGGAGCCGCCGTACAGCTTCCGGGTCATGTGGCCAGCATGACTAAGCCGCTTCTGGCGAACCAGAGCAGCACACGGAAACGCTGTTTACCTTCCCGCCGGAGCGGTACCTATTTATCTACTTGCATTTTGACATGGTTTTGAACTGCTAGGTTGGCAGGAGCAGGGACCAAAAACGGGAGCCCACCCCGTTGCGGTGATTCGAACCGCCGACCTTCTGATCAGCAAGTTCTAGTGCCTCTACATAGCTCCATCCTTACTTCAGACATTGTGATATACAGTCAAACCTCAGTTCTCAAACGGCTCTCTTTACAAATGTTTTGGCTCCCGAATGCCAAAAACCCAGAAGCTAACTGCTCAGTTGTATTGAGGCTGTACTAGTATATCACGATGTTCAGCTGGTGATACAGTCAACCCTCGGTTGTCGAAGGCGATCCATCCAGAAGCCCATTCAACTTCTGAAATGTTCAACAACTGAAAACTAAAAGCGGAAGCCTCAGAACAATAGGGAAACTCAAAACGGAAGCCGCATAGCACGTTTGGCTTCTGAAAATTGTTCAAAAAACGGAGCAGTCACCTCCAGGTTTTCGGCATTCGGGAGTTGAAACATTCGAAAATGGAGCCGTACGAGAACCGAGGTTTGACTGCATATCACAGTGTTGAAAACCGGATATCACCCAGCCCTAGTCCATGTGAGGGCATAAGGGCAGGGCCATCCACATGCCTAGTGTCAAGGCATTGCAAAAATCAAGGCTTTGCTTGGTAATCCTGTAACATCCCAGTCTCACAATTCATGGAAGAAGGGGGGCTTCAAGATCATGAGGGAAGGATATTTATTATTATTATAAATATATTATAATATTATAAATATATTATTATTCACCCTAAGGTCCCAGGCCGGGTTGCATCATTAAAACACAATATTAAAAAAACAGTTTAAAACAAGTACAAAAAAGGTGAGTCCTAAAAAGATACATCTCCAGCACCCAAACCCAGAGGTGTGCTTTCAGCATTTGCTAGAAGCTGTATAAGGAAGGTGAAAAATGCACATTACAGCTCATGCTCATTACAGTGTGTGTGTGTGTGTGTGTGTGTGTGTGTGTGTGTGTGTGTACCACAGCTTAGGAGCTCTCTCTTGGGGGCTGTGAGGGTTACCAGGCGGGCCCCTTAAGAAGCAATGTCTGCAAACACTCATTGGAGAAGTGGGTTGGTGTTGTTGTTGTTTTTTGCCAGGACACATGCATGATCTTCCAAGGATGGCCCCATTCAGCCATCTTGTATGAGATGCCCATGAATCCTCAAGTCTCGTGAATGCAACACCACCCACACAGACTGTGGGACAACCCCAAAACCTGGATTTCTGAAGACCCCTGGGCACAGGGCTTCCCTTGATTTCCTAATGTGTTTCCGCATTTCAAAGCTCCAGGTGCACATGAAGGCACAGAGCAAAAGACTACAGTGAAACCAGAGCTGCCCGAATTCATTCTACGGCTGAAGCAAAAGTCTGGATAACTCCTAAGCCCTCTGGAGTCTCCATCACAGGCTTCACCCCCAGGATGACGCTAGTATTCCCACTTTCAAAGCAGATCGGCAGATAACAGCACAGATTGCCTACCAAGCAAAGGAGAGGGTCTTTAAATATTCTCTGCTCTAGACACCTTCCACCAAGCTTAATAAGGAATTCATACTGGTGGCCTTATCACATACACAAAGCCAATGAGCCTTACCGTACAAAGCTTTCGCACTCGTCTTCGACGCCTGGTCCCTCTCGCTCTGAGAAAATGTTGGCGATCCATATCCACTGCAAGAGAAGACGCATTGTCTGTGTGTGGTTTCCTTTGGCAAAAGGTCAGCTGACATACCTTATAAAGCTAATATGCATACAGAGATAATGTTTGCACTGAGTGCAGGAACTTGAAAACTCCTGGCTTCCATATTTCAAGACCATATTGACTGAAGACGTGATTGAAAGGAAACCAGGATGCCTACTGACACTTCAGAAAATAGATTTCTAAGAGGTGGAGATTTATTGCCCCTCACAGATCTGCTTTCTCTATTCCCCAAGAGGCTAGCTAAAGAAAAATAACTTATGCAAAGCAATTATTTTATGTGGAGCTATATTTATAACACCTACAGCCTCCCTGTCATCCATTCAAATTCCCCGCTCTCTGTATCCATATTCTTTCATCCATTGTTTTTACTTAGATACCGCCCTTTGTTCAAAATCAATGAATGATTCACCAATAAATGTATAAAATACCAAGCAACCAATAAAATTACAAAAAAAAAATCTGTTAACTTCAAAACAACAACAAGCAAGATAACGCCATCCAGAAATTCCAAAGGTTCAATAACCCCATTAAACAACAACAAAGGGAGGATTTTAAAAGCCCATGTGGTGATTACTTGCTATTTCATATATGCCAGTGTGCATTTGTGTGTGTTTCAGCTGAAGTGGTTGCATGAAGTGATTCTGTGCGGCTATTTTGAAAGCCAGCATGGTGGGATGTCCTTGTGCTGGGAGGAAATCGATGAAATAAATGCACACCTGTTATAATAAGCACACTGGTAGCATTTTGCTGGTCAGAGATAACAGAAATGTCTCATACAAATCGTTCTCTTCACAATCACCTGTTTTGCCACTGCTTTGCTTGAGGGAGCTCAACTCTGCAACCCCCTTATCCTCACAACAACCCTGTGAGGTAGGTTAGAAGTTATTGTGATTTTTTATACAGGATCTGATTCTTACTATTAGTGTTTGATGTTTTATTATTGTTTTTCTGTATGTTGGAAGCCGCCTAGAGTGGCTGGGGCAACCCAACCAGATGGGCAAGGTATTAATAATAATAATGATAATGATAATTATTATTATGCTGACAGTGACTAGCCCAAGGTGAGCACCATGGCTGAGTGGAGATGTGGTCCTGGTCATTGCCCAGCAATCATAAGAAGAGCCCTGCTAGACTAGGTCAACAGCTTAACTATTCCAGCATCCTGTACTCACAGTGGCTAACCAGGTATTACGGGGAGCCTGAAAGCAGGACCTGAGCATCAGCACTCTCTCCACCTTCAATTCCCAGCTACTGGTATTCAGAGGCATCCTGCCTCCCCCCCAGCAGAGGGAGACCAGAGCCATCCTGGCTGGCAGCTACTACATCACACTGGCTCTATTGCAGAATTACAGTGCCTGTACAGTGCCTGCAAAGGATTTCCCCATCTTCAAAATGGTTATAAAGGTGAGCAAGAGCTACTGGGAGTGGGATGGGTGGGGGTGAAGAGAAGAATTTAATCTTGACTATTAAATGAGAAGTGACAAGGGTGTCTGGAGATGACCAGGATCTCGAAAGCACGTCCAAGGACTTCTGTTGGCCTATTGGAATTTGTGACTCTTCTCCTTCGAATGGTCAGGCAAACCATGCCGCAGACTGCTTTTGACAGTCCCCTGTGTTCCAAAAGCAATTTGCAATATAATGTAGGGGGGAGTCCAGCTCCTATTTGAGAAACTCAAGACCCCTTAGGACACACGGAAGTAAAGTCATGCCACTCCTTAGTTTTTGGTTTACATGTAGAAGCAGGAATTCACAATGTCACCTTTGACACAGAGTGCCTGTGTATTGGGTCTAACATATCAATATCTGAAAGCAAGCAAACAAGCACACATACGAAAGCTACAGAATGTTTTGCATGGTGCTATGGATTTCAGGAAATTCACGTTCACAGTTATTTACACTGTCAATTTCCAGCAGCATGCTTCCAGATTTGGAAAGCTTCTCGTGGGATTTCCAACCCATGATCCCAATTTAGTAAAGCCTATGGTTTGCAGTCAGCTAAATACATTTATAAATAGTTCTGATGTTACTTATTCCAGCCAAGGCCAAGCATCATTTATTTGAATAAACGTGCTTATAAGCAGCTTGCAAGTTTGCCTTATGACTGGACTATCTAAGGCTCTCCCCTTGTATTTGTGTGTGTATTAGTGTGTGCATATTTTGAGAGCACAGCTTGTGTGTGAATCAAATTTTATTGTTTGTAGCTAATGCTCGTTGCAATGTGTGTGCGTGAAGAATACAGCATGTGCGAATATATATTTGCATGCGCATAACATTGCTAGAGCATGCACACAAACAGACACACATCGCAGCTCAAAACCAGAATTGCAACCTAAGATTGCAGAGTCTTTTAAGAGACAACTTACACCCCTTGCTTTTTCTAAAAAAAAACCACAGACATAAATTATGTATGGCTTTGGCTTGAGCAAACAACATCTGATCTATTTATAAATCTATTTAGATTACCACAAATCACAGAATCTCCTTCTAGATGAGGGAGGAAATCCCATTAGTAGCTTTCCAAGGGTAGAAAGGTTGCCCCTGGCAATCAACAGCATATAGCACTATCAGCTGCTACCCATTCAGTTGTACATAAACCAATAGGACAGCTGTTTCCAAAGGGAAATTTGTTTTCTTGCCCTAATAGAGATCAGTTAAGTTTAGAAGTCTGAAGAGCGACCTTCGTTAAAGTAAGGGTGGGACTGAAAGCAGCCATACCTGAGCCTGGGCCTAGAGGGTGTGTCGTCTAACTCAGAGACCAGTTGCTACAACACAGAGGTAGAAGCTTGGGGCTGAAGGCAGAGAAACTGAAGACCAGCCCGTACCACTCTCCTGATGATGAAGTGAAGGTAGATGCCCAGGCTCCTACTATTTATCCCAGTCCTAAACAACTCAGCGGCTTGGTGGTAGCAGAATGAATGCATTGGATATGGAAGATCCCAAGTTCAATCCACATCAGCTCCATGTAGGACTGGGAATACTCCAGATCTAAAACCCTGGTGAGCCACTATCAGTCAGTGTGGACAATACCGCTGTCAGAAGCGGGGTCAGCAAACAAATCACACGTGAAGCTAACTCTTTATTAGCAGAAGCAAAGTCTGCTCAGGAGTGCCAGGCCTGATGAGCATTGCAGCTCTTGTCAGTAGGCCTTGCCCCATGGAGGTTGAAAGTCCCCACCTTCTCACAACTGCCTAAATCTCCTCCTCCCCTGGTCCTTCCCAAGCAATCTGAGACTTGGGAGCCGTGCCTGACTTTGCTCCTCCCTCTTCATACCTCTCCTGGTTCTGGAGACAGGTGGAGGGGAGCTGGTCACAGCAGGAGAGAGAGAGACACCTGAGCTTCTTCACCAGCCTGACTCATCTCTGCTTCTTGGACTCCATCCTTTCCTGTTTTAGCTTCTGGACTTCTCCTCCTCCCAAGCTTCTCCCTCTTCTCCCTCTGTCCACTCATCATTGTTCCACCACCAATTCCTAGGCTCTGATCCTTTGTCCCTTGAGGGTTCCCCAGCTGATGCCTCCCACCATTCCTCTGCGTCCAGTCAGTCCATGACAACTGAACTATATGAACCAAGCAGCTTCCTATATCCCCAAATAATGAGTTCTTGGTATGAGCTTTCGTGTGCATGCATACTTCTTCAGATACACTGTATCTGAAGAAGTGTGCATGCACACGAAAGCTCATACCAAGAACTGACTTAGTTGGTCTTTAAGGTGCTACTGGAAGGAATTTGTTTTGTTTTGACTATGGCAGACCAACACGGCTACCTATCTGTAACCCAAATAATGAGTGCATAGAGCTTCTGTAGAGTCAAAATATTGGCTCTATCTATAACTGGGGTGGGGAGGCTGTGGCCCTATGGATGTCGCTAGACTACAACTCCCAGCACCTCTGACCTTTGGGGGCTGATGGGTGTTGGAGTCCAACAACATCCAAAAGACTAATAATAATAATGTTGTTGTTTAGTCGTTTAGTCGTGTCCGACTCTTCATGACCCCAGGGACCAGAGCACGCCAGGCACTCCTGTCTTCCACTTCCTCCTGCAGTTTGGTCCAACTCATGCTGGTAGCTTCGTGAACACTATCCAACCATCTCATCCTCTGTCGTCCCCTTCTCCTTGTGCCCTCAATCTTTCCCAACATCAGGGTCTTTTCCAGGGAGTCTTCTCTTCTCATGAGGTGGCCAAAGTATTGGAGCGTCAGCTTCAGGATCTGTCCTTCCAGTGAGCACTCAGGGTTGATTTCCTTCAGAATGGATAGGTTTGATCTTCTTGCAGTCCACGGGACTCTCAAGAGTCTCCTCCAGCACCAGAATTCAAAAGCATCAATTCTTTGGTGATCAGCCTTCTTTAAGGTCCAGCTCTCACTTCCATACATCACTACTGGGAAAACCATGACTTTAACTATACGGGCCTTTGTTAGCAAGCTGATGTCTCAATAATTTATACCCCAGCCAGCAAAGATTCCTCATCCTTGATCTATAATGTCCCCTGTTATCGACTCCGCTCTTCAACAGCTATCCTAACCACCAGTCTTTGCCCTCACAGAGTCTTTAACTGCCTCTCCACAAAGACTCTTCACGACAGGACATCTGTGAAGTAGGAGAAGTAACCCCGGTCCTCTCAGGTCAAAAGACTGGATCCCAAAGACTGAGAGGTGATTCTTGCGGATGCCACTGGACCTCCACGGCCTGACAGGTGCAAATCTCTCTGAAATCTTGGGATAACTTCGGGAACAGCTTCCAAGACCAAGCAATGAGCTATCAGGAAAATAAAATAAAATAAAAAATCCCAGGAAAATTGAGTTTACCCACAGAAGTCTTGGTGCACGACCAGAGTTTTATTGCGATCCCAGCAGGAATTCAAGCGACGGCTTCAGAGACAATTGAAGTTGACTGCTATGGTTCTATTTACCATCAATATTGCAGTCTGCAGCCAAAATGTTGACACACATACCAACAAATTAACCTTGGTGGAGCTAGGTGATGGGTGCAGTTTGTTGACTGTAAATGCTCCTGCACAAGGCATGGATATGGCATGACAGAAGCTTATAAGATTACATGGAGAGAGTAAAGCTTCCCCCCCCCTCTCTCCAACACTAGAACTCGAGGGCATCGAATGAAGCTGCATGCTGGAAGATTTAGGATAGAAAAAAGAAAGTACTTCCTCACACGGTGCACAATTAGACAATGGAACTCACTCCCACAAGAGGCAGCGATGGCCATCAACTCAGATAGCTTTCAAAGAGGATTAGACAAATTTGTGGAAGGGTAGGCTATTGGTGGCAACTAACTATATGACAACTAGGTTCTGCCTCCATAGATGCTTCAGACCACCAGATACTGGAAACTGCAACAGGGGAAAGTATTGTTGTGCTAAGGCCCTGCCTGAGGATTTCCTACAAGCATCTGAGTGGCCACTGTGAGAATTGGATGGTGGATTAGATCAGCCATTGGCCTGTCCCAGCAGGCTCTTCTTAAGTTCTTATGACTGGGATAGGTACAGTTCTCTACGAGCTTTGTCTAGGAACAACTGTACAAGGAACCAGCGTTCAAAATTCTCTAGGCACCAGGCACAATCTGGACCTGGCTATCAGCTACTTGTGACCAAGTGAAGATGCCCGGGTGCAAGGATGACGCCTGATGTCACCATGATCTGGAGGTGCATGCCTGGGGATCCCTCGATCTTGACTGTTTTCACACACCAGCAACACATCCTAGATAATTCTATACGTTATATTTTAGCTGCACGATCAGAATGAATTTCAGGAACCCAAAACTCATATTGAAAAATTCAAGTTTTGAGCCTCTGGCCCCAAAATGGCAACTAGGCATTCTGTTTGGGCTACTGTAACCCTGGATTAAGGAGCCATTTAGCACCTAGCTTGTATATCTGAGTTTCTAGCACGGCAAGGACCCTAGATCTTCTGTTGCATCTAAGTTTGGGATACACAAGAAGCAACAAAAACACTTATTGAGATTCACATTATTGAGGTCTGATGTGAAGAAGGTATTTATGCCTCTGCAGGCTGGTACCCTCATTATATCCAAGCTCAAATGAAATTGATCTTATGTCTGAAATGACAATAGCTTCCAGGCTGCAAATGAAATGTTAAGTCTCAGAGGAGCTTCTTCTTCCTTTTATTTTATTTTCAATGAACTTGGGTGGCAAGGAGAGGTCCTGTTGGTGGGATAATACTTACTTTACTTGAGAAGAGTAACTTCCATATGCACTTGGGTGGGTGTTTGAAATATGGCCATTCATTCTGATCAACACTCCCTCTGTGGAAACAGGAGAGGAAAAAGTTATTGGGGCAACCAGTACAATAATGTTAACATTTAAGAAAGACTGCAGAATATGCCAGTTAAGACTAGCAATGGATGAAATCTGTCAATTTTGTTTCTGAAAGTTTTTTATTTTCTCAATCTTAAATTAAATTCTCCATATTTCTGCAGCAAAGAGATTTTTAAAAATACTAAAATACTCATGAAGATTTGTCAGCTTTTAGAGTGAATTTCTCCAAATACATGCAGTTCAGTATGTAGTTTTGAGTAATGTACACAATCAATTTTCCTTAATATAATGCATTTGGTAAATTATTTTCTCTCTCTCTCTCTCTCTCTCTCACACACACACACACACACACACACGCTTGTATGTATACAGACACACAAAATCGCCTCTGAAACATATGCACATTTGGTTGGAAAACAGTGACACGAATTTTGGAGAAGTGCAAAGTTCAAAGGGCAGCAATGTTTTGATTTATGTTTTGCTTCAGGAAGTACAAACTAGCTTAGTTCCCTTTAGAATCAAATTTCTCCTCCATCCCTAGTTAAGACAGTGGAAGACGACTGTTACCTTTACATCACAAGCCTCCAAAAACAAAGAATGCTATTGTTACAAACATCTTCATCATCTAGCAACAACAACCTCAAAAAGTCCTGCACAAGGTTATCAATCAGTATCATCTGAGTAGATCTTTGGTTTGAAAGAAAACGATCTGTGCACCAGACCTAAGAATTGTGTACTTGCCCAGGAAGTTCCAGAGGCAACTGCCGCAGAATCCATTTCCTTGTGAGGAGAGCACACCAAAGTCTTATGGAACTTTTTGCTCTTATCAGTTTTACAAACATACCAATCCAGCTTGTGGAAGCAGGCAAGCATGCAGACCATGCAGGAATTTAAAACAACATCAGCTCCCCAAAGCAAACAGCACATCCCTCAAGGACCAGACCATCAGAACTCCTCCTTGCAAGCCTCTGCAAAGTCATATATCTCTGGCATCGCTTCGGCTTGAAGCAGTGGAAATCTTCAAGCAGTTTCTTCCATTCTCCCAGGGCAAGTGAAGCATAAGAAGCTGCCTTATACCAACCGGATCAGATTATGGGGAACCTGTAGCCTTCCAGAGGCTCTTAGACTACAACTCCCATCCCAAGTGACCATTGGCCATGCTAGCTAGAGCTGATGGGGGCTGATGTTCTGGATCACCATTTTTCCATATCTGCACTAGAATGTAAACACTGCAGCTGCTGGTACCAGGCAAAGGAAAGCTTTGCACTTGCTGAAGTTTAGCAGACACCGCCCCTGACCCTAGCTTACAGACATTGCATTAAAATGAAGCCCACTGTCAAAATACCATTACTTTTTACATAAATCACTATACATTGGATTTTCCAAGACCTTGTTTGCTCAGCGTGGTGCTTTTCTGCATTTTTGAGGCAGATCCATTTAATCTACTCCAACATTGCAGGGGATGATCATTTGGGTCCCCTCCTAGTTCTGCAGCTCTAATGCATTATTCCTGAGTACAAACAAGATTTGCCACTTTTTGTATAGGTATTGAAGGACAAGTGTTTCAGGCTCTCCCCGGGTTTTTCAAGGGGTGCTGGGAAATCACACAAAAGTCACAGGCAAATCTCTTCGCAGAGCAGGAGTCCTGTACCTGCCCACACACAAACACCTTATTTATAAAGCATATGTTTTGGGAAAGTGGCATGATTTTTTTGCCAGTCAGTCTATAATCACATGTTCATGACCAGTTGACATATTGCAGTTTAAAGTATTCCTTAAAATTAGCACCTTCCTCATAGGCCTTTTGTCTCTCTAACTTGCTGGGCCGATCATCTTTCTGTTAATTAGCTGTTAGAATTTTGCAGGGCTGTATGAATAATGAATAATCTGGAGTTTGAATGAACAAAGCTGCTTTGTTTGTATGAGGAATCTAGAGTGTAGAGCATGGATAGGCAAAGTAAACCCCAGGGGCCGGATCCGGCCCAATCGCCTTCTAAATCCAGCCCACGGACGGTCCGAGAATCAGTGTGTTTTCACATGAGTAGAATGTGTCCTTTTATTTAAAATGCATCTCTAGGTTATTTGTGGGGCATAGGAATTCGTTCACCCCCCCCCCCAAAAAATAATAGTCCACCCCCCCACAAGGTCTGAGGGACAGTGGACCGGTCCATGGCTGAAAAAGGTTGCTGACCCCTGGTTTGGGGTGAGGAGGGTTTTTTAAGCCTCTCCAACAATTAGGAGTGAAAGTTCTGCATTGACATACATACCCTTCTGCTCTCCTCCCTGGCACACACCCTCCATCACGGTGCACAGATTGCACCAGATCTTAAAAGAAGCATACACAAATGCTTTTATTGGGATCCTTTTTAGGAATTTGTATAGTGCCTGGCAGAACACTGGGGCGAGAGACCCCATTCAAGCAAGCAAAGAAGGCAGCATTTATTAACTGGTCAACGCAAACATCAGCAGTGTAACTGACAGCACAAATGGAACTTCGCCCTACACAACGCCCTACTGTATTTTATTCACTCCAACCACAGTCTCTTTAAGACCCTGGATTGAATTTTGGGGAGGTAACGCCAGCTCACTACCCTCTTTGAATTCAATGTTATCACCCATCTTTGTTTGAGACTCTGTCCTGTCATGTGATGCCCCAAATCTTACTGACACAGTCCAAGTGGAAAGCATTGAGGCATTGCTTTTGGCGGTTGTAACTTGCCTGCAACTCACTTCCACAAAGCAGTGTGCACAGCACGCAAGCCTGGTAGATGTTGAATAGTGGAAAAGATGGACGAAGGACACAGCTGTTGGATTCACAGCTCTTTATTGCAGCTGTGGATCTGCAGTCAGTCTGCTCCTGGAATCAGACTGACTGCAACCTAGCTGGCTGCTTTATATAATACTAAGTAACTTGAAACAGTAACAACTCACAACTAGTTATCCAATCAGGAGTGACAGTTTTCAATCCTTCATTTACATACTGGTGGCCCTGAGTGAGAACTGCCACTGATATTAATACATAACAGTAGATCTTCCTCTTGGTATTGGACATTAGCACCAGGTTCTCCCAAATCCTTTTGGAGAGGCGAACTGTTGCAGTAGCTACCTTGCCAATACTCTTGTCTAGCTCAGCGTCGATGGAGATTTTGGTTGTGGTGGATCCCAGGCAGACAAAACTGCCTACCACCTCAAGTGCTGACCCAGGATGTTAGTTTTCGTCAGGCTGATGAAGGCAAAAGTGGGTGGAGCGATGGATAAGTCAGAGGTTTAAACACACGTCTGTCCAACAAGTAGTCTCCACCCAAGCAGGGAAGAGGCATCAGCTCAGTTCAAAGGCACATCCCTCAGGAAAAGCACCCATGCTGGGGAGAGCCTAGGGAGAGTCCTAGGGGCTGAATTTGACCCCCAGGACCAAGCACCACATGCACAAACCCTGTGTTAGGTTGTGGGTGAACATATCAGATGATGAAGAAGAAGAGTTTGGATTTGATACCCCGCTTTATCACTACCCTAAGGAGTCTCAAAGCGGCTAACATTCTCCTTTCCCTTCCTCCCCCACAACAAATACTCTGTGAGGTGAGTGGGGCTTATAGACTTCAGAGAAGTGTGACTAGCCCATGGTCACCCAGCAGTGGAGGAGCGGAGACACGAACCCGGTTCCCCAGATTACGAGACTACTGCTCTTAACCACTACACCACACAGGCTCCCAGATGACACAGCGATTCTTCAAACAGCTCTTGTTTATTCACAGGCCAGAACAGAACTGAACTGAAGGGTTCAGCCACCCTGCTTATATAGAGCTCCACTACAACATAACTGTAACACCTTCTGTAACTACCCAATCACTGAACGTCACTTTCAATCCCTTATTTGCATATGTGGACCTGAGTGAAAACTATCTACAGTATCCCCCTGCTGGCCCAGGGTGAGAACTTCAGTACATAACACCCTGCGTGCATTAAGAAGACAGATGTAGATATAGATCTAAAAGGTGAGATATGAGCACCCAAAAAGCTAAGGACAGGGCTGATACTCAGAAGGCCTGCGACATTCTGAGAAAGAATTTAGCAAGATCATATACCTTGTGTAAGTTTGTACAATTATGTCAGTTAATAGCAGTCTTTTTGTGTTGTCAGTGCAGCTGAGCAGGAGGTCTGTTCTGTTCTGCTGCCGTCTGCTCCAAGTTAGTCAGAGTCTGTGAGAGTCTTTTAGTCTTAGGGATAAATCTATGTAATACACTAGTAACATAAGTAATACCTGCCAGCCTCGTATATGCACATTTAATCTAATAAGTGTGAGGACACTGTGTGAAAAAGTTATTGCTATTTAAACTTCAAAAAAGCGTCTTGTGCAGTTTTTTATAGGAGGGAAAAGGGAACAAACATAAGCATTAAACGATCCACTCTGTAGCTTTCGCTTCAGCTTTCTGTTAATGGGAATTAAATATAATTGCTAAACAAACTAATGTTTATTAAGTGTCGCAAGTGTGGAAACAGGAAAGATAACGTTCAGCTCATTTGTTCTTCCTAACTAAAATCTAATTCCTAGATAAATGTGTAAGGAGGAAAAAGGAGAAATATACACGACATGGGCTCCCTTGAAAAAGAGCCAAGAATGGCCTCTTGGCTTAGAGCGTAATGCCAAGGTTGCAGATTCCTGCATTGCAGGGGGTTGGACTAGATGATCCTCAGAGTCTCTTCCAAGTCTGTAATTCTATTATTCTTTCCATAAAGCAAACTAGCAAACTACACAAGACATCAGTACGTTTCCGAGCACAATTCAAAATGTTGGTGCTGCCCTTTAAAGCCCTAAACAGCCTCGACCCAGTATACCTGAAGGAGCGTCTCCACCCCCATCATTCCACCCAGACACTGAGGTCCAGCGCCGAGGGCCTTCTGGCAGTTCCCTCAGTGTGAGAATGAAAGCTACAGGGAACCAGGCAGAGGGCCTTCTTGGTGGTGGCGCCTGCCCTGTGGAACACCCTCCCATCAGATGTCAAAGAAATAAACAACTACCTGACATTTAGAAGACATCTGAAAGCAGCCCTGTTCAGGAAAGTTTTTAATGGGTGACATTTTAATGTATTCTTAATCTTTGTTGGAAGATGCCCAGAGTGGCGGGGAAACCCAGCCAGATAGGTAGTGTACAAATACTACGATTCCACCGTAGTCCTGATCTGAATCGGAGCTGTGGCCCTTCTTATTTGAAGGGGGGGCAAAGCTCCTCTATTTAAGCTTGTCTTCAAAATATGCACACAATCTCTTGGTCAGAACACCATCGTGAATGAACAGCTGCCACCACGGATTGTTTTAATATCAAACTGAGCCAAAACTCAGCGAAGTTTACCCTCTGTTTAACCTGGCTGAAATGTACGAGGCATTGAACTGTGTGGTATTGTTCTGTAAATAGCTCCATGCATCACGAGAATGCGTAAAATGGAAGGTGCTGCTCTGAACTTCAGGACAGCAAAGAGGACAGCCATGCAATTGCCGGAAACACGGATCAATTATGAATCGATCACCTCTGCAGTAATCACCAAGATTTTTTCATGTATCCTCTGCGAACAGCTAGGATTACCATACTAGAAAGGAGGAGGGAGGGATACCACCTCCTAAAGAAGGAAATGAGAAAGACCCAATTTGTGCTATAGGTTTAAAACAATATCATTCCACTTTAAACACTCACATCTACTCCCAAAGAATCTTGGGAAGTGTAGATTGTTATGAGCGCTGAGGGGACTCCCTTCAATTATCAGAACCCTGAAGACACTACAACTCCCAGGATTCTTTGGGGGGAGCCATGACGGCTTAAAGTGGTATGATACCACTTTAAATGCGTAATATTAATAAAATGCAGATTTGGCCCAACACAAAGGTGTTTCCAGTGCCCCCACTCTGGTGCAGGGTGAAATAAAAGAACTGGTTCCAGTTTGTTCAACTGCTGTGTTCTGGAAGTTTCTGATTTGGAACAATAAAATATTTATGCATCTTCCATTTTTAAAATCCTGGCTCATTCAATGCCATAAGGTTATACTACCTCCGTGTATTTTAAAAAAAGTGTCCTTGAATGCTCCTCGGACAGGTAACATGACCCTTTTTAAAATTCAGGAAGCCCTGAGCAAGCCAGCAACTTGTGGTCAAAGGCAGCGCCTTCCTGCTCGCAGCTTCGCTTTCCAGCACTTCACGTTCTTCTGAGGTGAAACTGCCCTTGAAGTTTTGTTTGTTGTTTAAATCCACTGGTTTCTGCAAGGAACTGCAGGTAATAAAAAGGCCCAAGAAAAGCTTAGGGGGGAATCTTTCAGCTGCTTTCCAAATTGAGTGGTGCATTTGTTCACAACGCCCAGGAAAGGCAAAGCTGGTTTGCGAAAAGAAAAGCCCATAATAATTAGTGCTGTCTGGTTAAAGCACTTTTAGTTTATTAAAAATTGCCACTTAGCAACTGACCAACTACATTTAAATATTTCTGCATATAACCAGGAAGTGCTAAGTAACTTGCAACGAAGGGATATCTACTACTTATGGCTGAAGAGACAGATAAGAGATCCCTAACATTATCTCTCTCATTCCTTATTACTAATGGCACAGAAGCAACTTAGCCCTACCAATTAATCAACTAACAATTACTTGATTAATTTGTTACCTGATGATTGATTGTGTTATAATACTTATGGGGTGTTCCAGAGCCCGTATAGAGTCTTTCAGTGGGTTCCCTATCGGTAGGAGAAAGTAACAGTAGCCAAACAGAGTACATTGAGAAGCAAAGTAGCTAGTAAGCCTGATCTTTATTCAAGGAACTGTTGCAACAGGGTTCCCACTCACCACACGCAGGAGGGCAGAGGAACCCAGAACAACGGTGTGAAAGCCCTTATATTGACTTTTGGAATTGCCCACCCTGTAGCCCAAGACGCCCCCCCCCCAACATCATACATACATCACAGAAGGAGGAGGTCTACAGCATAAATCCTCTCTACCAGGATACCTAATAACGGACACTGACTGCATTACCGAGGCAGTCCGGCCATTCTTTTCTGATGGTTAATACTTTAGTTCCTGAGTCCAGGTCACAGGTGCACCCTATTCCTACACAAATACGCCCTTAAGAGAGGATTTGCAAGCAAAAGGAGAATGAGAAGGCTTTCCCCATTTGCCTCCCCTACTGCAGAGGAATATTTGAGGTCACTGGGAGAGTCAAAATGGCTTCACGATTGCTCTCCCATACTATCTGAGACACATGGTCCATATATTTAGATATGTGTGCATTTATGAATATTTATTCTATATTTGAGACCTTAAAATTCTTATAACAATGGCAAGCCCAGTAATAATTGCAGACAGCAAGACTTGGGTACCCTGTGTAACGTTTCACCTCCATCCACATGCACTCACATGTAACGCTAAGCCATGAGGAAACACGCAAGTCCCATAGATCACGGCTGATTCACTCCTTCCCTGGTCCACCTGCCATTGAGCCACCTGGGGGTAAGGTAAAGGTAAAGGACCTCTGGACGGTGAAGTCCAGTCAAAGGAAACTATGGGGTTGCGGCGCTCATCTCACTTTCAGGCCAAGGGAGGCAGCGTTTCTCCACAGCTTTCCAGGTCATGTGGCCAGCATGACTAAACCGCTTCTGGAGCAACAGGACATTGTGACAGAAACCAGAGCGCATGGAAATGCCGTTTACCTTCCCTCCGCAGCAGTACCTATTTATCTACTTGCACTAGCGTGCTTTCAAACTGCTAGGTTGGCAGGAGCTGGGACACAGCAAAGGGAGTTCGCTCCGTCGCGGGGATTCGAACCGCCAACCTTCTGATCGGCAAGCCCAAGAGGCTCAGTGGTTTAGACCACAGTGCCACCCACATAATTTGGCTTAGCACCTGGACTCATGATTTGTCTCTCCTGGGCAAACCATAAATGGGTCAACAAAGAACATGCCTCAGTTACTGAAGGTTGGCAGTTCGAATCCCCGCGACGGGGTGAGCTCCCATTGCTCGGTCCCTGCTCCTGCCAACCTAGCAGTTCAAAAGCACCTCAAAGTGCAAGTAGATAAATAGGTATCGCTCTGGTGGGAAGTTAAACGGTGTTTCCATGCGCTGCTCTGGTTCACCAGAAGCGGCTTAGTCATGCTGGCCACATGACCCGGAAGCTGTACGCCGGCTCCCTCGGCCAGTAAAGCGTGATGAGCGCTGCAACCCCAGAGTCGGCCACGACTGGACCTAATGGTTAGGGGTCCCTTTACCTTTACCTAAGCAGAAGGGGAAGGGAAGTGTTAGAGATCTTAGGAGCAAGCATCCCCCAAAAGGCTTGCTTGTTTGCACTAAGCAGTGGTTTGGCTGAGTTATGTGTGAACCTGGTCATAATATCGGGACTCATCACCACAACATTTCTGACTATATAGACCTTCTGCAGCAGTTGCAACAATCTTTCCCTGTGAATTGGCCCGTACAGCTCTCTGTCATTCAAACTAAATGGGATCCAAGGAAGGAATATCCCCCCACCTCGTCTCGGAAATCACATTCACAGCACCCACATAAACTTTTAAAAACTGAACATTACTATATTTCACGTAAAGAACGTTCCCACACACAAAGGTTTCCATTCAAGGTTCCCAGGATTTTAATAGCTCTAAGAAATAACAGCTGTGGCCCTGATACGCAATTTGTTCGCTGCTGCCAAAGAAGTGGCGCAGTGCCAGCATTTGCTGAAAAGTACATCTACCAAGTACCTCATCTCAACAGGGAGTAAAAGCCTCCCAAAAAAATAAAATGTGGGGAATCGGGCTTTTTTATCACCTCTTTTTTATTATTATGTTCTGAACAGGCAATATGTCCATGCGTACAAAAAAAAAATGTTAAAAGAAACACATGCGTGCAAAACTATGGCAACTACAAACGCAGAATTTTCACTCTCTAGAATAGAAGAAGAAAGGCTCCTCAATGTGCTAACCTCATCTATAAGGCCCCATCTGCTCTACACATTGAAAGTAGCATCATGCCACTTTAAAGAGCCATGGCTTCCCTCAAGGAATCCTGGGAACTGAAGTTGGTCCAAAGAGCTGAGAGGTGTTAAGAGACCCTTATTCCCTTCGCAGAGCTACAATTTCCAGAGTGGTCTAACAAGGAATCCCTCTTCCCAGAGAATTCTGGGAATTGTAGCTACAGGAGATAGGGGGCTGCTAACAACTCTCAGCTCCCAGTTGATTGACTGTAGGTTCAAGAACAAATGAGCAGGGATACTTATTCACACTAAGCATAATTAAGAGTCAGCTTAATGGTTTGGAACCAGGTAATCTGAAGAACTGGCTGCACCTACACAAGGCTTTTAAGATCAGCATCTGAGGTCCATCCCTCTGGTCCATCAGTGAGAGCTGTGAGATTGGACAGTACCAGGGCCAAGGCCTATTTTGTGGTGGCCCCACATCTTTGGAAGAATCTTCTCCAGGAAGCTGGCCTTTGGGAACATTTCACAGATTTAGGCATACCAGTCTGCATTTGGTTACTTTTAGCACCCTGTGCTTTTAACTGAAGCCTTATTATGCTGCAGCTATCTTAGTGATCCATACAAGCATGGTTCACTGCTTTTATATAGTTTGATTATTTAATCTGTGTCTTCAAATATGGTTTGAGAGAGTTTTTACCAAGAAAAGAGGGCCAGAAATCAAACAAACAAACCTCCCTAGACACAAAAAACATCTCACTAGTTTAGATGGTATCCGAAGAAGTGTGCATGCACACAAAAGCTTATACCCAGAACAAACTCAGTTGGTCTCTAAGGTGCTACTGGACATTTTTTTTTTTTAATTTAGTTTAGATGGATAGTTTAAAAGGATTAGAGAAATCCATAGAGAGGTTGCTCAACATCTGTTTATTATCCACAACAGCTAACAAGAAAAAGAACCCCCATATCTACAAGTACTCTAGCAGGTTCTGGGTTCAAGAGAAGGTGGTCACCCTCTCTACCACCCAGTTTTGAGCTTTCAAGGGCATCTGACTAGCTACTATGGCAACCAAATAGATTTGCCAGACTTTGCTTTGATCTATCAAAGTAACTCTTAGGTTCTTATGAGGCAGAGGTATCTGACATTGTACCTTCCATAAGTCTCCCACCATCCCTGGCCACTGACTAATCTAGCTGAAGCTCATGGGAGATGAAGTCCAAAAACACCAGGAGAGCACCATGTTGGCTATCCCTGTCATGTGAACTCAAGATAAAAACCTGAGTCTGCATGATGCACTTGTCGACAAACAGACAAGCCTTTAGCTCCATGGCTGGCTTGCTGTTCAAAAGCATAGTCTGGGTCCAGCCTTCCACAAGGACAAGTGTAACCTTCAGAGGGAGACTAGTGTGCCCCAAAGGACTCTTCATCTTCATTCCCTGCAGCCAGATTTGTTCCCTTCATGGTTAACGCAGCATACATTGCCCGTCTTGCAAATAGCATGTCTCTGTTTACATTTGTCAAACCGCATATCTGAAACAACACAGAACAGATGCTGCTCCAGGCTGGATAGCTAACTGTTATTTCCTGAAGGCTGATCCAATTTTGAGAAAAGGGAGAGGGTGTTCGGAAGAGAAATTGCTATAGCCAGGACTAATACCTGGCTTATAAAAAGTGTATTTGTCCTTCAGTCCAACTCCCCAGCAAGCCTCCGAATTCACACCTATAAACTAAATCCACCTTCGTTTGCTCTTCTCTTCCTTCTGCCCTCCCAAAATAGTGCTATTATTTTAAAGGCCAATTTCACCAGGGGGCCTTCCCCAACTGTACAGAGAATTCCCCCCCTCCCTTCCACATATATACTTCAAGGCAATGACAAAATATAATAAAACAACCAAGAGAAGGAAAAGAAAGAAGATGAATTTACAAATAATACAAAATGTACCCCCATGAAAGAGACCTGTTCATTCAGCTGGGAAAGCATTTTGCCGCAAATTTGTCTTCCAGTAATTTCAGAAAGTGCAGATAGTTGGATGCCTGTCATGTCTCAACATGCAAGCTGTCCTACAAAATGGAGGTATCTGCACTGGAAGACCTGATTCAAGTTACTGTGGAGAAGGTTTCTTTGGAAATTGAAGGAGAAGCTCTCCTGCAGAACACAGTGACCTCCTGGGTACATAAGGAGCCAACCTAGCAGTTCGAAAGCATACCAGAGCAAGTAGATAAATAGGTACCACTGTGGTGGGAAGGTAAATGGTGTTTCTGTGCACTCTGACACTTGTCATGGTCCTCCGTTGCACCAGAAGCAGTTTAGTCATGCTGGCCACATGACCTGGAAAGCTGTCTGTGGACAAACACTGGCATCCTTGGCCTGAAGCGAGATGAGTGCCACACCCCATAGTTGGCTTCGACTGCACTTAACTTTACCTTATATAAGGGAGAAGGCAGCCTCTCCAGCAAACTGTCCCAGGGCTGTGTAACTTAGTACCAAAACCTTCAATTTGGTCCAGTGTCAGATTGCCGGCTGGTGCAAATTTTAGCTTGCGCTTTTATGTCAACATCCAACTACCGAACAGCTTAATCATCTGAGCTCACTAAGATGCATCTTAGAAACACTGAGTAATAAGGATACGTAGCCAGCTTTGTAAGCTGCCTGTTGCAACCGCCACTTACGCCTGCCTCGAAATGTCATGGCTAAGTGTCCTTTTTCATCATTGTAAGCTGTCACTGTCGAGCGATGCCCACGCTAAGTTAGTCCGACATTAAATGAGCTCCTCAGCTCTTCCGCTTTCAGGATGTGAGAGATGTACAATAACCACCTAGCTCACTGGAGAATAGGTACAACTGAAAAGGAACGTCAGTCATTGATTGCCCAGGACTGTTCCTCAAATCAGATGCACAGCAGCGGCTGAGCTTGGGACTGCTCTATAGGTGAACACAGGCAATATTATGGGATGGACTGGACAGTCCTAAGGACCTATCTGTGTCAGTTTTATCATCCCCTCTGCAGCATCACAAATCCAACTCAATGGTGTAAAGTTGGAAAATGTCAGTCGCTTCTCCTACCTGGGCAGTTATCTTTCCACAAGGGCACACACTGATGCCAAAATCCAGCATCACCTGAGCTCTGCGAGTGCAGCTTTCTTCTGTTTGAAGTGCAGGGTGTTTGAGGAACGGGACATTCACAGGGAAAACAAAATGCTTGTTTATAAAGCCGTTGTACTACCAACCTTACTATATGCTTGTGAAACATGGACCACTTATAAATGCCATCTCCAGCTCCTTGAAAGATTCTATCAATGGCGTCTCCGAAAAAATTTACACATCACCTGGAAAGACAGGGGAACTATTGCCAGTGTACTGGAAGAAGCAAAGATCACCAGTGTCAAAGCAATGATTCTTCAACATCAACTTCGTTGGACTGGTCGTCTTGTGTGGATGCCTGATTATCATCTTCCAAGGCAACTACTCTATTTCAAATTTAAAAATAGTAAGTGTAATGCTGGTGATCAACAAAAGACGTTCAAAGACTCTCTCTAGGCAAATCTAAAAAAATGTAGAATAAACAACTGGGAATTACTGGCCTGCGAGAGCTCCAACTGGAGAACAGCCTTTACCAAAGGTGTCATGGGCTTTGAAGACGCTCAAACTCAGGATGAAAGGTAGAAACACACTAAGAGGAAGACATGCTTGGCAATCCCTCACCATGATCAACTCCCTCCCAGAAACCTACGTCCCCACTGTGGAAGGACGTGTGGATCCAGAACTGGCCTCCACAGTCTCTTACAGTCACTTACAGACTCACTTTTAAAACCGTGCTAATGGAAGGCAATCTTATGTGTTTATGGAAGACAATCTTACTCGGCTACGAGTGATCGCCAAAGAAGAAGAAGACATAGGTCCACCTTCCCGAAACTGGTGCCTTCCGGATGTTTTGCATCACAGCCACAAACAGCCACAGGCCAGGATCAGTTGGTCAAATGGCTTTAATCAATTTCAGGTAGGAATATAGGAATCTGCCTTATACTGTGTCAGACCATTGGGTTCAAGTACCTCCAAATTGTCTTGTTGTTGTTTAGTTGTGTCCGACTCTTCATGACCCCATGGACCAGAGCACGCCAGGCACTCCTGTCTTCCACTGCCTCCCGCAGTTTGGTCAAACTCATGTTAGTAGCTTCGAGGACACGGTCCAACCATCTCGTCCTCTGTCGTCCCCTTCTCCTTGTGCCTTCCATCTTTCCCACCATCAGGGTCTTTTCCAGGGAATCTTCTCTTCTCATGAGGTGGCCAAAGTATTGGAGCCTCAGCTTCAGGATCTGTCCTTCCAGTGAGCATATTGTCTACAAGTGCTATTTCCCAGCCATACCTGGCAATACTGGGGATTGATCTCGGGACCTTCTGCGTGCAAAGCAGATGCTCAACCACTGAGCTACAGCTAGAGGAACCAATGAACTAGATTATATGATAGAGACAGTTATTGGGCCACCCAAATGCTATGGCACTGCCCAAATGGGAGCTTCCAGAGTAAAAACTAGCAGCTTTTGGAAGGGCAATTTCCAATGGGAACAGAGGGAAAGCTTCCCCCTATAGAGCCCATTGTGGCTCTGATTCTGATCAGGAGCCCCCAACATATTTAACATCCCGTGTAGCCTTGCCTTTTGGGGGAATGGAAATTCCTTTCCTGGGTCAAAAAGGAAAATGGAAAAATATCAGACACAGTCGGCAGCAGGCCTGTTCAACAGCAAGACGCCTTGTTTCTGACGCTCCCACTGGTATTATTTCTGTTTGTGCAGCTTTTAACTACACAAGCACCACAGTAAGCACTTCATGCTGTGAAGGGAGAGCCAGGGGAATCCCCACTTATTTCTTAAATAAATTCATTTTTCTTATATACAAAAACTCTTTGCGAAGGGAAAATGGCGAGAGCTGTATTTATTTATTTTTTGGTACTCTTTTTTTTTTTAAGCTCAGGTTCAGGCAAAGTACAGCAACAAGTCAATGAGGAGGTGCGCTTAATTATTTACAAGTCTGAGACCCGGCTCGGTAGATTCCAAGGTCATCTATTTATACCGTGCAATGATAATATATGTTTGTTTCCAAATGCCTAGCAGCCAAGGCTTGAAGCGTTCAAAGCCAGGAGGTCAGGAGGTGAACATGGCATTCAAAACACTTTGTGCAGTCCTGCCGACATAAGAAAAGGACAATAAAGGGTTCTGTTTGGCAGAACATATGGGAGATAAAGGAACTTTATTTAAAAGGAGGGCGAGAGGGTTCTTTCCGAACAAATGCAAGCGCCAGTGATCGGGCTTTGTACAAACAGAAGATGCTTTCAAGCAATCTCTGGCAAAAACTGGCTCAGCTCACACGTAATCCTAAACTATAATTTAATGCTAAGAGGATGAGCAGCAGCTAACAGTGGACTTTTATGCAACCCCTCCATCATCAGCAAATTATCAACAACAGCTAACAATCCATTCAACCAACTTGATGTGAGCTCTTCTTCTGCCCAGGTGGGACCCATCTTCACCCAAGGTGAGCATAAACCAGGCTGTCAATGTGGCACAACTAACATTCCCACCACCTCCAGCCTTCTCCACCAAGACTAACTATGGTCCTCCTCCATGGTCATATTATACCCCTGCTTTTCTCCACTGTTAGCCACTTTCTAAGCTCAGTGCGTTGTCTCTGGGCAAACAGTGGAGCAGTAAGTCCTTCTGACCCCATTAATGATATCCCTGCACTGAAAAGTACAGAGGAACAAGAAACAACCAGGGTTTTCTATAAGAAAAATACGTATACATCTGCTGTGGTGGCTGCAAGTGAAGGCTAAATCTGAGACACCCGGATGATACAAAGTATAACTTTCACAGAAAGTATCTTCTCACAGAAAGAGCAAACAAAGCACTATTTTTCTATTTTTTAAAAAGGTTAGGTAAATGTCACTGCGAAGAGGAAGACACACTGTGGTCTTTCCTATTCCTTATTACATGGCATTTGTCAATCTTTGAACATGCCAGGAAACAAAACAGTACGTTAAATAGAATAGGTAATATTTCAAGTCATTAAATGGTTTCATTGGTGGCGTACGTGCTTCATTGGGGGGAACAGCTAGTACAGTCGTGCCCATGTACACGCAATGCCAGTCTCTCTGTTTCTCCTTTTTTAAAGCTGAAGTTCAGATTGCCATGCTTCCTCGTCAAGTTGCACATTTCATTTTCTTCTCAAGTCCTCATGAAAGTTAATCAGCATTTGGGCACACATTTCTCCCAATATAAACATTTTATGCAATTTTGCCTAATACAGACTTTTTTTTGCAAATTTTCCTAACACTATGCATTTTTTGTATATTATATACAGTAATACTTGCATTTTTTAAAAGAAACTTTTTCTTTGCATACTCATTTCATACCCCTTTTTTAATTGGAGAAGTGTGTTTTCATTCACATATTGTTTCAGGAAGTGCAAATTAGGTAGGCTTGCATTCAAAATGATTTTTTTTACCCTAACCCAGCTTCTACAAACCAAGGGGGGTGTTCACATATTCCATTCAACAAGTGTGCAATCTGTGCATACAAATAATTGACCTGTACAAATGAACAACTGTAATTATTATTACTACTACTACTATTACTACCACCACTACTACTATTTTAATTATACCCTGCCCATCTGGGCTGGGTTTCCCTAGCCACTCTGGGTGGCTTATAGCACATATAAAAACCATAGCAGAACGTCACACATTTAAAACTTTCCAGTACAGGGCTGCCTTCAGGTGTCTTCTAAAAGTTGTATAGTTCTTTATCTCCTTGACACCTGATGGGAGGGTGTTCCACAGGGAGGGTGCCACTGCTGAGAAGGCCCTCTGCCTAGTTCCCTGCAACCTCACTTCTCGCAGTGCGGGAACTTCTTTCACACACACACTTGTACATATGCAGAGATGGCTTTTGCCCGTGTTCAGTGCAATGTGCAAACAACCCTAAGGTAAACACCGTAAGAAAGCTGGAAGCAGACTTTCACAGTCTTAGTTTAAAAAAAACCATGCACACTTTTAAAAGACCCCCACACTGGAGTTGGTACTGCACAGCCAGAGATTGTCACCCAACACTTGTTTAGGGTTCTGGGTAGCAGGAAAGACAGCAGGAGGGGTGAGACCCTGGCTTCTTCACCAGCCTGACTCGTCTCTGCCTCTTGAGCTCCCTCCTCTCCTGCTTCAGTTTCTGCCTCTGATTCTGGACCTCTTTCTGCCACAGACTCTCCCAGCTCACTAAACCCTGTTGCCTCCACAACTTCCAACACCTCCTCCTCCCAGTCTTCTCCCTGTGATCACTCATTGTTGTCCCACCACCAATCCCCAGGCTCTGAGCCTTTGCCCCCTGAGGATTCTCTAGCTGGTTCCTCCCACCACTCCTCTGAGTCCACCCAGTCCATGACAGACTCAATGTGGTGCCCACCAGATTGAACTACTGCAATGTGCTCTATGTGGGGCTACCTTTGAAGGTGACCCAGAAACTACAATTAATCCAGAATGCGGCAGCTAGACTGGTGACTGGGAGTGGCCGCTGAGACCATATTAGACGGGTCCTGAAAGACCTACATTGGCTCCCAGTATGTTTCTGGACACAATTCAAAGTATTGGTGAGGAAATTTAAAGCCCTAAACAGCCTTGACCCAGTATACCTGAAGGAGCGCCTCCACCCTCATCATTCAGCCGTGACACTGAGGTCCAGCTCCAAGGGCCTTCTGGTGTTTCCTCACTGCGAGAAGTGAGGTTACAGGGAACCAGGCAGAGGGCCTTCTCGGTAGTGGCGCCCGCCCTGTGCAAAGCCCTCCCATCAGATGTCAAGAAAATAAACAACTATCTGATTTTTAGAAGACATCTGAAAGCAGCCCTGTTTAGGGAAGTTTTTAATGTTTGATGTTTTATCGTGTTTGTAATATTCTATTGGGAGCCACCCAGAGTGGCGGGGAAAACCCAGCCTGATGGGTGGGATATGAATGAATGAATGAATGAATGAATAATGTTCCTGAACTCCCATCATCAACAGCCCTTACCACTGACCATGCTAGCTGGGACTGCTGGGAGCTGAAGTCCAATGATGTCTGGATGGTACAACATGGGCAGCCCCCAAATTCAACAGGGCTCTTAGGCTGTTTATCTTTGAGCACAACATCACGTCCTCTAGCAGCTAGATTAAAATATCGCACTGCTGATATTTGGGACCATCATCTCTTCCTTCCATCAAAAGGGCCAACATGCTCAGTGGCGTAGCGTGGGGGGTGCAGGGGGGGCCGGCCGCACCGGGCGCAACATCTGGGGTTAGGGCAAATCCACGGGTTAGGGGGCGCAAATCCACGGGTTAGGGGGCGCAAATTACTTGCCTTGCCCCGGGTGCTGACAACCCACGCTACGCCACTGAACATGCTGACATTTCCCTGGAAAGTGCCACCAGCCAGGATGCTTTAACTGTATTCCCAGCAACCCCTTCCCTGACTAGTACATTTAAAGTACAACACCAGTGTGCCATTGACTCAGTGCATCTACTCCCTGAGGCAATGGAAACAGCTCTGACATTTGTCTCTTTGGTTTCATTTGTTTATTAGGGTTTGCTTGGCGCTTTCCTCACCAATCCAGTGTGGCAGGGCGGGAGGGAGGAGAGGGGAGAACAGTATGCTTAGCACATCCTCTACCACAGGACAGTCCAATTCCTACCAAACTGCCACACTTGATGGATAAAAAAATCCTAGTCAGCATTTTAGACCATCTGTGCCCTGTTCTCTAAGGGGGGGGGGAGGAAAGAGAGAATCCCAGCAGACAAAAACTGCAATATATCTGTGCAATGGAAGCGTGGGGGAGAAGGAGAGAGAAAAAGTTGCTGGCACCCTTAATAAAATTTAATGTTTGCCTTCCTTTCCTTTCAAGAGGGGAATTTTTTTGCTCCAATTTACTAGGCAGTTTTAACCTGTTCAGACCACACCCGCCATTCCTGACTGATGTTTATAATACAATGGCCTATTTGCTTGTATGAAGCCTGCTATCTGTCTGCTTCATCTGGTCAAATTATAATGCCCTTCAAGCAGAGCTTTTATTCTGTCCACATACAGTTCCCCAATGCAATACAATGCAATAAATTATCCGTTTGCAGCCCTAAAGCATTCCAATTGCTTGTCCTATCAGTATTCACCATCACAAAGTTTATGCAGCAATTTCACTGCAAAAAAAGAGAGCTCATGATATTTGCGTTGCTGATCCTCAAACACGGCCAGAACCATACACATTCCACTTGTGAGCAAGCCCCACTCTTCGGAAATAAAAAATATTACAAATGTGGCGGCTGTTTAAAAACACTACCAGTTGAGCATATGTCATGACGACATCGGAAGCGAGCGCAGGACTTCTCAGCCTAAGCCTAATTTAAATGTCAAGCTTCGGGGAGAGGGGGGAAATATGACTCATTAAAAGGTGAGTTACTGCACAGCCAAAAAGACAAGTTATTTCGCAGAAATAAAAGATGAGCTACACCCTGCAAACATTCCACTCAGCACAGCACAAACTGAAAACAAATTATCTTCCCCATGCTTTTACTACACCTGAAAACAATCGTCAGGTTGGAACCATGCACGTGATGGCATTTTGAGCGAGCCGTGATCATTATTAATGGGTGTGTCTGCTGGTGGGAAAACCATGTGTGAATGTTCTTCAAATCCCCCGTGACAAAAAAAATATGATTTATTTCAAACTGACACCCCCCCCATATTAACACGATTAGGAAACCATGCGAGTTAGAGTCCAACAAAAGCTGGAGGACCACTCTTGCTTGAAGGATAGGGAGCCTGGTCTGGGCCACTGAAAAGCCACATGGCTGAATGATGACGATGATTATTTTTTTACCAGTCCTTCACTCTAAAGTCCCAGGCTGGCTTACAGCACCGAAAACACACCATTACAAAAAGTTTTAAGCAGCTTACAATCACACAGGGACGCGGGTGGCGCTGTGAGTTAAACCACAGAGCCTAGGACTTGCTGATCAGAAGGTTGGCGGTTCGAATCCCTGCAATGGGGTGAGCTCCCATTGCTCAGTCCTTGCTCCTGCCAACCTAGCAGTTTGAAAGCATGTCAAAGTGCAAGTAGATAAATAGGTACCGCTCCAGCGGGAAGGTAAACGGCGTTTCTGTGCGCTGCTCTGGTTTCGCCAGAAGCGGCTTAGTCATGCTGGCCACATGACCCAGAAGCTGTACTCCCTCGGCCAATAAAGCAAGATGAGCACTGCAACCCCAGAGTCGGCCACGACTGGACCTAATGGTCAGGGGTCCCTTTACCTTTACGTTTTACAATCACATAAATCAGGCGGGTCCTAAAAAATATACAACTCAGGAGTCAAATGCGTGATTAAAGAGGTGTGTCTTCGGCATGTAATAAAGACACCAGACCCATCTCATCACCACCACCACCACCATCATTTTATTTGCATGCTGCCTAGTTAAAACAGTACTCAAGGCAGCTTACAACATGACAAGATTTACATAATTACAAACATAACAAAAGTCAAAACAAAAAATTCCTTCCAGTAGCACCTTAAAGACCAACTAAGTTAGTTCTAGGTATGAGCTTTCGTGTGCATGCACACTTCTTCAGATACACCGTGTATCTGAAGAAGTGTGCATGCACACGAAAGCTCATACCTAGAACTAACTTAGTTGGTCTTTAAGGTGCTACTGGAAGGAATTTTTTGTTTTGACTATGGCAGACCAACACGGCTACCTATCTATAACAAAAGTCATAAACAATAAATAAAGCACAACAAAAGGTGCACAACCAAATGGAAAACAATTTCCACATAAATCCACATCTATGTGAGAAGGACATTCCACAACTTATGGGCTGCCTCCGAGCACCTTGAGTTAGGCTCAGAAACAAACTAGCAACCAGTGCAGCTGTGGGCGGCGGCTGAGGCCCTTTGCCCCTACCACCACCCCCAGAAGCAGAAGCCATATGTTGGCTGGCTGTTGAGGGAATTCCCTGGACGGAAGAAGTACAGAGCAGGATTCCCACAAAAACAACAACAACAACAACAACAACAACAACAACAACAACTGGAGGGGCAATACCTTGCCGCCTGGCTAGGAATTGGCTATGGGCCATGCCCAGGCAGGAGGCAATGCATAAAGGCTGGCCACATGTGCCTCCTGCAGATCATTGTCTGTTTGAGTTTGATCTATCACACCTCTTGGGACCGTGACTGGTACCACAACAGGGAGCAGCACGTCATTTTGGCAGTAGACGCAAGTGCAAACTGTGAGGGGAATGTCAGGCCAGAGAGGGGGCCCCGAGGCAAAGCAGAAGATGAACCGAACTGTAGCTGTCAAGGTTTCCCACATTTAATTTTGGCTTCCTTTGTTCTCCTCTCCGTCATGCATACATGGAAATTGCATATAGGCACTCTGACCCCAGACAACATTACGGGTCTCCTACATAAAGCTGTTAAGCGTCCTTGAAGATGTGGCTGGTAGATAACCATAGAATCACCGGATTGTAGAGAAATGAACTTTTGGACACATAAAAAGTCTTAGCTGCACACAATGTGCACAGATTAGAGATGGGTGTAAACCTCAAGACTGGGGTACCATACAAGAGAAGGAATTTTAATTACAGAAGGTGGCATCTATCATTTATGGTGGACTTTGCCTTGAATTCACCGCTGGGCAGCTGAAAGCAATAACAAACCATTGTAAAGAGGGACTGGAATGTGACTGTCATTTGGAGTTTAAAAGGTCTTCGTTTTCAAACACGTTTCTTGGGGGACCTTTTTGAAAGAATTGTAAAATGGAGAAACTTCCCTCAACCGAGCCACCTCTATGGGCACTGGCAGCCAAGCCAAGCTCCAACCAAGCCTTATGAAGAATGGAAGAATGGTTGAAGATACTGGGTATGTTTAGCCTGGAAAAGAGGAGACTGAGAGGAGATATGATGTTGTTGTTTAGTCGTTCAGTCATCCGACTCTTGTGACCCCATGTACCAGAGCACACCAGGCTCTTCTGTCTTCCATTGCCTCCCGCAGTTTGGTCAAACTCATGCTGGTAGCTTCGAGAACATGGTCCAACCATCTTGTCCTCTGTCATCCCCTTCTCCTTGTGCCCTCAATCTTTCCCAACATCAGGGTCTTTTCCAGGGAGTCTTCTCTTCTCATGAGGTGGCCAAAGTATTGGAGCCTCAGCTTCATGAACTGTCCTTCCAGTGAGCACTCAGGGCTGATTTCCTTAAGAATGGATAGATTTGATCTTTTTGCAGTCCATGGGACTATCGAGTCTCCTCCAGCACCATAATTCAAAAGCATCAATTCTTTGGCGATCAGCCTTCTTGATGGTCCAGCTCTCACTTCCATACATCGAAACTGGGAAAACCATAGCTTTAACTATACGGACCTTTGTTGGCAAGGTGATATCTCAGCTTTTTAAGATGCTGTCTAGGTTTGTCATTGCGTTTCTCCCAAGAAGCAGGCGTCTTTTAATTTTGTGACTGCTGTCACCATCGTCAGTGATCATGGAGCCCAAGAAAGTAAAATCTCTCACCTTCAAATATCTCAAGGGTTGTCACATGGAAGATGGAAGAAGCTTGTTTTCTCCTGCTCTTCTGACAGTAAAAGCTGTTCGACAGTGAAATGGACTCCCTCAAGAGATTGTGGACTCTCCTTCCTTAGGCGATTTTAAGCATAGGTTGGATGGCCATCTATCATGGCTGGTTTAGTTGAAATTCCTGCATTGCAGGGGGTTGGACCAGATGACCCTTGCGGACCCTTCCAACTCTACAATTCTACAATTCTATGACTTTCTCATTTCTCAGTAGGGAATCATCTAAAGCAGTGTTGAGGGGCACGTGGCTCCAGTTCCCATGAGCCTCAGCCAGCACAGCCAATAGTCGGGGATCATGGAAGGTGCTGTCAACAACATCTGGAGGGCAACAGTTTTCCCACCCCCAATCTAAATTTTGAAAAAATGGGGACATTGCAGGATTTGGCAGAGGATAATTTGGCATTACAGGATTTGGCGGGGGATTAGCAAAGAAGCTGTGAATGGTTGGTGCTGTTGTTGACATCAAGAGACAAGGCTGCGTGTTGGAAGTAATGTGAGAACGTATGTCCAGCATCCCTTGGGTCAGAGATCCTACATACTTTATTCAAAGAAACCATGAGTGTGTCCCTTGTGGAAGGAATAGTGGATGCTGTGTTTTTTGTGGGGGGGGGGGTCGGTTTCTTTCTTTGTTTGTTTTGCATCTTTTTCTCTGACTATAGGGCAAATCCTGTGCTTCATTTCTGTGAACAGTTTTGCTTCTCTTCGAACTGTAGCCAGTGGCTCTCTTCTCTTTCAAGCGAGTTCAGGCTGTCTCAGTTAAAGCTAATCACTCATGAAACTGGTAGAGAGCATCAGTTAAGCAGGGAACCTCATTTCCTTCCATTGCAGATAAGAACAAAACAGGAGCCCCTCTGTGCATTCATCTGAATGTGCAAACACCCCTAATGTGAACATATGCTCCCCAAATATATATTTAAAGCTCCTTCCCATGTGGCCAACATCCTTTTCTCTGACTGTAGAGCAAATCCTGTGACTTAAGGCAGGCTAACAACCTCCCAGAAGGGAGCCCAATTCAAGCCAAGCCACCTCCACAAATTTACTCCTTGTCCCACGTTACTATCTGCTGTTTTGCTTGTGCAGCCATCATTCATTAATTGCTTCCACATCCAGAGCTATAAACAGTGAAATCGTATTAGCGGGTACTGTCTCCTACGCTTACTGGTGAAATCTGTTCTCTCAGCCACTTATCTCACCCAGAACCCAGTACTCAAAATCCATCACAGAAGTCCTACCAAAACAATTTTGTCTGTGGAAGTGTGGCTTCAGCCCTTACCTGTCTTAGAAACCAGATTTGCTTTATTTCCATGTAAGAAGCTGCTAATAATAATAATAAACATTTGGGATTTGAAATGTGGACGAATCTATATTTATATCTCTATATATCTTATAATCTTTGGCAGGCTGATTTTTTAAAGGCCGTAAGCTCGATTTCCAATTTGCAGAGCCAGGCTCAGCTGTAAATGTGATAATATAACAGAGACAGAAGAAGCTGGTGTCTGCTGTACTTTGATAAGCAGGGCAAGGTTTTATATCACTGTTACGGTGTTTTCTGCATTGTGATGTTCTCTGTTTTATTTTATTGTACATAAGCTGCAATAGCTCAGTCGATAGAGCATGAGACTTTTAATCTCAGGGTCGTGGGTTCAAAAAGATGTTGGGAGAAAGATTCCTGCATTGCAGGGGGTTGGACTAGATGACCCTTGTGGTCCCATCCAACTCTACAATTCCATGATTTTACGACTTCATTAGATGCAACCCATAAGAAGTCATACTTAGAGCAGGCCCACTGAAATCCACAAGAAGCCTGATTGATTTCACTGGGTCTACTCTAAGCATCACCAAAACTGGATCCAACCCAAATATCTATATTCCTTTTTCTCCCCATCCTTGAAGTCTCCATTCTTTAAAAAAAACACACGCGTAAACAACTGCAGCATTGTCTCAGTTCAAGTTATGCAGCACATCAAGAAAAGAGGGAGCATCTATTCCAATTTCCATGGAGGTAATTTTCCCTTACGTATTTACAGCTTTTCAACACGCACTGCTGACAATAGGCTGAGATGTCAAAACCACAGATTGTTTTACACCCATACAGAAGCATGAGGACAAAGCCTCCTGTCTGTGCACTAATAGGGCAACTTGAGGTTTCTCTGCATTGTCAGTTTCCGGACACTTAGTAGGTGACACACACACCTCAAAGCATCTTCAATTATAGGGTTGATTTGCAGAAAATATATATAACCTTTCGGCAATGGCCTACGCATCAGCTTTTAGCTCTGCTTCCACCCATGGGCCAAGACCCAATGAGTTCACGAAAGCCTAAGGAGACTCTGAACTGATCAGTCTCTGGAAGGAACACAAACACATTCACATGTACTGGAGAACTGGATTATGGCCTGGAGGATGAAGCCAAGGAGGAAACATGACAGCGAACCAGGGTTAGAAAATGCAGCATGGGGGAAGCAGGTTACAATGAAGGGCTCTGCTTGGTTGAACCTCAACAGGAATGTTGGTAAATAAATGGTGTATGCAGTAGGGATACAGCGGTACCTCGGGTTACAGGCGCTTCAGGTTACAGACGCTTCAGGTTACAGACTCTGCTAACCCAGAAATATTACCTCGGGTTAAGAACTTTGCTTCAGGATGAGAACAGAAATCGTGCTCCGGCGGCGTGGCGGCAGCGGGAGGCCCCATTAGCTAAGGTGGTCTTCAGGTTAAAAACAGTTTCAGGTTATGAATGGACCTCCGGAACAAATTAAGTTCTTAACCCGAGGTACCACTGTGTGTGTATATATATATATATATATAGCTCCTTGATAAGGTTCTTAATGCAGGCCTGCAGCAGGGTTTCCTCTTAGTTCAAGAGAGACGTTTTTAAGAGGACAGTACACAGGGACGCGAGTGGAGCTGTGGGTTAAATCACAGAGCCTAGGACTTGCCGATCAGGAGGTCAGCAATTTGAATCCCCACAATGGGGTGAGCTCCTGTTGTTTAGTCCCTGCTCCTGCCAACCTAGCAGTTCAAAAGCACGCTGCTCTGGTTCGCCAGAAGTGGCTTAGTCATGCTGGCCACATGACCCGGAAGCTGTACGCTGGCTCCCTCGGCCAATAAAGCCAGATGAGCGCTGCAACCCCAGAGTCGGCCATGACTGGACCTAATGGTCAGGGGTCCCTTTGCTTACACAGGTTATGTCTCACTCCAACACTATGCAAGCTTCGAACCTGAGTATATAGTGAGATTAGGCAAGAACACACACTAAATCAGCCTTTGCCAACCTGGTGCATTCCATACCTTTAGGACTACAACTCCCATCTGCTTGTGCCACCTTGCTCTATAACAGGCATAGGCAAACTCAGCCCTCCAGATGTTTTGGGACTACAACTCCCATGATTCCTAGCTAACAGGACCAGTGGTCAGGGATGATGCGAGCTGTAGTCCCAAAACATCTGGAGGGCCAAGTTTGGGGATGCCTGCTCTATACATTCCTCTGATGAGCAAACCTATTCATGAATGTTCAATGCTTTCTCCAATTTAGGTTCCCATCTCACATTTTAAACAATGTATGTGCGTGTGTTAAGAAACAGTGTTTTGTTTCACTCACAGTTTCCCTGTTTGCAGTCGCAGCCAAAACATAATTTGATCAAATTTTATCCAGGAAATTGCCATTTCCTGAAACAGCAATCACTTAACATCCATAAAGAAGATGCTTAGGTCACGATTTCCCTCTCTGTATCCTGAAGTATTTATAAACAGAGGTTATGAGCTGCTCTTTGACCTGCTTAACCCTGTGGTTTTATGAAATTTCTAACCACCCGTGATTTGTGATGACTGATGTTTGCTTTTAATCACATGAACCTTGATGGTGCTGGTGGTTCATGCATCAAACAGGTTACCATTTGTAATTAAAGAAAGCAACTGCTCTGCATTTCAACACAGATTAATAAAAACTCCGTAATGGTAGTGTAGGACCTGGGAGATCCGGGTTCAATTCTCCCCTCAGTCTTGAAGCTGACCGGGAGACTTTGCCATCCCTCAGCCTAAGCTAAGAGACTAATGCTCTACTGACTGAGCTATTCCAGTCTGGGGCTATAACTAGGGTGGCACAAGCAGAACACCTACGTTGGCAGGGTGGTCTTCAAAACACTCTCTCCCTTTCACCCAAGCCCAACAAAATCTAGACCGCGAGAGCAAGTCTGAAGGTTAAGAGCTGCCCACAATTGTTCAGCAGAAGTGGGACAGTATCCCCGATTCCTTGCAGCTGCCAGGTGCTGTCAGAAGTGCCAAAACCTTCTCCCTCCTACTCTGCGTAACCATTTATTAGTGATAAGAAATGACCTTTCACAGGGCAGTGTGTACCTGGCGAAGGTAATTAAAAGGGAAACAAGCCAGAGGGAAAGGGAAACACCTTGAGCAGGTGAGCAGGCAGTGAGGAATCATTGGAAACTAGAGGCCACTAGATGACTTCCTTCGGAGATAAATTACTCCCCTCTAATAAAATGTATGAGGCCAATTTTCCAGCAACACCTGACTTCTCAGGTCCAGAGGATTATGGACTGGAAAGCGTGAACAGCATACCTGGGACCATCCGGATTCACTGTAGTGGAGTGCACAGTAAAAAACTGTTTCTGTTTTACTGATGTGGCAATTGTGCATATGTATTTGCACGAGCCTGTTGTCTTTGTCCATGGAGTTTTCTTGGCAGGGATACTGGAGTGGCTTGCCGGTTCCTGCTCCAGGTAGATCGCTTTTGGTCAAAACTCTCCACTATGATCTGTCTGTCTTGGGTGGCCCTGCACAGCATAGCTCATAGCTTCCCTGAGTAATTCAAGCCCCTTTGCCATGGCAAGGCAGTGATCCCATGAAGCAGAGACATCACCTTGCCAACAAAGGTCCGTATAGTAAAAGCTATGGTTTTCCCAGTAGTGATGTATGGAAGTGAGAGCTGGACCATAAAGAAGGCAGATCGCCGAAGAATTGATTCTTTTGAATTATGGTGCTGGAGGAGACTCTTGAGAGTCCCATGGACTGCAAGAAGAACAAACCGATCCATTCTTAAGGAAATCAGCCCTGAGTGCTCACTGGAAGGACAGATTGTGAAGCTGAGGCTCCAATACTTTGGCCACCTCATGAGAAGAGAAGACTCCCTGGAAAAGACCCTGATGTTGGGAAAGATGGAGGGTACAAGGAGAAGGGGATGACAGAGGACGAGATGGTTGGACAGTGTTCTCGAAGCTACAAACTTGAGTCTGACCAAACTGCGGGAGGCAATGGAAGACAGGAGTGCCTGGCGTGCTCTGGTCCATGGGGTCACGAAGAGTCAGACATGACTAAATGACTAAACAACAACATTTGTACGTGTGAGCACACACACACACACACACCCACACCCCTATGACATCTGAGGCACTCCAAGTTGCCCCCCTTGGATATTCAGTTTTGCACTCCCCAGTCTCCCAGATCACCCCCCCCTTTCCCACCTGTCCTCTCAGTCACCTTGCTTTTCGTTCTGCCACAGGCCAGAGTTTTGTAAAGCACATAGAGATGAAAGAGAAAGTGGGTCAAAGTATCATTATTCCAACTTCCTCCTTCAGCTCTATGTGCTTTCCAAGGGAGGAAAAGGAAAACCTTTCTCCCCATCTCAAGATGAAGGAACCAGAGGTGGGGGTCATAGGTTTTGTGGGCATCAGATAAAGGTCCTCAAGAGTGTGCCCATAGCTGCTACATTGACAGCCTCATCTCTACAGCCTCTTAAACTGCCCATTCCCTGTTTAAAGTAGGGATGGGGAACCTGCAGTCCTCCACATCCCATCATCTCTGGCTGTTGATGATGCTGGCTAGAGCTGATGTGAGTTGGTACCCAACATCCGCAGGACCACTGGATCACCACATCCATGCAGAGGAGAATGGATGTGAGCAGAGTTACAGCACAAGGGATCTGTACCACACGTGGAAATGTTCAGATACAATGTGGTCCAAATACTTCCAAGAAATCAGGCAGCTGGCCAGATCCAGTCAGCTGTATCCAAATAGCTGTCGCCTGCCCTTCTGACTCACTGTTTTATGCCAGCTTGGACTATGACCCAGCTGATTTTCTCCCGAAGGAATGCTCATCATCAAAATACCTTCCCCTTTGCACTATAAATGCTTTCACCACCAATCCAGCATTAACTCCATTTGGTTTTCCTGTCAATTTGGAAGCACATACAGAAAATTAAGCAACAGCAGCTAATAGGCAGGGCATATCCTGAAGGTTAACAACAACAGGGTGTACCTAAATGAAATGAAATTGCCAAGCCTTTGATCCAACAACTAATTGCCAGGAAATCCCCAAACTGCAGATGAAAACTGATTTTGCCAGAGATCGCTCAGATGAAGAAGGAAACCACATTGAATACACACCCTGCTAACCCTCTGGGTATCTGCTTGGGAGCTGGACTACTTGGCACAGGGGTGGGAAAGAGAGAGAGAGAGGAGAACAACAGATCAGGGCAAAGTGGTAAGAAGCATAAACGTTCTGCAGCTCCTAACAAGCAGCTTGATCTCTTGTTCACCTTCAGAACAGCCCAGCAAGGAGGATCAGAAAAAGAGAGAGTGAGATTTATTCAAGGATTTGATTCCCGGTGTCTTTACCCCATCCCTCGGTCAGCAGCTGGGAGGCACCGACTCTCAATGGGCCACATTTGATTGCCAGTTGCTGATCCCCCACAAAAACTTAAAAACAAACCTCTAGCAGGGGTGGGGAGCATGAAGTATTAGGAACTCAGATATATAAGCTAATCGCCAAATGGCACCACACTCTAGGTTACGGTCGCCACAACAGTATGTCTAGGCGCCTTTTTTTGCCATTGTGTTTGTAATTATTACAATTCATAACATTTCTATATCACTTTATATTTCAAATAAATAAATCTCAAAGCAGTTTACAACACATTTAAAACCTCCAATAATACAAACCAGAACAAATTCAGCCTTCAAGGAAAGTTATTTCAGCTCCTTCTCTAAGTGACATTTTGCTTTCCCCATATTTAGTTGCCTACTTCATTTATATAGCTGCCCCACAGCAGACGTATAGTCTAGGAAGCCAGTGTGGTTAGAATGTCAGACTAGGACCTGGGAGATCAGTGTTCAAATCCCCACTCAGTCGTGAAGAACACTGGGTGACCTTGGGCCAGTCCCAACTTCTTAACCTGCTTCGCTGGGTCACTGTAAGGATTAACTGAGGAGCTGGGTGAACCATGTGCTCCTTGGAGGAAAAGGTGTGATAAATAAGCTCTTCTGCTTCCTCATTTTTAAGAAAGCTGGAGGGGCCAGCCAGATGGAGATGTCAGTCACCAACCTGGCATGCAGAGATCGCCACGTGGTTGCAACTGGACCTACACCAGTTGCAAAATGCGCCTGGCTAATTTCTAACACTGGAAGCATGTGCTCTCCCAGATGCTGTTGAACTCCAACTCCCATCCCCTCCAGCTAGCATGGTCAATGGTCAGAGAGGCTAGGAGTTGTACTCCATCCAGCAACATCTGGAAGGCCACAGGTTCCTTATATCTGGTAGAGGCTTTCAAGATTACAGCTCAAACCTTCGTGGAATATAACAGAGTAGCCCTAATTCCTAATTCCTAATAATTAAAAGCAGAGTGTGCTGCACAGAAGAAGAAGAGGAGGAGGAGGAGGAGGAGTTTGGATTTGATATCCCGCTTTATCACTACCTGAAGGAGTCTCAAAATGGCTAACAATCTCTTTTTCCCCTAACAAACACTCTGTGAAGTGAGTGGGGCTGAGAGACTTCAGAGAAGTGTGACTGGCCCAAGGTCACCCAGTAGCTGCATGTGGAGGAGTGGAGACGCGAACCCGATTCACCAGATTACGAGTCCACCACTCTTAACTTCTACACCACACTGGCTCTCTCAATGCTTCTGTAGTCATGTCCCCTCCGAAACATACATTTAGTTCCACAACTAACAGGACAAAACAGAATCAGAAGAATCTTTATTTACATCAGCCACTAGCCATAGAAATGCAGTGCAATGCCATGCGATAAGATAAAATTAAATAAAATAAAATGTACTGATGATAGAGGTAAAAAAATGTAACTATGCAAAATATATTCTGGAGGTTTACATCAATAATCAAATAATAAATTTTATTCTAATTGCTCCTGCTAATTTTTTTTGCAGTTTTTGCTGTCCCCTGATTATCTTGATCTGCTAAAAGAAAGGACAATGGTTGAGTGACCTGGTATGGATAGTAATAGAAGGGTAATAACATCACTCCTCAAAAACAAAACAAGTATTTGCAACATTTCGCTTTCACTGCTCCATGAAACAAAAAGAGGCTAGGACATAGTCCGGGGCCATTCGGTATATAAATTTGCAGCTAAGCCCGTCCCTTGTTAAGATGTGTTTCCCAGTACACAGACGCAAGCTGGTCAAGTGGTTTAGCTGTGAGCAAAGTTGCAATAGAATTATGACCAAACTGCCAGCTAAGCTTTCATCAGCTCAGCAGATTCTGGAATGTTGACAGAATCTGGCCATATCTATAGGAAAAGGCACTCCTACTTTTTTTTAGGTTTTGCCACATTTAATAACAACAACAACAACAATAATAATAATAAATTTTATTTATATCCCGCCCTCCCCGGCCGAAGCCGGGCTCAGGGCGGCTAACAACAATAAAACAGTACAACAGTACAACACAATACAACACTCTAAAATCATTCATTATAAAATTAATTCAAAACAAACCACTGGCAACCATTGGGCCAGAGCTCCGTGAAGATTGCCGAAGGAGGGAGTCAGGCTATGCCCTGGCCAAAGGCCTGGTGGAACAGCTCTGTCTTGCAGGCCCTGCGGAAAGATGTCAAGTCCCGCAGGGCCCTAGTCTCTTGTGACAGAGTGTTCCACCAGATCGGAGCCACAGCCAAAAAAGCCCTGTGGATTTTCTGTGGATTTTAGAGGTTTGAAACCGACTTAAGATATGCTTTGCCTTTTTGAAGCAAGTGAACAACTATGCTTTGCGCTCTTGATGTTGCAACCAAGTTTCGAATGCCAACAGAAACCTGGTGTGGCATTTCAGGCTCCTGGATGACATAGTGGACCTTTGCTGCTCTGGCAAGTGAATCAGCTGACCACACCTTCTGGTTGCGATTGAATCAGCTGCTCCAATGCTACAACCTGTCATGTGAAGATCTGGAAGCCACACAGCTGACTACTTTGGGACAAGGGAGAGGCACTTTGATCCTATGTTCCTAGCTGCAATTCGCAGAGCGCTTTATCAATCAATTCCTCTTCCTGCAGACTCTGAGAATTGCAGCTCTGTGATTCTCAGCACCCAGAATGAACTGCAGCTCCCAGATGTCTTTGGAGGAAACCATAGCTGTGGAATCATAGTGCTTCAAATATATCGTGTGATTGTGACCTCTACAGTCCCCGTTCAATCTCAGGCAAAACAAAATAAAATTCCTGACATTCAAACCCAACTTATCAGCTTCTCTCAGATACCAAATAACCTTTTTTCTCACAAAAGGAGGTCGGGGTCTGGTGTCCTGGTACATTTTTCAGTTACCGCTTGAAGGGTGTGAACCAACATTTCCTTTACACGCTTAATAAAGTAAATATTTACTCTTCAAGTTGAGCAAGTCATACTTTGCTAGCGAACTGGGCAGCGGGACTCTGCGATAGGTCAGCAGTATCGCTCCAAGATCAAACATGGTTAAAACAAATTTACAGCAGCAAAGCTTTTCCTCAGTGATTCCGACTGTAGGGATTCAAGGCTGAGCTCTAAATAAATCTGGAATGAGTTGCAAGAACTCACAACTTCTAATGTACTATTTTATTTTAAGATAACATACGAAGGGCAACACAAAGCACAAGACCAGTCATCAAAACAATGACATGAAGAGGCTGTTTGTTCCACTGAAGAAGCTAAGCAGGCCCGATCCTATAGGTCAGTGGTTCCCAATTAGCTAAGTAATGCGGATCCTGTTTTTCCAAAACCAAGCGAACTAATGTCAGTGTACTGGAAGAAGCAAAGATCATCAGTGTCAAAGCAATGATTCTTCAACATCAACTTCATTGGACTGGTCGTCTTGTGTGGATGCCTGATTATCATCTTCCAAGGCAACTACTCTATTTTGAACTTAAAAATGGTAAGTGTAATGCTGGTAGTCAATAAAAGACGTTTAAAGACTCTCAAGGCAAATCTAAAAAATGTAGTGTAAACACCGACAACTGGGAAACACTGGCCTGCGAGCGCTCCAATTGGAGAACAGCCTTTACCAAAGGTGTCATGGGCTTTGAAGATGCTCAAACTCACGTTCTAAGAGGAAGGCACGCTTGGCAAACCCTCACCATGATCAGCTCACTCCCGGAAACCTATGACCCCACTGTGGAAAGACGCGTGGATCCAGAACTGGCCTCCACAGTCACTTACAGACTCACCTTTAAAGATCGTGTTCATGGAAGACAATCTTACTCGGCTACGAATGATCGTCAAAGAAGAAGACAACTTCTGAAAACTACCATATCTCCATGATAGTTTTTGTTATGTGAATGGTGCCACCATACCTCCCAACATGTCCCAGCACAAAACTGGGATGTGTATCTTCCTGGTCATCCTTCCACACAAGTCATGTGACCCACATGAGAACATGGCCCCCTAAAATGGAACGTCCCAGACAGTTGGCGGGTCTGTGCCACGGACCTCCTGGGTGGGCTACGCAGACCCCCTAGGGCCTGCAGACCACCAACTGGGATTAGCACCAATAGGCAACCTGGATAGGAAGCCATTAATTAACCCTGGGCCTGAGCTTCCAAGGTTGATTCAAGGCTTACAAATGGTGCTCTCCCGACTGTTCTAGTCTAGCTGGAATGTGTGGCTCAATTCCGATAAAGCCTCTTGCTTGTCTGAATGAATGGTAGAGAGAAGTGTGCAATGTGTAGTTGGAATCTCTGGTTTTCACCTGGATGGGATGTAGCGTGTTGTGTGAAAGTTATGTGGCACATCACTTTTGTCTCACCACTGGAGGGAGAGAATGCAGGCCTTGGTCTGCAAAAGTTTCCCCAACCCTGCTTTGCACCTCAAGTACCGGCAAGTGTGATGTGCAGACTTTGCAGAGCAACGTGGCAGATTTATCCTCATGAGGAGCTCAGGAATCAGTGGCAGTTGGTGTCCTTTAGGACTGGTAGGGCAGATGGAAGGGAGACCAACAGTAGGGGGTGCCAGAGGCAATGACAGGCAGAGCCATCCCTTGATTGGTTGTAAATAGGAATGCAAGCAGGTGGAGATGGGTTGAGCTCTATGGGGCAGCGTCTCATTTCCCCAAAGGACCAGCCTCCACTGCCAGGAATTCAGGATGCTTGGGAACTTACACACAGTGAACAGGAAGCATTTCCAGCTCCTCCCCACTCCTGGTTACTTTTGGTGCCATTTATTTCCAGGACAACAAAAATGACAGCTGTCTAAAGAACACAACATAGAAATCCAGGACTCAGCGTAGCAGTGACTGAGAAACAATATGCTCCCCACAATTCACCAAGAGCTGGTTTTCTGGGAAATTTTGAATTTTATTATTTCCCTATGCAAATTAATCTTGGTTGTGCATATTCACAAGCAAATTAAGATAATTTGCTTAGGATAGTTTACATCAGACCATTTTCTGGTGCCCCAGAGAGTGATCCAATTTAGCATGTTTACTTTCTTTGTATTTATTAAACAAACCTGAAGTGCACCATACTAAATTCTGATGCCAATACACCACAAGCATTCAACTTGAAATACATGCATTTTCTTGCATACTTGCTAGGAATAAACACCTTAAGAAAATCAACTAAACTACAACTTTAAAACTACCCGGCTTGATAATATTGTATTTAAGTTGATGCTCTATTGAACTCTGGGCTTAATTTCAAGAGAGAGAGAGAAATGTGTTTTAACCTTTTTTAAAAAAATCACAGTGCAATGCATCTACAACCCATCATTACAGTATTATCCCCAGATTGCAGTTCTGTGGACCTAGGGCTAAGGGAAGATTGCTGAAGTTTGATCCTGCAAGTGCATCATTTTCTGTATCGCCAAGTCAGCAGCTGCACAAATACGGCACAATGTAGGTCAGACACAATTTCCAGCATTTCATTCATAACTGAGAAGTGGAGGGATAGGCTGTCCTCTCACATTGATGACTTGACATGCCTCCAATGATACACTGTGGCATGCTGTCTCTCCATATTCTCATCTTCCAAAGAATTTGTGAAGTGCAATGAAGAACTTTGGACACGTGCAAGATCCACGTTTCCAATTGCCACTAGTGCAGAATTCCTTAGTACGAAACCAACCTCTCTATTAGTCTTCCAGTAGGTACTATAGTTACCCTTACATTCCCAATTCCTTCCTCCTCTCTTGCTGGTTTATTACCCTTTCCACTTCCCTCCAACACTATCTTGATTTAGATATAGAGTATCTAAAAGTAGAGTATAAAAGCAAGGACCTACACAATACATACACTGCTGGAGCTACAAGGAAGCAATTATCACCGTCAATTGTACAAAAAGCAAAGACGTGAATGATTTACAGTAAGGATATACTCCTTTTCACTCTTCTCCAGCCCTTACTAACTTTTAAATCCATGCCCAGAAAGGGACAGTGCCCCTCAGGATACTTTCAGTGTGATCATCAACATTGTTGGCCAGTTGCAAATATATTTCAGCCTCCATGTAATTAATAAATAAAAATAAAATAAAATAAAATAAAATAAAATAAAATAAAATAAAATAAAATAAAATAAAATAAAATAAAATAGAGCACCAACAAAGCATGAGCTGATTTTAGCAGCAAGTACTGGGTTGGCATCACAGCAGAAGTGATGCTTCCTGGAGTGTGATACTTTGACCAGGCCTTTAAGCAGGCGTATTCCTTACAAAGTTAAAAGAAGGACTATCTCAATTTACTGCTAAAGCACATGACAACACACTTTAATGCTGTTGATTTAACTCTTAACCTACAGCTGATGAAATAATTGCCTTTAAACACATAAACTGTAGGTCTAACAACTTACTAAGTTACAGGTAGTCGGATGTTGTGGACTCCACTTCCCATCAGCCCCAGCCAGCACGGCCAATGGTCAAGGATGGTTAGAGTTCTAGCCCAAAACATCTGGAAGGCAGCACACTGGCTACTCTTGCACTAAGCTAAGTACAACCTCTGTTGGAAAATGGATGACAGCTAACAGACTGAGGTGGAATCCTGACAAGACAGATGTACTGTTTTGGGGGGACAGGGGCAGGCAGGGGGGATTCCCTAGTCCTAAATGGGGCAACTGTGTACCTGAAGGACCAGGTGTGCAGCCTGGGAGTCATTTTGGACTTACAGCTGTCCATGGAGGGGCAGGTCAGTTCATGTGCTGCTTGCAGGCTTCCCATAGATATCTGGTTGACCACTGAGAGTACAGAATGCAGGAAGAGATGAGCCGTTGAGCTGATGTAGTACGGTTCCTCTTATAGTCTTATGTTCCTGTAGGTGCAGAGAGGTTCATAGAATGGTAGCATTGGAAGGGACCACAAGGGTCATCTAGTCCAACCCCCTGCAAACATGGGAATCTTTTGCCCAATGTGGGGCTCAAACCCATGACCCACTGGGATTAAGAGTCTCATGCTCTACTGACTGAGATGGAAGGCAGCCCCATACATTCTAGACTCATATGATGTGCTGCTGTGGTGGTTTAGGCAAAATGGGCAAGTCCATTTTAGTGCTTTTGGGTTGTTTTACTTCTTTTTTTTATTTGCTAAGTTTGTGTTGGTTTCAGCTGTTTTGATTTATTTCTCATTGATATTCATGTTTTTAAATGTTGCTTTGCATTCTGCGTTTTTAATGGTTTGGGTTATATGGCTGGTACACGCGCTATAAAACAAATGCATCTTCTTTATTTTTTAGAACTACCAAGATGATAGAAAGGAAGAACGTTTTTTAAAAATCTCATGCTAGCCATAATTGCCCTTGGGAAGGGCAGAAATTATGGAAGCTTATAATATAAGCAGAGAGAAACACAAAACTGCAGAAGCACGTTCCTCAGCATGTATCACACGATAAACTTCACGGTGGAACTTTTTCCGTTGACCTGAAAGCAGTTTCACTTAGAAAATTAATTAAAATATCCAATTACTTCAGCTGACATCCGCTCTAATCTTTGTACATTTCTGTTTTAAAAAAGAGTTGTGTGAGGTAATTGCCGCAGTTGCTGCCAATTAGGTGTACAGGACTAGCTGATTCAAATCAAGCCTTGCTAGAGAGAGGTTTCTACAATGGGCCCAGAAGGGATGTTTCAACACCACTTATAAGTTTTGAATGAAGATATGAAATGGCTTGTGGGTATTGGGGCAGAAAAGGAGGCCCAATTGCCTCTCCGCATCCTGATTCAAGTGTGGCCTAGATATGGCAATCATTATTATTTTTTTACATCATGACAAGGATGCTAGTCCCTTGAAGAATGCCATAATTCATAGTAAATGCTGTTACGCAGTGTGCAAAATTATGAAATTGAGCCATACTCTTCTCTCACAATGTTGGCCTCGAAGCATTCCTAACAGTAGTTGAGCATTGGGGGGGGGGGCGCGAGAGGGGCCAGTAGAGAGAAATGACCAACCTGAATGTCTCATTGAATTCAGTCCCATGAAAGGTAACTGCTCTTACATGATGCTGACATGCTCAAATCCCACATGCGAATTCTCGCTCAGCCATGAAAGTTCACTGGGTCAACTTGAGCCAGAAACTACCATCTTCAACCTAACCTCGCTCACAGAAGGCGGGTGCGTGTGAGGATAAAATCTAGGCCAGGCGAATAGCTATGTATGGTGCCTTGAGCTTCATGAAGGAAATAAACATGATAAGTGTCTACTCAAGCAGGAAGTCAGGGCAGGTCCAATACGCTCTTACTCAATATCCAAAATGTATAACTGGGTGTGTGAAAGCATTGTGGTTGAAGTGGTGTCAGGTGAGACCAAGGCTTCATCCCGATGTGAGTTCTGGGGTGACTGTTTCCCTTAGACAGATAATTCTGTCACTGAAAGTGATGCACAATGCAGACTGGGGTGAGCCTCCCAAGGGAAAACAGATATGGAAGACCCAACTCACATTTTTGTCGTTGTCAAGGCGAAGAGTCGGCGTGAAGCGAATTTAGAGAATTGTACAGATGGAATCTAGGAACCAAAGTTAAATAATCCCTGGCACATGGTCATCTAACCTCTGGCTAAAAACTTCCTAGCAAGGAGAATCCATCACTTTCTTAGGTAGCCGGTTCCACTGTTGGACAACTCTTACCATCAAAAAGTCTTTCCTAGTGTTTAGTCATTGGTTTCTTGTCACTGGAATCCATTGGTTTGAGTTCTACCCTATAGAGCAGCAGAAAACAAGCTTGCTTCATCTTTCATGTGACAGCCCTTCCGATATTGGGAGATGGCTATCATATCACCTCTTGGTCTTCTCTTCTCCAGGATAAACTGACCCACCTCCCTCAACCATTCCTCATAAATTCTGAATTCTTCCCCTGAGACCGCCAGGTATAGGGCAATATATAAATTCAGTAATAATAATAATAATCCTGTATGCCCTCCTCTGCATACGTTCCATCTTGTCAATATCCTTCTTAAACTGTGGTGCCCAAAACTGGACACAATATTTCAGGTTAGATATGAAGCCTTGTTGGGAAAAGAGGCTCCAAATGAAGAATTCAGTGTGTATCACTTCAGAGAAAAATAGCAATGTATAAAGTAAGTCAAAAGTAGGGGGCACAGGCTCCTTGAATGCAGCAAGGCTGCTGTAGAAGACATATTAATGCAAAACATGTAATTGACTGTGATTTTTATTTTTTATCTGAATACTGTCTCCTAAATGGGATTCTTCAAATTCTCAAAGTCACTTGCCTAAATGTGAGCCTTGGCAGTTTTGCCCAAGGAAGGAACACAAGTTGCTTACTGTTCCAGCATTTACCTGTATTCCTTAGGTAAACGTGTATCTCATCAAATTTCAAAGCACAACATACAACAGGGGAAAGCTCCTCAATCGCTCCCACTTTATTCCACCCTCTCTGCAGCCAGGAGAAACAAACCACAACGCTTGGCTCAGCTTTACACGCAAACTAGTACTCAAGGTTTGCTTTCCTCCACACAAACCACAAGCAGGAGCCAAGGTTTATTTTCTGGCAGGAAAAACAAACACTCAAACCACCTAGTGCCTGCATAGGAAGCCCTTCACCATAACAGACCACAAACCTTTGGTAGGGCAATTTTAGGAGATCAACACTGTAGTCGGGCTGCAGTCATTGTGGGTGTTGGTTCATTCCCCTTATTCTTGTTGGGCACTGCATTCAACTTATGAGTAAATGATTCTCCGCAACACTGGTCTGCAAACAGTGGGGCAGGACCCACTGGTGGGGTGCAGCTTGATCCAAGGTGGGTCGCAGCAGGAGCATGACCACCATGCAAATGTACGGTGAAATTGGTCCTCAATGCATGCTCATGTTAAAACTGGGTCCTCAGTCTGAAAGGTTGATGATACATGATGCACAAGGCAGGTAGTCAATGTGACAATGCTGATATACTCAACAGATTGGTGCTTCCAGTATCAGCTCCTTCAGAAGAGAAGCCTGGGGAAGTAGTCAGGTTGATGGAACATCTAGAGCAGAGCTGTTTCAGCCCTGCACAACTGCTCTAGATCAGGGTTTCCCAAGCTCCAGCTGTTTTGGGACTACAATTCCCATCATCCTTGACCACTGGTCCTGTCTGCTAGCTAGGGATGATGGGAATTTGTGGGGAACCAAGCTTGGAAAACCCTGCTTTAGAGGAATTGTGGAGGGCTGAATCGGCTCTGCTCTAGATGTTCCAACAACCTGGCTCTACAATTTTGCCTAAGATACTTTTCTTCTGCTGACCAATTTCATTTTTGCATGTTCTTTTCATTGCTATTTGCCTGGACAACAATGAAATGTGTGTGTCAGGAGAATGTCGATGAATTTTCATGAGGGCTTGAAGAAGAGGAAGAGGAAGAGAAAGAAGAACTGATGTGGAGGGCTGAAATGGTAATATTGAAAAACCAGAAACCGCAATGAAAATATTCATCCATACCCAGTGGTCACCATCAATTACCATCACCGTTTCACACTCTGGAACACACAGAGAGCTTGGGAGGCAGGGAAGGTCTTCTCTTACTTGTGCCAGGTAAATAAAAAAAGTGGAGGGAATCTCTCTTGCTGCTCAAAAGGGGCTTCCACTATATCTTACCTGCTTTGAAACTGCAGTGGAAATGATATCTTAGGATCTGGGATCTGGGATCTGTTTGGCAAACAGATGCTGGCAAACTGGTGAGTGGATCTGTACATTCCTAAGGCCAGGCCACTCTCTGCTGTGGCTGCTGGATGATAGAACTCCCTACACTGGGAAACCCAACTAGCCCCCTCTTTGAATGTTTCATAGAACTATAGAGTTGGAAGGTACCCTGGGGGTCATCTAGTCCAACCCAAATATGTTTCGCAATGACCGGGAATTTGTTTTCACGTGAGTGAGACCTCTCTGTTCTGATGCACCTTTGTTCTGAGCTGGTTTCTTTCCTTCCTCTACCAGTTTGTTACTGGACCGCTGTTGCCTCTTAGCTATGGATTTGCTTGTATTTTGTTTTTATTGTGTATGCGGTGCTGCTTTAGACACATTTTGTGAGCCAACTTTGGAGACAGGGCTGTGAAAGGCTGAAAAACAGGATGTAAAATGTTTCAGTGAACATGTAGTGTGTTGAAGAGGGTACTCCCAGGCTGCTTGAGGACACTGGAGACCCAGTCCTCTCTTAGGAAATTTTTTCTTCAAAGCCTTGATCATCCCCAAAACCCTTTCGCCATAAGAATGTGGGATGTAACCCATTGAGAGCAGTCAAACACAACATTCCTTGTTTTCCTAGAGTGGACATGCAAGGGGATGTTTGGTCCAGCCAGTCAAAACTTCCTTGTTCCTCCTGGGCTGGAGCATCCTTCCTTTTGCATGTGACTAGAGGTGGGGATGACCTTACCTGCCCAGGTAACAAGAGGATATGGCATGCTGCCAATCTCTCTTCTTTTCCATTTTCCTTTCGTCGTGTGAACTGCAGTGACTGCCAGTCTGCAATCACTGGGATTAACCCCCCCCCCCCCAATATGGGGTAGATCCACATATACGTATTCGTAACTAAGTCTGCCTTCAGGGATCACACTGTGCTCTGCCTGGTGTAAGTAAACTTATTTTATTTACTTATGAATAAGATTGTGGTGTCTTTATTCTTTTAGGAGGCATTCAAGGAGTCTTACCAGGAAAATATTAGAACACATTGCAATCTGCACAAACCAGATTGAATTGTGTATAGTCAGAGGCTTACACAAGCCTGCAACCAGCTATCTGCTGTGCATGTAAAGGGGAATGTAAACTCTGCTAAGTTAAGGAACTTGCTAGGGCAAGTTAGAAAGGATATTAATAAACAATATATCCTCTCCTGCCTTCCTGAACATTCTCACAAAGATGAGCCCCATAAAACACAGAGGGCAGCACAATGCTCTGAAAGCAATTTCTTTGAAGACTTAATTGCCACCAGCTCATTCTGCAACGCCTGGGACGCGGGTGGCGCTGTGGGTAAAACCTCAGCGCCTAGGACTTGCCAATCGTATGGTCGGCGGTTCGAATCCCCGCGGCGGGGTGAGCTCCCGTCTTTCGGTCCCAGCTCCTGCCCACCTAGCAATTCGAAAGCACCCCTAAGTGCAAGTAGATAAATAGGTACCGCTTTATAGCGGGAAGGTAAATGGCGTTTCCATGTACTGCGCTGGTGCTGGCTCGCCAGAGCAGCTTCGTCATGCTGGCCACGTGACCCGGAAGTGTCTCCGGACAGTGCTGGCCCCCGGCCTCTTAAGTGAGATGGGCGCACAACCCTAGAGTCGAACACGACTGGCCCCTACGGGCAAGGGTACCTTTACCTTTTACCATTCTGCAACAATGCACAAAAATGCCCAGCTTAAGGCTAAAAAAAATACACATGCATATATTGGGGGACACTGAGAACGTAGTTCTAAAAGCAGAAAATTTAAAATCTCCTAAACACACTTTCAATGTTCTGATTCTAAAATGCGCCAACACAGAAGCAGACGCCACTGAAGTCAAGGCGGTTGACTTCTAAGTAAAACATGCTCTGGAGCAGGTGTGCCGGTCTCTCTTACTAAAGGGAAAGGACATGTTACCTTTCACTGTACTGAACGCTTATTATCAGTTCATCTCATTACTCACATTCCTCTCTGTTATGTAGCAAGCAAGCAACACGACGCATCAATGACTGTTCAGGAAGTTTACAAGGCACGCAATGGAAAAATCTAAACAGTTCGACTGCACAGCCTGCCAGTAGCAAGAGGAGGCAAACTTACAGCTTGAGAGTGAGCCAATAATTAAAGCAACTCAGATTACCCATTCTGCGTTCCGTTTATTATGAGGATTATTTGAGCAGGGCAGGGAGGTAAATAACTTCCAGAGCAGCAGGCACACCGCATGTGAATGGAAACCGATGTTGATTGGGTCAGCCTTTCTACCTAGGAGAATGAGACATGCACACATCTACAGAGCGGCTCATTCATCGCCATGGCAACTGCGCCAAACAAAAGAGGGAAACCAATTCAAGGAGCAGCCTCCTTCAGATGAAAAGAACACGAGGTGGGGGAAAAAAATGCCTTCTTCCTGTATCTCTGGGAGGTTTGGCTGGCTTGTTTGGGTTTTTGATGTAATTAGATCCCAAAGGCCGTAATTGTAACTCCCTGGCATTACCCATGTGCCAAGTACGTTTTTATTAAATTAGAGGATTTACTTTGAATGCGGGAAATCTAATATAACCAAGCAGTTAAAAAACAGAGTCATTCGCTGGGGCAAAGGCAAGGTCTGGAGGCACAAGACACAGCCACCTTGCTGAAGCTAAGAAGGTCTGGGACACAGAAAGCATTCTGCTACAGAGCCAAACCATGGGCTAGTTCACCTAGCTGAGTATTCGCCGCACTCCCTGGCAGAAGGGTTTCAGAAAAGGCTTTCTACCTGGGGATGCCAGGGACCAGAGGCGTACCTAGGCTCCCTTGCGCCCTTGGCATGGAGCTGTATTTGTGTCTCCAAAGCTGGGAGAGATCATGGACCAGAAACTCCAAAAGTTTGCTTTTTGATGGCTTTTGCGCTCTGCCAGTGACTTCTTCCACAGCAACTGAGGTTGGGTCTGCTCTGCTCCTCCTTCCTCCTCCACCACTGGTCTGTCTACCTTCCTGCCTCCATCCCTCCCTCCACTTGCTGCTTTCCCTCCTGTCTCCTCCCTCCCTCCCTTTTTTCCCTCCTGCAACTCTCGCTTGCTTTCTCTGTCCTTCTTCCCTCTGAGCCCTGCTAGGCACTAAGGTTCACACTTCTCATAGCGCTATTGGCTGACTGGGGAGGGGGTCCTGCAGGGCTCTTGTGGCAGCCCATGCCAGTGACTAGATTCCTCCGCTGAGATACCCAGAGGGGCCTGTGGACCACACCAGCCACCCAGAGCAGTGGAGGAGCATCTCTGGGAGTGTGTGGCTGGGCATATGCACTCCTAGCCACTCCGAGCCAGAGTGGAGAGGTTTTGGAATATTCCAAATGCTGCTTGATGGAGATGGCAGGGATGCAGGGCAGAAATTAATAATACAGTGGTACCTCTGGTTGCGAACTGGATCCGTTCCGGAGGCCCGGTCGCAACATGAAAAGAGCGCTACCTGCAGCGGCACGCCTGCGCACGCGCCGGTTGCAATTCAGAGCTTCTGCGCATGCACATGACGTCATTTTGTGCTTCTGTGCATGCTCGAGTGGCAAAACCCAGAAGTAACCCTTTCCGGTACTTCCGGGTCACCACGGGATGTAACCTGAAAGAACTTAACATGAAGCGGACATAACATGAGGTATGACTGTAGATTTTATATATATATATATATATATTACAAACACAAATACAATCATGATATGGTGCTTAACCCGCAGAGAGGAAGAAACCTGTGGTCCACATCTGCACCAAGCCAGAAAAGTAAATCACTCTCTAGGGCATACAAAAGACAGTTAACTTTGTTTCCCTTTAAAATCATGTATTGTGCAGAGTAGACTAATCGCAAACCATTCCAGCCCTCTGCTTATCTGAAAGGGCAAAGGGATTTGCATTGCTGAGCTATGAATTTCTTTAGAAAAACATCTCACCTACCGTCTAGTATTGCACGACCAAGGGCACAACGGGGTCACATCACCCAGCTGTTTCATTAGCAGCAATTCATCTTCATTACAAGCACAGGCTTAAGGCCACACGCAGAGGGACACACACACACACACACAGTGCAACATGCTAAAAATGTTTCCTAGCATGGCATGAGCAGAGTTTGTTTTTGTTTAGCAAATGAGCATGCCAGGGAGCGCTACACTGGAATGCCCAGGGGAGAAGATGAATAAGAACTGCTGCTGCTGATATGAATGGGAACTGCTATAACCACCATAATAAACAACAGGAAGCAACATGGAATCCGGTTGCCATAGACCAAAGTGTGCAGGGCTCCCGCACATGCATCTTAACAGTGAGCACTGCACTGACCCTGGCTTTTGATCCTAAAGGGACACTGATGTGCCATGCAACTTTCCATGTTCCCAGGAGACTTTCCAGCTCCTGGGAGAGGAGGCATGGCTGGCTTGTGCTGCCTATCCCCTTTGCTTCCAGTCCTCCTCCAAAAGTGGAGCTATGCAAAATGTGTCCCTCTGCCCAGAGAAGAGCCAGAAGCTTAGGGAAAGGAAGCACACAAATCAAGCTATGCTTCCCCTCCTCTATTTCCTGGAATTTCTGAAAGGGCTCTCTTTTCTTTTCTTTTTTATATATTTATTTGGTTGTTCAAATTAAAGTTTTACAACCACCTATCCAACATACGTCATAAAAACAAGATTCCAAAGAATCTCCTGTCCTCCCCTTTGTCCTATTGTCAATCACTTCCTCCTGCATCTTTTATAATAATCCAAATGTTTTGCATCTCCGTTATATTCAAAATTCACCACTGAACTACAAGTGTTATTCCAATCCTACTAACGATTTTAACTGTTTACAATGGTATTTAAGATAAATTATAAATTTTCCCCATTCCTCTTTCGGTCTTCCTGTTTTCTGATTTTTCTGGTCATTTTTGCCATTTCATGCTATCTTTTCCATTATGGAGTACAGTTTGTCTCATACTAGGCGTATGCAACGGGTGACCTGAGCGTATCCCCATTTGCTCCCCCAGCTTAACCCTGAATTGTGCATTTTGGCTGTTTTTTTCAAAGGAACATAGGAAGATGGCTGATACTGAGAGAGCCTTGAGTCCACCTAGCTCACTTTTGCCTCTGCTGACATGGAAGTTGCTTTCCAGGGGTTTAGAATAAGGGACTGAAACTGGGACTTGAATGCAAAGCAGATGATCTGTAACTGAGGGTGTTCCTGAGCCAAGTTGAGTTTTCACTTCCTCCCAGGTGCAGACAACCCCAGCAAAGGTCTTCCCCCTTGCTCCTCAACTGCTTTTTCGCACCTGCAAGCCAAAACTAAGCCAACTGGAAGCAGGCACCTGAGGGGCTTTGCCAGTCACATGGGGAAAGATTCTGCACCTGTGCTTGCAAGGGATTGAACACAAAGCAGGAGACACCAAGAACAATCAACACCCCTTGCACGTAAAGGTAAAGGGACCCCTGAACTTTAGGTCCAGTTGTGGACGACTCTTGGGGTTGCGGCGCTCATCTCGCTTTATTGGCCGAGGGAGCCGGCATACAGCTTCCGGGTCATGTGGCCAGCATGACTAAGCCGCTTCTGGCAAACCAGAGCAGCACACGGAAACACCGTTTACCTTCCGGCTGGAGTGGTACCTATTTATCTACTTGCACTTTGACGTGCTTTCGAACTGCTAGGTTGGCAGGAGACCCCTTGCAGACTCACTCCCCAAATAAAAAAAAACAGTCTGAATTATTATTTTTTATGCTTCTGGGTGACCAGGAAAGAAAGCTCGAAAAAGCTGGAACTTGCCCCCTCAGTATAGACAGCTTTAGGTATTTATTTTGTTTGACAAAATTTGTATACCACTTAACTATAAATAAAACCGCTAAGCAGTTTACAAAGAACATTAAATAATTATTTAAAAGTTTACATTATTATCAATGTTAAAATCAAGTTTATTAAAAAAACATACACACAAAATGAATAAAATCAAGAGTTAAAAAGTATAGATTCCAAACTGAAATTACAGATGATGATACACATCAACATAACATGTCTGGGTAGAGGGAGAAGGCAACGGCCTAGTGTCAAGAGACAAGGAGTTCCACAGTATAGGAACTGCCAAGCTAAAAGATTGCTTCCTTACAAGTGCAGAATGAGCATTATTTGGCACTTGTAAAACTGTTGGTTTCCCAGTCTGAAGTGACTGAATGGACATATTATTATTATTATTATTATTATTATTATTATTATTATTATTATTCCCCCCCCCCCATCTGGCTGAGTTTCCCCAGCCACTCTGGGCGGCTCCCAATCAAGTGTTAAAAACAATACAGCGTTAAACATACATGGTAAACTTGGCATGGGCTGGAAAAAAAAACCAATCATGGGTTATTAACTTTGGAAGAATAATTGGCAAGGCTGGCCTAGAAATTTGAAGGTGGAAATTTTTCCGATGCACAAGATATTATCGCTCTATTTACTTCAAGTTTGTTTTTGCGAGCAGGAGGGGTATAAACGAAAGCACATCAGGAGCAGAAAGAGTTGGGATTTACCAGGATTAGCAAGCAACCCAGACGACTCTCCTATATTCAATTAATCTCTCGTTCTTTTGAAACAATCTAAAAAGCAGTTCTGTCTTTAGGATTAAGTGGTGGTTGTTTTGTTTCTTTCAAAAAGGGGAGGGCTGCTAGGTTTCCATAAACCACAAGCTTTTGCGCAGCACCATTACGACTCCAGAGGCCAATTAGCCAAATCCCAAACCACGCTGGATTAGACTGAGAGTTTGTTTGTTTGCACACCGATGGCATGCGCATGTGAAAACAAACACCTCTCTCCCACAGCAAGAAACAGCTGACATTTATGTTCTAGCGGCTCTGTAAAAGGTGAGCGTCCCTGGAGAATTTCACAGCATGCCTGGTGGGGAGAAAGAATCTTGAAAATTGACTGTTGCTACACCAGCTCACTTTTCACCTGCTCAGATATGTATGTTTCCGCTGGGTTCACCTCTGTCGCTACAGACCTCTCTGGAAACTTGCCATAAAGGAGGTGTGAGGTGAGAAAGACACTCAGTGCGGATTTTTAAGGATTTAATACCCAGCTGGTTGGGCCATATTTGATAAAGCAGTGCATTTGATATCTCTACTGTGCTAAAACTGGGCCTCTGCCCACATCACTTTCTTATAATGGGTGATGTTCCAGCTGTGCTTTCCACACAGATCCATCCTCATTAAAAAAAAAAATACCTATGTTTCTGGTCTTTATTTATTTAAAATATTTATGCACCACCAATTCATAGAAGATAATGAGGCAACACACAGCAATATACAGTGCCATCGCAACTTAGGCAAGAGTTACGTTCCCGGGACTTGCAGGTGACAGCAAAATCGTGCAAACTGAGAATGACCACACTGTCTGAGATCTCGCAGGATCCCAGACACCCCGTGAAATCTTGTGCGACCCACCCAGAGCTTGGTAAGCAAGGCAGAGGGGTTAGAAGCTCTTTCTGTGAAGCCTCCCAGAGACCAGAAAACCAAGTTCTCCTGCCCAGTCTTTCTATTTATTTATTTATTTATTAACTGGCCATAAAGCTGTGATCGCAAAAGTAAAACTAAATTGTGATCCTACTGCATAGATTCATAGAATTGTAGAGTTGAAAGGGACCATGAAGATCCTCTAATCCAATCCCCTGCAATGCAGGATTCTTTCGCCTAACATGGGGCTTGAACCCTTAACCCTGAGATTAAGAGTGTCATGCTGTACCGACTGAGCTATCCCTGTTTACGTGGAATGAAAGAGAGAGCACCACAATACCAAGAACACCATAACAATGATCCAAAACATTTCCCTCTGTATCAAAGTACATCAGTCACCAGCTTCTTCTATCTCTGTTACCTTCACAGTTAGTGGAATCTGTACATGGGCTTTTTTTTTCACTGAGTTCTGTTCAAAGTAGACTCATTGAACTTTAGGTTCCTACTCTGAGCTACCATTGGATACAAGCCATGTAATTTCCTTTCAAAGTCACAAGAAGAGCTCTACTGGACCAGACCAAAGAACAGCGTTGAAACCACAATACAGTGGTACCTCGGGTTAAGAACTTAATTTGTTCCGGAGGTCCGCACTTAACCTGAAACTGTTCTTAACCTGAAACACCACTTTAGCTAATGGGGCCTCCTGCTGCTGCCGTGCCACTGGAGCACAATTTCTGTTCTCATCCTGAAGCAAAGTTCTCAACCTGAAGCACTATTTCTGGGTTAGCAGAGTCTGTAACCTGAAACGTATGTAACCCGAGGTACCACTGTATCCCTTTCTAAGTACGATGCAGTCACATCTTGGTTTAGCTAATCCTTAACCATGGCTTTAAGTATTCAGAGGTAATGCTGAACTATACCTGCCTGATACTGGATCTGCGAAACAGAGATATGCTGAACCACAGTTATGTCTGCCAAGAACCACTGTCATATTATCAAATTTACAGCTGAGGCCGGTGTTGCAAATTCAAAGTTGTGCTTATGCCTTTAAAATCTCCACTTGCCAAATATAGACAGACAGATCTGCATCCACATGTGTTCACATTCCAAATCCTAAGGGTTTTATTCTTAGCAGCTTCTTACATGGAACTCAAAGCTAATCTGCTTTCCAAAATGGTAACGGCGGAAGCAGAACCCACGCTTCCGCAGACAAAATTGTTTTAGCGATGGATTTTTAGTACTGGGTTCTGGGCAACATAAAGTAGCTCAGAAAACAGATTTCACCAGTAAGCGTAGGAGACAGTACCCGCTAATACGATTTCACTGTTTATAGCTCTGGATGTGGAAGCAATTAATGAATGATGGCTGCACAAGCAAAACAGCAGATAGTAACGTGGGACAAGGAGTAAATTTGTGGAGGTGGCTTGGCTTGAATTGGGCTCCCTTCTGGGAGGTTGCTAGCCTGCCTTAAGTCACAGGATTTGCTCTACAGTCAGAGAAAAGGATGTTGGCCACATGGGAAGGAGCTTTAAATATATATTTGGGGAGCATATGTTCACATTAGGGGTGTTTGCACATTCAGATGAATGCACAGAGGGGCTCCTGTTTTGTTCTTATCTGCAATGGAAGGAAATGAGGTTCCCTGCTTAACTGATGCTCTCTACCAGTTTCATGAGTGATTAGCTTTAACTGAGACAGCCTGAACTCGCTTGAAAGAGAAGAGAGCCACTGGCTACAGTTCGAAGAGAAGCAAAACTGTTCACAGAAATGAAGCTCCCTAGTTTCATCTATATGAAGCCACTGGGAGAGATCATCAGGGGGTTTGGGTTGGGTGTTCATCAGTATGCAGATGATACCCAGCTCTACCTCTCTTTCAAATCGGAACCAGTGAAGGCGGTGAAGGTCCTGTGTGAGTGTCTGGAGGCAGCTGGAGGATGGATGGTGGCTAACAGATTGAGGTTGAATCCTGACAAGACAGAAGTACTGTTTTTGGGGGACAGGAGGTGGGCAGGTGTGGAGGACTCTCTGGTCCTGAATGGGGTAACTGTGCCCCTGAAGGACCAGGAGCACATTCTGGGAGTCATTTTCGACTCACAGCTGTCCATGGTGGCACAGGTCAATTCTGTGTCCAGGGTACCTGTCTACTAGCTCCATCTGGTACGCAGGCTGAGACCCTACCTGCCCGTGAACTGTCATGCCAGAGTGGTGCATGCTCTTGTTATCTCCCGCTTAGACTACTGCAATGCGCTCTACGTGGGGCTACCTTTGAAGGTGACCCAGAAATTACAGCTAATCCAGAATGCAGCAGCCAGACTGGTGACGGGGAGTGGCCGCCAAGACCATATTACACTGGTCCTGAAAGACCTACATTGGCTCCTAGTACATTTCCGAGCACAATTCAAAGTGTTGGTGCTGACCTTTAAAGCCCTAAACAGCCTCTGCCCAGTATACCTGAAGGAGCATCTCCACCCCCAACATTCAGCCTGGACACTGAGGTCCAGTACCGAGGGTCTTCAGGCGGTTCCCTCACTGCGAGAAGCGAAGTTACAGGGAGCCAGACAGAGGGCCTTCTCAGTAGTGGCGCCCGCCCTGTGGAACGCCCTCCCATCAGATGTCAAAGAAATAAACAACCATCAGACTTTTAGAAGACGTCTGAAGGCAGCCCTGTTTAGGGAAGCTTTTAATATTTGATGAATCATTGTATTTTAATATTTTTCTGGAAGCCACCCAGAGTGGCTGGGGAAACCCAGCCAGATGGGCGGGGTATAAATAATATGTTGTTGTTGTTGTTGTTGTTGTTGTTGTTGTTGTTGTTGTTGTTGTTTTACAATTCAGTGGATGAAAAAGAATAGAAAACCCCAAGTTGTCTGTTGGTTCCTATATATTGGGAAAGGTGGTCGGGGAAAAGTGATCTAGTATAGAGAAGTGGTTAGACTGCTGGACCGAGACCTGGAGATGCCTGGAATTGAACCCGCAACCTTCTTCACACACAGCAGTTACTCTGCCATTGAACTACAATCCTTCCCCCTACATGGTTACATGCAACAAGCCAAAGTTTCCCATCTACAGAGGGTGTAGCTAAATCGTATAAGAAAAAAGCAGTCCACCCAGACTTTGAGGAAATGACAAAAGAACGATTCCAAAAATGAGGGCGGAAAGAACAAAGAACTCAAGATAACTGTTCACAATCCAATTAAAATTAACAAAGAGAGAAGGGATTACACGCCGTACAGCAAAATTTGCTGAACATCTTCATCTAGGCTTTCCTGCCTGCAATTTGCCTAAGTTGGGCACTGCATTCTCTCCATTCTTCCTCATTTACTGAAAGTTTTTTATCATGCCTCTTTTCATTTCCAACACAGCAAGGAGTCATTAAGGTGGTAATCCTACACATTCCTTGAGGGGAAGCTTTTGTCGAGTAGATGGTGATACGACTGCACTGTCAGCACAGAAGAACCGTTTTCTTCTTTTGCTTCCTAAAGAGAGTGCTTTATTCCAAATTCCTCCATGTTATCATCTTCCTCCCGCCTTTACCCCCTAGCTTGCATTCATTTGAGACACTGGCCCGGTCAGCAACTCAAAACAGACCCCAGTAGCCTGCAATCCATTGAGATACCCACTATCAGTCGGTCCATATTGCAAGCCAGTTTGGGACATTGCCCCGTCAATGACCCGTGCTCAACATAACCTTGCCATATGTCTTCCAGCTATTGATTCTCCAGAACTGGGACCCTGTCCAGTTCTCCCCCACCCCCAGCCCAAGGTGAAATCATTGCTACTTTGCTTCCAGTAACCACACACACACACTCGCCTTCGACCACTTCTTCCTATTTGCCAGGAGAAAAAGCAGCTGCTGCCCGTTCCGTAACTCAAAAGCGGCACTGGTGAAAGGAAAAGCTCTCTGACACTGCAAAGCAGAACAGTCCTCTTCCTGTTTCTCCAGAATAATCCATGGTTGGAGTTCAGGAAGCACCACTTTGCATGCCAGCCGGAAGGCACATTTGAAATAAAAATACAAACCAGTTAAAAGTGGGTAACCGTTCTCTCCCAGACATCTGAGAAGGTGCACTTTGAGAAATGCCGGGTTAACATTATCACCATCCGAGATTTAGTCGTTTGCATGTGCCAATTACGTTGCACAGCCTGTGTTCCTGTGGCATGCTGATAAACCGTGCGCTAAATCATTGATTGCTTTGCGGGCACAGACAGTAACTGTTTTACAAGCCACAGACCGATGCACAGCATTGGCAGAACACACAGCACGTGAGCAGCAGGTTAATAAGCAAAGATCAATATTAACACTGTCAACTATTTAACCATTTCTTGTTTTGAAAACTGATTAGCTGGGTGAAAACAAAACCATCACTACCGCATTTTCCAAAACTGGTAGTATTTTGAGCACCTCGCTTGTAAGACCCTATTTACCCATAGAGCTAGGGCACTGCCCTGGATCTCAGGCTAGGAACAAACCCTCTGATTCAAAAAAGCAGCAATTCTGGAGATTTAAAGTATGTTTCATTTACATGTGGTGTGAAGCACAATTGAAATAAGAATGCTTTAAATAAAATAAATAAATCCACTCAGACTGTGTCACCAGCTGCCTGAAATCCAGAGTGAACAAACAGGATTTTGTGAGTAGATCTGATGTTAAAACTGCTTAGATCAGGGATGTTGCTGGACTATAACTCCCATCGGCATGGCCAATGGTTGGGAATGATAGGAGTTAGAGTCCAACAACAACTAGAGGGCTACAGCTCCCCCATCTCCTGGGTGACTGCCAAGCTAGAGGCCATCTTAGACTGGGAAGTCCTGGGTGCAAATTCAGCCCAGTCATGACTTACTCTGGGTGTTCTTGCACAATGTAAGAAAAGGTAAAGGTAAAGGACCCCTGGACGGTTAAGTCCAGTCAAAGGCGACTATGGGGTTGCAGTGCTCATCTTGCTTTCAGGCCGAGGGAGCCAGCATTTGTTCACAGACAGCTTTCTGGGTTATGTGGCCGGCATGACTAAACCACTTCTGGCACAACGGGACACCGTGACGAGTGCCAGAGCCCACGGAAACACCATTTACCTTCCCGCCACAGTGATATCTATTTATCTACTTGCACTGGCGTGCTTTCAAACTGCTAGGTTGGCAGGAGCTGGGACATAGCAATGGGAGCTCACCCTGTCGCGGGGAATCAAACCGCCTACCTTCTGATCGGCAATCCCAAGAGGCTCAGTGGTTTAGACCACAGCACCACCCCCATCCCAGCTCAATCCACCCCTTTGCCCCCTCACATGAACGCATTGGGGAATGGTATACGGAGGCCAAAACCAAGCCTGGTCCTCTTCCAGTTCTGTCACAGCTACAAACTGGAGAGTCTATAAGGATCAGTCCAACAGCACAAACTACCAATAGTACTCATTTTTTTTGAGAGAGAAATCAGTCTGGCTCCCTGCTTGCAGCATTTTACTTTACTGTTGCTGCCACCCCGGAAAATTTCCTGCAGGTGTCCAGGGGAATGGTTAAAGTTTGAAATAATGGATGATTAATCACACCCTGTAACTGATGTGTGGTTTAGAGCCCATAAGCTTGGGGGGTGGGGTGGTTTTTTGCTCTCCACTACTCAAGATGGAAGAAGCTCAGGGCTGCTTTCCCCCCCCACCCCCGTTTTGTGGCAAAGCATCAAAGCCTGAGGAATCCTGGGAGCTGTGGTTTGTTAAGGATCCTGGGAACTGTTAGGAGACCCCTGTTCCCCTCACAGAGCTCCAATTCCCAGAGTTGTTTTATAACCAATTATTAGGGAACCCAGTAACTAAAACCTCCAACATTTGTATAGCCATTTTTATTTATTTGTATTTGTATTATTTTGTTTCTTAGCTGTTTGTTGCACTGAGCTCCTTTGAGAGGAAGGGCAGGAGAGAACTTTAAGAAGCAATAATAACAATTAATTGGGATCAAGTGTTAAGAGAGTTAAAGCGTCATATCCAGCTCCCAGAATGCAAAAAGGCACTGACCGACAAGTAGGAAGCACATGGGACCAGAGCATATAGCAAGCTACCTTATACCGAGTCAGACAGCCTGTCCATCTAGCTTAGCATTGCCAACACTGACTGGCAGAGGCTAGCTAGTGATTCAGAAGCATGCTTTACTTGAGATTCCTGCATTGCAGGGGGTTGGACTAGATGACCCTTGGGGTCCCTTCCGATTCTATGATTCTGTTGCCAGTCCTATCTAGAGATGCCAGGGGTTTAACCTGGGACCTTCTGCACGCAAGGCCGATGCTCTGCTACAGAGCTGCAGCCTCGTTCTGTAGAACGGTTCCGTTGTGCTTAATTTTATTTACAGTGTATTTTATATCCCACATCTGCGGCGCAAAACAGCTCTCCCGACAACCGTAACAAATCCATTTTAAAAACAATTTAACAGCATGCTCTAATGCATTAAGAGCAACACCACAGGAAAACAGAAGTCGTATAAAAACAAGAAACAAACCTGGGAAAGTTGGTTTATTCAAAGAATTCTATCCATTTTTAAGAAGGACTGGGGGGGGGTGTATGTGCGTGTTTGTCTGTTGCCAGAAAACAAACATACATGTCAGTGGGTGCCAAGTGAGCATTCCACAGCCCCTCCCCCCCCCCCCACTGCTACCTGCCTAATTTCAGAAGGTGGAGACAGTATACAGGTACATGCATGAAACAATGGCACTTCAGGGATGCAGGTTCTTGCCATAAAAAGCTAAAAAGCTGGGAAAGTGGGGAAAATCAATGGCCCTGCGATGCTTTGGGACTTACACCCCCTGACCACTGACTATGCTGGCTGAGGCTGATGAGAGTTTAATTCTAGCAACACCTGGATACGGCAAGCAAGGCTGGGAACAGCATCCGAAAGGGGATTCCCTGCTCCAAAGTTCAAAGAGCAGCTGAATTTGCCAGAAAGGCTTTCAGCAAGTCGTTCCCTTAGCCTTCATCCCCAGATAAGGATCCGGTCCCAATACCAGTCTACCCTATAAGGTCGTAAATGATGGTTGACAGGGGTGGCTAAAAAGATTCCTCCTCCCCCAAAATGGAATTTGTGAGTAGAGTTATGTACAGTGGTACCTCGGGTTCTCCTGCCAACCTAGCAGTTCGAAAGCACGTCAAGGTGCAAGTAGATAAATAGGTACCACTCCGGTGGGAAGGTAAACGGCATTTCTGTGCGCTGCTCTGGTTCACCAGAAGCGGCTTAGTCATGCTGGCCACATGACCCAGAAGCTGTACTCTGGCTCCCTCGGCCAATAAAGCGAGATGAGCGCCACCACCCCAAAGTCGGCCACGACTGGACCTAACGGTCAGGGGTCCCTTTACCTTTACCTCAGGTTACATACGCTTCACGTTACATACGCTTCAGGTTACAGACTCCGCTAACCCAGAAATAGTACCTCGGGTTAAGAACTTTGCTTCAGGATGAGAACAGAAATCATGCAGTGGCAGCAGGAGGCCCCATTAGCTAAAGGGGTACCTCAGGTTAAGAACAGTTTCAGGTTAAGAACGGACCTCCAGAACAAATTAAGTACTTAACCTGAGGTATCACTGTACTAGGCATTGCTTCCTATGACACCTCCATCTGTGCAGGGACTAGGGACCCTGGGCAGGAAGGCAGCACTGGGCATTATTTTGTGATTTCATGTTGTAATTTTATGTTGTGAACTGCCCTGAGGCCTATGGATATAGGGCAGTATACAAATTTAATTAATAAATAAGCACCTCCCTGCCTGTGCTTAAACCAAGATCCTTGGTTCTGTTTCCAAAGGGAGACTATCATCTTTCTCTCTTCCTCCTCCTCCTGTGGGTCCTGCTGTGGCAAAGTCATTTTACATAATGTCTATGGAGCAGGGTGAGAGGAATCACAACAACGGAACTATTCATTGTGGGTTTATCTTTCCATTCTGTTTGACAAATGCGTAGCCTTTCCTGCTTCCTTGTAGGGCGGACAAAACCTCGCCCTTGCTCAGGGTGCTGTTTTGCAGGACACCTTGAACCCATCTCCCTTGAACATTTAAAGCTGCAGCACCCCACTTTAAACAAGTTTATTTGACACCCTTGCAGGACAACGTTCGCACCACACACTGAAGCACTGTTACACTACTTTTAACAGTCATGCCATTAAATCCTGGGAACTCTGGTTTGTTCAAGGTGCTGAAAGCTGACAGGAGACCCCTCACAGAGCTACAGTTCCCAGTGTTCCCTAGGAAGAAGTCAGGGACAACTCAGCTGTCAGACTACAAGACTCTTAGGGTTGTGGGTTCAAGCCCCACTTTGGGCAAAAGATTCCTGCATTTCAGGGAATTGGACTAGATGGTTCCTCATGGCTCCTTCCAACTCTATGATTCTAGAAGAGGGATTGACTGTTAAACCACCCTGGGAATCATAGCTCTGTGAGAGAAACAGGGGTCTCCTATCAAATCACAGCACCCATGTCAAACTACAGTTCCCAGGATTCTTTGGGGGCAGCCAAAAGAAGTGGTAAAAGAGCGCTTTAATATTTGGTGTGAATGTAGCCAATTAATAAACAATGGATCCAGAATGCCAGGCCACAGTGAGTCCAGTTGTGGGTCTAATCCAAGGCCATGCAATGAGACGAGGTGTGTGTGGGGGGGGGGGGACCAACTAAAAAAGGAGGCAATTTCAGGAACAAGCAACGAAGATGCAAAAACCATACTTTGATAGACTGCTTCTCAATGGTCCCTGCTTCTCATTTGAGTAGATGAAGCCTTTCAGAACACAAGAATATTGCCCTTATACAGCACAGATAATTTGAATGTGGGCACGCATAATCAAATTATTTAGCCTGAAAATCTGGATGCTATGAAAAGGATCACAGGAGTTAATGTGGAGATTGAAAACATACACACACATACACGACCATAAAAGAATAAGCCGCAATAAACTAATTCATGTTTTAATGTGTGACAAAGGACTCTGCTGTTTATGCTGCCGCTAGCTAGAGTGGTTACTGCATCAGGAAAAGCTGTCCTCCAACCGGGCGCCCTCCAAGAGTCTGGAACTACAACTCCCACCAGCCCCACCAGCCTGGCCAGGGTTCGTGGATTATGGGGGCTGCAGCCCAACAACAGCCAGAAGGAACCAATGTGACATAATGGCTAGAGCAGGGGTCAGCAAACTTTTTCAGCAGGGGGACAGTCCACTGTCCCTCAGACCTTGTGGGGGGCCAGACTATATTGGGGGGGGGAATGAACGAATTCCTATGCCCCACAAATAACCCAGAGATACATTTTAAATAAAAGCACACATTCTACTCATGTAAAAACACCAGGCAGGCCCCACAAATAACCCAGAGATGCATTTTAAATAAAAGGACACATTCTACTCAGGTAAAAACACGCTGATTTCCGGACCGTCTGCAGGCCAGATTTAGAAGGCGATTGGGCTGGATCTGGCCCCCGGGCCTTAGTTTGCCTACCCATGGGTTTTGCAGTGATTCTCAACCAGTGAGACCCCAGATGTTGTTGGACTACAACTCCCATCATCCTTGAGCTCTGGCCTTGCTAGCTAGGGGTGATGGGAGTTGTAGTTCAACTATATCTGGGGACCCACAGGTTGAAAAAGGCTGGAGAGGGTTGGACTAGGACCTGGGAGAGCAGGGTTTGAACCACCACTCAGCCAAGACGCTCACTGATCTCTTAGCCTAACCTACCACCCAGCGTTGTTGTGAGGATGAAATTGGGGGGGGACGGGACCAAGTGCACCTTGAGATCATTGGAAGATAAAGGTGGTGTATAAACATAATGAATGAACAAACAAACAAACGTCCTCTCCCTTCATAAGCAGGGGATGGCAGAAGGATGTTTATTGCAGCTTCTGCCTGCAGCTGGTACCAGAACAGAAATTAAACTAGTGGGCGGGGCGGGGCGTGATTAGAGGTGTCAAACCCAAATCCAGTTTTGGGAATCCTCTCCTATGTACACCAGTGTGCATGAACACAGTGGCGTAGCGTGGGGCGTGCAGGGGGGGCAGCGGCACCGGCGCAACATCTGGGGGGGCGCGCTCGCACTCGAGTGCTAAAATCCACGGGTTAGGGGGCGCAAATTACTTGCCTTGTCCCAGGTGCTGACAACCCACGCTACGCCACTGCATGAACAGCCCTTCCCCTAGCCTAGTGTACGATCGCCACAGGGGAGTGGGGTATAAAGACAAAGGCTACACAAGAGTGGGAAGAGAGGATGCAGCTCCCTAAATCTTAAGCTTTCTGCAAAGAATCATAGAATCGTAAAGTTGGAAGAGACCCCAAAGGATATAACCCAACCCCCTGCAATGTAGGAAATCTCAACGCATGGTCTCGCATTCAAATCAAAAGCTACTTAGCTTTGCAAATGTCTTAGCAGTTTTGTTTCAGCTTCTTCCCCACCTAAAACCTTTAAGCCCACCCCACCACCCACCCCAAATTATAGCTGGGAATTTAACACTGTAAAAATGTAAGAATTAAAAATTAAGGTGCAGAGGGCACAGATTCAAATTTGGAAATGTTAAAAGTTGTACACCTAAAATAAAATAAAACAGCAAAACAAAATCTGCTGTAGAAGTTGTACACTCATGTTTCTAGTATATACACAAAGTATCAAATGTGGGACAGTAATAATGATGCAACAAAACAACAACACCACAAACTGGCTTATAAGTATAAAACCAAATTTACTAGAATAACAACTAGAATAGAGATAGACTTGTAACCATTCAAGCAACAAACATACTAAGGTGCCATGTGCAAAACAAAGCCTGGAGATACTGTAAACATGGAGTGGATAAATGTACAACTGTATCTTAACAAGTTACATGTGCAGGAAACGTTATACAGACTGGATGAATGAACCGTTCAACAAGTAGCGTAAGTTTCTACACAACAAACCTTGATCCAGAAGATGTGAAATGCATGAAGCCATTAAAATATTAAGTCAGATCATTGGTTGGATTATCTAGCTGAGGGTTGTTTATTTTGACAGACAACAGCTCTACAATGGTGGAGGGAATCTTTTATAGCCGGGGAGTGAATTTGTAGCTTTCTGCATGCAAACCATGTGCTCTAAGCACTGAGGAACACTTCCTCTCCTGCAACTCTTGGGCTTCTCAGACCCCTGAGCTTACCTGAATGGCTCTTCAAAGCACACCTGTACACACAGAGGATGACGCAGTTGAGTGAGCCATCATTTCACACACGGCATTGTTTGTTATTTGAGGTCAACATCCAAGGCCTCTCATTTTCAGAAACAGAAACCGAGAGTGGAAACTTGTGTCTTTTCCCAATGCGTGATCAGCTTGGGAGGCCTCGATGCAGCTTAAGGATAAATTAAAAAGGATTAGATTTCACTCCTCAATTAAATAATCACGCTCTGCCTAAGATGCCCTAATGCATTCACAGAGTGCCCTGGCAGCCGCGAAATGACGTGTGACGTTTTGAAAAGGCAAATATTGACTTAGCGGCACGCTGCTGGTTGCTCCTTGTTCCAGAGAGTCGACTGGTTCACCCCTGCTTAAAGAAAAAGAAAGGAAGAAAGAAAGACCCTTTGCACTGCCTACAGCCACCAGTGCAAAACGAGCTCGCAGAAAAGGAACGGCAAACTTAAAAGATAAAGGCAAGTCATGGATGCTGGAAAAGAAATTTGCACTTGCGAGGCATCCATGCTTATGGCAGGAGTGTGTGCATTTGTACAAGGAGGGAGGTTTTATATCCTGCAAGAACTCCAGAGGGTGGAGTATTTTTAATATATAAATATATGGTGTTTTTTTCCACTAGCCAGGCTCTGTGCCTGGAAAAAAAGCCAACTTTAAGGAGACAGGAGCTGTGGTGTTTGCAGGGGTTGGGGGCTGGAGAGCCCTGGGCAGGGCTAAGCAACCTTCTTTCTCGCCAGTTCTCCCCTGAAAACGTCTTTCTGCCTTCTCCCCCCACCGTCAAAATACAGGTGTATTGTTAACAGGTAGGTTACATGCTTGAGTAAAGTGTATTTGCCAGTTTAAACATAGGCTTCCACCCTAGGTTTGCATAAGGAAATGAGGAGGCTCCTGCAATGTCCATCAATGGCTCCCCAAGAGGATTAGAAATTAATGGAGGGCAAGCTTATTATTGATCGATTGCTTTTATATCCCACCTTCCCCCCCCCCCAAGGAGCTCAAGGTGGCATTCATGCTTCGTTCCCCTCCTCATTCAATCTCCACCACTACCCTGTGAGGTAGGCAAGCCAGAGAAGCAGTGACAGGTCCAAGGTCATCCCAGTGAGCTTCACAACTGAGTGGGGATTCAAACCCCGGCCTCCCAAGTCCTAGTCCAACATTCTAACCACTACGCCACACTGGCTGCTTAGCCATGATGGCTATTGCTCTGCCTCTACATTCAAAGGCAGCAATGCTTCTGAACACTAGGCACTGGGCACCACAGGAGAGAGACAGTGCTCTTGTGCTTGTGGGTCCTGCTTTAATTCACAGGCGTCTGGTTGACCACTTACAGATAGGTAGCCGTGTTGGTCTGCCATAGTCAAAACAAAATAAAAAAATTCCTTCCAGTAGCACCTTACTTAGTTGGTCTTTAAGGTGCTACTGGAAGGAATTTTTTTATTTTGTTTTGGTTGACCACTGTGAGAGCAGGATTGTGGACTAGATAAGCCTTGGGTCTGATCCAGAGGTCTCTTTCAGGAGTACCCAACAGGGTGGTTTACAGTACATGCATGGGATGCAGGTGGCGCTGTGGTCTAAACCACTGAACCTCTTGGGCTTGCCGATCGGAAGGTCAGCGGTTCAAATCCCCGCAACGGGGTGAGCTCCCATTGCTCTGTTTGAAAGCACACCAGTGCAAGTAGATAAATAGGTACTGTGGCGGCGGGAAAGTAAACAATGTGCTCTGGTTTCCATCACAGTGTTCTGTTGCGCCAGAAGCAGTTTAGTCATGCTGGCCACATGACCCAGAAAGCTGTCTGTGGACAAATGCCGGTTCCCTCAGCCTGAAAGCGAGATGCGCACCACAACCCCATAGTCACCTTTGACTGGATTTAACCGTCCAGGGGTCCTTTACCTTTACAGTACATTGCAAGGGGTTGTTCTACATCACCCTTGGGTCCCTTCCAACTCTTAAGATTCTATGATTACGCACGTTCCAGCAAGCTGGAGGCATACTTGCACTCAATCAGCACGCCACACACAAAGACAGTACATTTCTAATTATAACAACGTTAATTATCACACCTTTGGTCAAAGACGAGAACATTTAGAGAGGGGGTGGGGTGGAGGGAGAGGAAGATGCTGCTTCCCTGCTGCGATTTGAGTGCGCTAATGCACTTTCTCCCTTTCGCTTTCCACTTTTCTGTCTCACGTGGGGAAACCTTAATGAGAGAGAGAGAGGGAGGGAGGGAGGGAGAACGGAAGCTTTGGGGAGGCTCGATAAGCCGAGGAAATTATGCAGCGTTTAAGCAGTGACTCAGAACCGCCAGATTAAAGACCCCATTATAAATGCCGCCACATCCCTAATCTTCAACAAATTTGGATTAACCAGCTGCTTGACCTTAACTCTTTGGGTGAAGACACTTCTGACAATGGAGAGTGGAAGACTACATCTGTACAAAAGGCCGCGAGGCAGATCTATCTGCCGGATGTGTCAAGACGTCTCCTGAATCTCAGGTGGTTCACACAGGCCTCTTTGAAGTGTTGTCATGTCCACGTATGCACTTGCAGTTCTAAATGGGTTGCCTTTCTTAAGGGAAATAAATGGATTTATTGTTTAATAATTTGCCTAACTATTATACAGTGGCAACAACACAGCTTCATTCTTGCCATGCTCCAGGTTTTGGTTATGCCCTCGCCACAAGTGGCACCAGTGGAAATTGGGTTGGCAAACTGGCCACCAGTTTCCATCCTCCACAACTTCCCAGGGTCAATTAAGAGTGGGGGGTGTGGGTGAGAAAATGGCAGCTGCTGTTAAAAAAATGGTGGTGAGTACTTGGGAGAAAATTCTGTAAACTGATATTTTCAAGAGGTAAAGGAGGAAGTGGGAAAAAGAAAAAAGGAAAGTCTCTGGAATTGTCTCAGAAAAGTACTTCCTGATAAATGTTGACTCGGCGGCAATTAGACTACGTGAATCTGCTCTTATTTGCCATCAGGTCTCTGGCCCACCTGGCTCACTGCTGACTGCCAAGAATGACTCTGCACCTCTTTTAAAGTGATATTTTAGTGTGGCAGCACAACAAACTTTAGAAGTTCCTGCCTGTTGATATCAGGTGCACTGCACTCTTTTAGGTGCATTTGTGTTTAGACAAGCCTATCCAGATATGTAGTCCTTTGACCGGTATTTTAATCTGTTTTTTAGCTTATTGTGTTTTGTTTTTTATGAAGTATATACCACTTGATTGTAAAATAAACTAAAAAACAACAATAACCCTCAAAGTGGTTTACAAAAAGAATAAAACAAATTACCCGTAAAAATAGTTAAAAGCAACTATTTAAAATGTTCAAAAATAATTGAAAACAACAATAAGCTAAAAACTAGTGTTAGGTGACTTTAAAGGAAGGTGTTAGCCCAATGCAGAGATGCCAATCAGCAGAAATTAAGACATGTTGGTTAAAGGGAACACAGTAACTTAACTATCATCTATTCAAGATTCTTAAAATTTCATTCTCTCTCTCCAGTTGGGAGTTCAAGGCAGCTACAATCAACAGATAAAGCATTATACAAAGTTAACGCATTGCTAAAACCATGAAGCCATAACAGCAACAATTTAGCGGCAAATAATATTGGTTACACTGTGCCTAAAAATAGTTCTGCCTCTTTATACAAACGCCTAGCCAGTAAAAAAATATCTTCTGCGGCCTCCTGCTCTATACAGCATCCCCTAACTCATCCCACTGGCCAGATACGTGTTGTCTCAAGCCAACAGCTGAGACTTCAAAGTGCAATACTTAATAAATCTCACAACAATTTAGCTGATCAGTAATGGCAGAGCAATAAAAAACAGTACACGTAGAAGAATAATCATCTAATAATAGAGCAGTAAAAGTACAGGAAAACAATAAACTGATAATAGGAAACAAAACAAAACAAAACAAAACAAAACAAAACAAAACAAAACAAAACAAAACAGGGTTGGATTTTACCTTCTTTGGAAGCAATATGCACAAATAGGGAATCTGTGTATTAATGTTATTCATCATTGTCATCACCATCACTGGTAAACCACCATATCAAAGTGATCTACACATAATGACCTTATTTTTGCATGGCAATTCCCATCATCCCCAAAAGCTGAGAGGGCCAAAGGTTCCCCATCCCTGACTTGGGAACTGTAGCTTGTTAAGGGCGCTGGGAATTGCAGTGGAAAACTACAGATCCCAATATTCTTTGGGGGAAGCACATGCGTGGAACTGCACTGTTCATCTCCCATCTCTGCATCTCTCAAACAAGCAGAGAGTGATGTGCAACTGGAACATCTTGCACCAAAAGAGGATGCTGTTTTGTTTTGGGTTTGTTTGTTTTTTAAGCTGTCTTCCCTTCATCAGTGAACTGACAGTTATATGGACCAAAGGTGTGGAACTCCCCTTCAACTATTTTCCACTGCACATCTGCAAGATACATCTTGCCAAAATGAGCACGGAGGAGTTTGAAAAGGTGGTTTATACAGGGGGCTCCAAATGCGTCTTCTTTTAATAAAGAGTCGCTCCTGTCTTTTCAACAGGGGCACATCATATAGAAATTCAATACTCCTTGCCGCTGTATGCCTATTCCAAAGGAGGGGGGGAAAATTGAGTTTTTAGATATGCAGAAGTTCTGCCAGAAACAACAAAAAGAGGCCACACAAACAAGAATGCCCGTGTGAGTGTTGTATATTTGTCATTGTTTTCATTCACACACAGAGAGAGAGATTCTAGCAGCTAGGCCATAGACAATGTACAACAAGAGTCTTCTGCAAAATTAACTCAATACAGCTGGGAAAAACTGATGAACAAAACATATGCTCAATCACTGGAATAGATATTGTTACCCTCTTTCCATAGTGTAGTCCCTGGGAAAAAAAGGGATCTAATCCAATTGGATGCTGTTGCCTGCTGCAAAGTTAAACTATTAACTATGTTAAGTTAGAGCAGGACTGGCAGATTTCAATCTTGTGTGGTCTCCCTTTCTCCTCTGCCCCCCTAGAAAGCAAGAATAAATTATTATTATTATTTATTTATACCCCGCCCATCTGGCTGGGTTTCCCCAGCCACTCTGGGCGGCTTCCAACAAAATATAGCAAGAACCTATAGCAAGGATTCCTTACTAGTAATAGCTAAGGTGCAACCAACTGATGCACCAACCTGATGTTTTGGATTACAACTCCCATCCCACCAAGTTGGCGAAGGCTGAATGAATTAGTAGCAATCCTCAGTTTGCATTCTTGCTTACGCCAAGTTTGTTGTTGGTTCGGACCAAATCTAGCACTGCAAGCCCATACGAATGATGCCATCTACAGAGTTAGACAATACAGCGTTTTACATCAGCTGAATGAGTTTTCCAGGATTTCAGACAGGAGTCTCTCCCCATTCTCCTTGGGGATGCTGAGGATCCTCTCTGGGAACTTTTGCATGCAAAAATGCCTGCTCTGCCACCCAGGAAGTTAAGGAAGTCTGTCCATCGGAAATTGGCCAGCAGCAAATCGGCAGAACCGAGTCTATATTCTACCCGCTCCCAAGTTAGAAATCTCAACAGCAACAAATGGAAGACTACAAACACAAAGAATTAGTTAAAGAGATGGATATATAGAAGCAAATATTAAAATTGCAAGGTCTTCTTAGAAACCCCTTTGCCAATTAAGAGCACCTCTGAACTTCTGGATCAAAAGCCATACCTTTTATTTTTAAAATGTAAGATTCTTAAACAGAGACATTAAGAGCTCTGGAAGTCATTCTTAAGCCACAATCTCCCTGCCATAATCCATCAGTGACCAAGCTGGACCTAGCAATAAGCAACTTTTGGGACAATTACACACACAGTAGGGCCTGCAATAAAATGTAGTTTATTCCTTGTTGTCGTTACTGTTCCCAGCAAACCTCAACAAGCTACACTGCCCAGAATTCTTTGAGAGGGAATGTGCTTCAAATATGATTTAAAGGTACAGAATGTGTGCCACCTTAGTTTTTTGTTTTGTTTTTAATTGCTCATTTCTCAGTGTGGGGACCAACTTTTATTTTCTCAGACGTGCCGCAACACCTACAAATTCAGTGCAAAAGCAGCCTCCCTCCTTACATACGCACAGCATGTTCTGATCTTTTTCTTAAAGCCATTACTCAGTGATTGCTAAATACACACACATGACTCAAATGACAACTAATTTGAGTGCAGGAGCTCACGGGGCATACATTTTCTTATGCGATTGATTGCTCTGGGCAGAATAATATCTTTTCAATCCTAAAAAAAGAGATCTCAGCAACTTAATTCTCAAAATGTGAAATGTCACTTCCATCCCACTGAAAAAAAGGGGGGGATACAGTAAATCATCTCTCTTCTTCTAATCATGACATATAGTTCATTAAGGAGACTGAATCATAATTAGTAGATGTGCAGGTGCAGCCTTTTCCAAGAAAGAACGTATTGCAATGTATTTAGTCCCAAAGAGGAAACAAAGTCCTCTCACTGCATATGATACATGCCAGGTATATAATGAGTGATCTTAGATAGTAATAGCTAGATCATTCTCCAAGGAAGGATCCACAGGCAGCCAAAACAGCACCATCCACCTACCATTCAAGCAGTGTTAGAAATTCAGATATATAAGCTAATCACCAAATGGCACCTTAAACCCAATTTACAGTTGCCATAATAATAATAATAATTTATTATTTATACCCCAGCCACTCTGGGCAGCTTCCAACAAAATATTAAAATACAGTGGTCTGTTAAGCATTAAAAGCTTCCCTAAACAGGGCTGCCTTCAGATGTCTTCTAAAAGTCTGGTAGTTGTAATTCTCTTTGATATCTGATGGGAGGGCGTTCCACAGGGTGGGTGCCACTACCGAGAAGGCCCTCTCCCTGGTTCCCTGTAACTTGGCTTCTCGCAATGAGGGAACTGCCAGAAGACCCTTGGTGCTGGATCTCAGTGTCTGGGTAGAACGATGGGGGTGGAGACGCTCCTTCAGGTATACTGGACCGAGGCTGTTTAGGGCTTTAAAGGTCAGCACCAACACTTTGAATTGTACTTGGAAACGTACTAGGAGCCAATGTAGGTCTTTCAGGACTGGTATTATGTGATCTCGGTGGCCACTCCCCGTCACCAGTCTGGCTGCCACATTCTGGATTAGCTGCAGTTTCCAGGTCACCTTCAAAAGTAGCCCCACGTAGAGCGCATTGCAGTAATCCAAGCGAGAGATAACTAGAGCATGCACCACTCTGGCGAGACAGTCCGCTGGCAGATAGGGTTTTGGCCTGCGTGCCACATGGAGCTGGTAAACAGCTGCCCTGGACACAGAATTGACCTGCGCCACCATAGACAGCTGTGAGTCCAGAATGACTCCCAGGCTGCGCACCTGGTCCTTCAGGGGCACAGTTACCCCATTCAGGACCAGGGAGACCTCCTCACCTGCCACAACAGAATGTCTAGGCATCATTTCTCCCTGCCCCCCAATTGTTGTTGTTGCTGCTGCTATTGCTGTTGTTCATTTCATTTCCATACCACATTAAATTTTAAATAAAAAATCTCAAAGTAGTTTACAACACACTGAAACGTCAAACAAAATGATCCAGAATAAAAGAAATTCAAGCTTCAAGGAACATATTTCAGATTCTTCTCTAAGTGACATTTTGCTTTCCCCGTTTTCCTCTACCTTCTTAATTTATATAGCTTCCCCCATAGCAGAAGGACTCTAGGAAACCAACGTTGTGTAGTGGTTAGAGTGTTGGACTAGAGGACCTAAGAGATCAGGGTTCAAATCCCCACTCAGCCATGAAGCTCACTGGGTGACCTTGGGTCAGTCACAGAAACTGGAACAGGTCCAACTGCGACCACATGGAGATCTCTGGATGCCAGGCTGCCATCCCATCAGCTCCAACCAGCATGACCAACGGTGAGCAGAGTTCGAAATTAGCCAGGCGCCAGGCGCATTTTGCACCTATTGGCCACTTGTGATCAAGTGAAGATGCCCGGGATGCATGCCTGGTGGTCATTGGGTCTTGCCAGTTTTCACACACTAATACCACATCCTGTAGAATTCTATCAGTTATATTTTATCCACACAATCAGAGTGAATTTCTGGGTGGGGGGGGGGGTGAAATGCTTTTGCTGTGCAGCCTGAGCAGGAGCAGTGAACAACGTTATAGTTAATTGTTGCAGCTTGGCCTCACCACACTGCCCTGCTCACAGTTGTGAAGAATATTCCCAAGTTGTGAATGGTCCGTGTTACCATTAAGAAAAAGGGGTAGGTGTAGGCCACGGGTCAGCAAACTTTTTCAGCAGGGGGCCGGGTCCACTGTCCCTCAGACCTTGTGGGGGGCTGGACTATATGCCCCACAAATAACCCAGAGATACATTTTAAATAAAAGGACACATTCTACTCATATAAAAACACACTGATCCCCCAGGCCTTAGTTTGCCTACCCATGGAATGGGCCAATACAGTTGTACCTTGGATCCCAAACACCTTGGTACTTGGACGTTTGGCTACCAAACACCGCAAATCCGGAAGTGAGTGTTCCAATTTGCGAAAGTGTTTTGGAACCCAAACGTCTGATGGGGCTTCCATGGCTTTCGATTGACTGCAGGAGCTTCCTGCAGCCAATCAGAAGTGGCACTTTGGTTTCTGAATGTTTTGGAAGTCGAACGGACTTCCGGAACAGATACCGTTCTACTTCCAAGGTATGACTTTGTATATAAATATTTGGACTGTCCCTGGATCAAATGACTTTTCTTCTTTAAGTTCTCAAAGTTCTTAAATGAGCTCAAGGTTGTCATCTGAACTAGCCAGATGTTTAACTGAGAATCATGGTCAGTCAAAATAAGACTTTGGAGCCGTCTTGCCAAAAAAAGGACAACTAGACACTTTATTTTGCCAACTGTAACCTTGGTTTGAAGAGCCATTTGGCACCTAGCTTATACATCTGTGTTTCTAACACTGGATGATGGGAGTTGTAGTCCAACATCCCAAGGGCATTACTAACAGAAGGCACCGCTGATCAAAAGTGAAGCACAGAAGACGAATGTTAGAGCAAAACAGCCATCTCATCAAAGCAGCAGGAGGCTCTCCTAATGATTATGGATCCCTCACTTTGGCAGGCATATCCTTACAGAGCTGTCTTCAGTTTGGCAACAGAAATCAAGAATTTAAATCAAGAAACTGGAAGGTCATCTGTCAACAAAATGCTCTGATGTGCTGCTGCAGCCACGAGGAGCATGCTACTCTCTCATGCCTCGCTCACTTCAGGGCAGATTTGGCAGGTAGTCAATAAGTTGACGATAAAACCATCATCGCTTTAGCTCTAGCCTTTTCATTATAGTGAATGCTATACTCCAGAGCAAGGATCAGCAAACTTTTTCAGCAGGGGGCCAGTCCACTGTCCCTCAGACCTTGTGGGGGGCCGGACTATACTTTGAAAAAATATATGAACAAATTCCTATGCACCACCAATAACCCAGAGATGCATTTTAAATACAGTGGTACCTCGCGTTACAGACGCTTCAGGTTACAGACTCCGCTAACCCAGAAGTAGTACCTCGGGTTAAGAACTTTAGTTCAGGATGAGAACAGAAATCGCACGGGGTGGCACGACGGCAGCGGGAGGCCCCATTAGCTAAAGTGGTACCTCAGGTTAAGAAGAGTTTCAGGTTAAGAACAGACCTCCAGAATGAATTAAGTTCTTAACCCGAGGTAACACTGTAAAAGCACACATTCTACTCATGTAAAAACACGCTGATTCCTGAACCGTCTGCGGGCCGGATTTAGAAGGCGATTGGGCCGGATCCAGCCCCCGGGCCTTAGTTTGCCTACCCATGCTCCAGAGAGCACCAGGAAACTCTTGTTAGGGGGCTTTACACAACCCACCCCCTAAGAGAACAACAATCTGGACCCGACCCTGCCTCTCAGCCTCTCAGAGAGAGGCGAACAATGCACCTTAGAGAAAAAAGTGGGGTATAAATGCAATAAATGATGATGATGATGATGATGATGGAAGAAGTGCAATAGCATTCAGTTCCCTTCGAGGCAAAGGAAGCAGTAGCCTGTGGAGAGGGGGGGGGGGAATACCTCAAAATCCAATGGACCAACCTGAAATGTCACAAAATAGTGGCAAGAACAGGGAACAGCCATCACACCTGTCCCAGAATTCCCTACTTCCATTCCCCAGTGACTCCCTGCTAACCATGGTTTGCACATTCTGGCTAAGGTGAGAACTATGGATAGTCTTAACCATAGCCAAGATGGCGTCAAGGAGGGAGGGGGCATTTTGTGTAAGAGGGGAGTCACTTGGGGGAGGGAACACACTATCACACAGCCCTCTCAAAACCTTTTAACCCCGGTTAAGAGGTTGAGGCAAGACATCTGTACTCATCCAAAGAAATCCTAACCAATTCCCTTTAGGCAGAAACGAAACAGTTTACTGTGTTTATTTCCGGTAGAGTGCATAGGAGCTGCCCTCTGGTGCTAGGCATATTTCTAAAAATCCTAAAAACGGGTACTTGAATTCTCCCTTTTGTACTATAATCTTCCCCACCCACCCTACAGAGTGTTTCTAATGGCTTAGGCTAATATAATTAGCCAATTTGAATGTCCTGTAAAATTAAAATCCCTTTGCATTTCCAGCTGCACTGGTAACAGTTCAGAAATGGCTTATGTCAAAAAGACTTTGCTCACAAATGAATAGCTCTTCTTTGAAACCATTTTTAATGCTTTTCACTGTCTGATGGGGAAAGGGCGAGTTGTTCTACCTGCATTGCTTGGTCAAATCAAAACCCTCCCCTTCTCCCCAACATCTTTCCTTCTCCTTCTACTGCTGATAGCAGAGTGTCTGTATTCCCTTTCAAGCAAGCTGTTTAGATGCGATAAGGCGCCTGAATTTTAATAGAAAACACACTTCCTAAGTCAAAGGGGTGGGGTGTTTTTTAACGGAACAGGTCTCTAAAAACACATAAAACTAACTGCAATCCATACTATGTATTTCCCCCATACAGAAAGCACACACCCATTTCCGAAACGGAGAAAGAAAAGACATGTCTCTTAGAAAATATCATGAACAAAAGTGCCGTTTATAGCCAGTGACCATAAAACAAATTTGCATGCTGTTTGGTACAAATCACATGTCACTCGGTGCTGTACTGATAGAGGAACATGAATGCATAAAAGATCCCTTTTGCATTACATTCTGGTAATTGGAGAGGCTGTTTGTGTACTATATAGGTAAGAAAACTCTGCTTCTTCTGCCACTATCCGTCCACATGTTGCTCAGACATGTACAGTTGATCCCCGCTTTTCAGCACATCACAGAAAACCATCACTTCCCAATGGCCAGCGCATAAATGTTTCCAATGAAGCGGGAGCACAACTTGCTCCCAAGGCGCATTGATCTATTTTGCACATCCTCCCAAAGTCCTGCAGCTAGGAGCATAATGAGCAGGCATCCCCAGGTCTATAGGAATGCAGAATTCAGCTCCGTGCAAATCGTCAGGTTCCCATTACAAAGAAGAAGCAAGATTTGACAGCTCTTACAGCTGCCAAAATACGTTTAGAAACGAGAGAGCAATGCAGAATGAAATCCCAGGACCCAGTGGGGTGGCTGCATAGGAATGTATATTGCTTGCATGCACAGGGCCCTGTGGAAGAGAATTTGCCACATTGTTTGAAAGGTATATTGTTCTCTCTGCAGGATCCATTGACAAGGAAACCATTCTGAATGTGTGGGTGAGCGGGCCACACAGGCTTGTGGCAGCGATCTACACCTCGTAAAATGAGCAGTGAGCAGAAGAATGGACCTACTCCACACAGGCTTCAAGATCCAGATGCAAAAAAACAGCAGCACCATATATACCCAGCCTCCAGATCTGTTTCTGCACACAGAGGTCTCTCCACCCAGCCATCAACAGATGTATCCCAGCGACCACATCACACCAAGTGAGATAAAAGAATCATCTTACACCTTCAACCAAATCCGGAATTTTCAATTCAGTGGGGCAAGTGGGATTGCACTCCTACAGTAACTGGCTCTTCCATACGGACTCTGGATTAACACATACAGTGGTGCCTTGCAAGACGAAATTAATCCATTCCGTGAGGCTCTTCGTCTAGCGTTTTTTTTGTCTTGCGAAGCAAGCCCATTGACAGCTTAGCGGATTAGCGCTATTAGCGGTTTAGCGGCTTTTAGCGATCAGCTGTTAAGTGGCTTATCAGCGGATCAGCTGATAAGCGGCTTAGCGGCTTAGGAAAAGGGGGGAGGGGAAAAAACCCACAGGAATTCGCAAGACATTTTCGTCTTGCGAAGCAAGCCCATAGGGAAATTCATTTTGCGAAGCGCCTCCAAAACGGAAAACCCTTTCATCTAGCGGGTTTTCCATCTTGCGAGGCGTTCTCTTGCGGGGCACCACTGTAATACTAAACCACAGGCTAATGTGACGGGTACCCAGCCCAGCAACTTAACCTATGCCTCCTCTCCTCTGGGCAGCTGCTGCCGCTGCCTCTGAACTCTGATCTGTCTCCCCACCCCACCCCACATGGGCCTGGGACTTGTCTGTCCACTCCCAACTGCAAGGGCTGGTGGACTGGCTGGGCTCCCTCACCCACTTACTTGCTTGCTTGCTCCGAGGTCACCTTGGCTCCTGGCAACCAGCACCCGCTGACCAGTCCCAGAGGCATCATTCGCCTGCAGAGCTTGTGGCCAGGGCGGCTGCAACGAACAGTTCTGCAAGCCATGGGGAGGCAGAGATGCGAGAGGGCATTGGAGGAGGGAGGGAAGGAAAGAGGGACAGAGGCCAGTGTTGCCTACGGTACCCCTGGCCATTGTTCAAGGCACCCCAGGGTGCCACGGCACACTGCTTGAAAACCGCTGTCATAGATAAACCAGGCCGGTGTGCAGACAAGCTATGTCTATGTAGACACTCTTCTGTGCCTTGTAAAGAGAGCATCAGAAGAGAGAGCTGAGCAACAGGCAGAGGTTGAGGACAGGTACAATTCTGCCCACAAACACTGCCCCCTGCATCCTCTGATCTGATTAGCTAAACAGGGATAGAGTTGTTACGGACATTGCAAGAGCAGGAACGCTCATTGTTCTGGCCTGCTATTGAGAAACGATGGGATAAAACTCTACTTCCTCTCCTCAAAGTGAAAGCGATAGGTGCGCCAATCGCACCCATGCCAGAAACGCTACACTTTTCAAGCAGACCAGGTGTAAGTCTCGATAAGGCAGGCACTGTTATCTCACAGCATCCAACGCTGCGCTAGAGAATGGGTGCATTTTGTTTAGACTTGTGACATTTCCCGATCTTAGCTTTTCCTGAAGCCACAGTAGATGCAACTTAAGAAGAAGCTCATTTTTCTAGTGCTGACGTAGATGTCCGGTGGCTAAAGAGATACCAGCTAGTATCGTACTTTTCTATCTGTTTGGCTGCTGTGCAGTTGGTACCAAGAAGGTTGACATGGGTGTCAGTTTTAGAAGCGAATTTGGGCAGGAGAAGGGATGCAATTTGTCATCAGCAACAATTCAACGGATATTTATTTACTTTTGTTTATTTTGTTTTGTTTCATTGATATCCCACCCTTTTCTTCCAGGAGCTCAAGGTGGAATACATGGTTCATCCATATTTCATGAGACACTCGTGGAAGGAACATTGAAACCTCTTTGCCTACCTTGTAGTGTACACATACCTTCCAACATTTCTCCAATGAAAATAGGGATATCCTATCCTATCCTATCATCCATTTATTTATTTATTTTATTTATTTATTTCTCACCCATCTGACTGGGTTGCCCCAGCTATACTAGGTGGCTTCCAACATATATCAAAACATAATAAAACATTGAACATTAAAAAAACCAACTCCCTACACAGTGGTACCTTGATTCTTGTACTTAATCTGTTCTGGGAGTCCGTTCGACTCCCAAAACTGTTCAAAAACCAAGGTGCAGCTTCCGATTGGCTGCAGGAGCTTCCTGCACTCAATCAGAAGCCATGTTGGATGTTTGGCTTCCAAAAAACGTTCACAAACCGGAACACTTCCGGGTTTGCGGCGTTCAAGAGCAGATTTGTTCAACAACTAAGCTGTTTGAGACCCAAGGTACCACTGTATAGCGGTACCTCTGGTTGCGAACGGGATCCGTTGCGGAGGCCCGTTTGAAAGCTGAAAGGAATGCAACCCACACCTGCAGGTCGCGATTCGCTGCTTCTGCGCATGACATCATTTTGCGTGTCTGCGCATGCGCGAGCGGCAAAACCTGGAAGTAACCCTTTCTGGTACTTCCGGGTCGCCGCAGGACGCAACCTGAAAATGCTCAACCTGAAGCAAATGTAACATGAGGTATGGCTGTATAGGGCTGCTGTCAGATGTCTTCCAAAGATTGTACAGTTATTTATTTCCTTGGCTCAGGGGGCGCATAACTCCATACCATCCAACATTTATCTGATGAAAATAGGGATGTTTCTCTGATGAAAACAAGGGCATTCTAAGGAAAAGTGGGACATTCCAGGGTCAAATCAGAAACTGGGACTGCTTCTGTAAATCTGGGGCTGTCCCTGGAAAATAGGGACATTTTGAGGGTCTGGTGTACAGCCCAGAAAAAGCTTTATTGCTCCGTTTTGCTGAATGCTAAACAGGCTCTCAGGAAATGAAGGGGGTTTGGGGGACGGGGGAATCCAGAGGCAAATTGTTTTCATGCCCAGGTTTGAGCTCTATAAAGAAATTGGCCCAGACAGACGTTCTATTCAGGGAATCAAAACCCAGGAGATGAGAGCTAAAGCCATTCATTCCCTGACCGATCAGAAGGATTCGGATGGAGTCAAGGGTGTGACCCTTCCCTCTAATGGGCTGAAGTTCAAAAAGTGTCAGGATGATTTTCCTCCTGGCTGGCAGCCACAGGCAGGTTGAGAAGAGAGATTCTGCTACAGTTGGAGAAAGAGCTTTAGAAACCAGCAATACAAAAAGTCTCCATTCAGCTTGGAGAAACCAGAAAGTCTTTCCACCTCTTAAAGGGAGATCAAGTAACTTCTCTGGGATCTTTTGCCAGCAGCAACAGGCAAGGAAAACGTGGGAATTTTGATTCTCAAGCCCGATACCAAAGCAAAGGCTGACCCTGGGTTCACTGTACAATTGCTAACTCAACCAAGGCAACATTTAATACGGAATTGAGCATCTATTTTAAGTAATCGGAAATAAAAAGCTACGAAGTATCTAGCTGTAGCATGTGCTCATATTCCTGTTTGAAAATCTCTATGCAATGTACAAACAGAAAGAAACGCAAACACAACAAAATGATGCCACAAAAACAGAGATACAACACTAAACCTGGTAAAACAAAACTTTAAAGATGTATAAACACATGCCAAAAACAGGAAGTCAGTACTACTGGCAATGTCCCGATCTTGTGGGTCGGGGGAAAAAGAGATCCCTTTGCAAGACAGCTGAAGCAAGTGACAGATTCTGCTTTGGGGTTTAGGTGTGGACAAGACATCAGGACAACATGTGCAGCCCAAGCAAACGCGGTCTGTGCTCAAATCCAGAAGAGTGCAGACTGCCTCTGCTCCACCCGCAATGGACTGATTTGCACCTTTCTGAGTTTGCATGAACATAGTTTGGCCACAACAAGCATGCTCAGCCCCCCCCCCCAAGTGACAGTCCGGAGGAAGCACCCTAACATTTCTACTGGAAAGAAACAGAAACTGCCTTTTACAGAACCACCTAGAGCAAGGGTTTTTCAGCAGGGGGCCGGTCCCCTGTCCCTCAGACCTTGTGGGGGGGGGGCGGACTATATTTTGAAAAAAATAATGAACGAATTCCTATGCCCCACATATAACCCAGAGATGCATTTTAAACAGAAGGACACATTCTACTCAGGCAAAAACACGCTGATTCCCGGAACGTCCGCGGGCTGGATTTAGAAGGCGATTGGGCCGGATCCGGCCCCCGGGCCTAAGTTTGCCTATCCATGACCTAGAGTTAAGTCTTGGAGGCAAGCTTCAAAGATGCTCAGGCTGAACTGCCAAAGTAGCAGCAACCATAGTTGTTAAGTAGGGCAGGAACATTTCACCTTAAGTGCTAGAGACAGAAGCTGAGATGGGAGGTCACAGGTGGAAGCATCGGTAAGATGCATTCATCTGACCCCTCTCAAAAAAGATGGATAATATCATCCAGCCAATTCAACAATGGCAACAAAAGCCAACAATTGTGTGAACTGTCCATAGCAAAACCGGTCCCTTTATTTTGCATTTGTTCTGCCCCGACTAAAAAGTGCTTGCTGGTGCACGACGAGTGATATCCAATGTTAGAGTAAGCACAGTGGTTTCCAACAGGTCTACTCCAAGCATGTATTAGTTGGCTATCACTGCAAAACATTTTGCAAACTCTTAGGCACAAACTGAGGAACTGAAGGGAGGCCCTTGCCTACCTAATTATTGTCACCTTGTGGTCCCAGGATTTAACTTTTTGCTTGTGTTGGTTCAACGGCAAAGAACAGAAATACTTAGAAAGTTAACTTTCCATTTATTTTTAAATCAGAAAATTCACGCATACTATAGGAGGCTCAAGAATGTGACAGAAATCTTGTCACATGTTTGCGTGACTCACCTTTTGGCCTGAGTGCTAAACACTGAACTGCAGTCTGCAAGGAGCAACAATTTGGCTAATAATAATAATAATAATAATAATAATTTTTATTATTATTGCCTTGACTCCCTCCAACATCTTTTTTGGGGGGAGGGCACTACCTTCTTGAATTAGACTCCCTGCTACAAATCCATCAGTCCCACCCATGGCAAAACATCAGACTCCTGCTTCTAACATTGCCACATGTTAACATCTGACGTTCTGTGATAAAGTTCAAGGCTGAAGCTGATGGGGCTGCCTGTTATTACATATCTACCGAGTAGATAGAAACCACAATTGCAAAAAGACGCCCTACACAGTATATTTAACAATAATTACCCATGGGTATTATTACTTCCAGCTCAAGAGGCAGTGACTAAGTGTTGCTAAGCAGGCCGATAACCAACAGGTACCACATCATAAACTGGAACACAAGAATCCACTAGAGAAGTCCTAACTAACCATCACTTATCCAGCCTGCTATGGAGAAGTTTCCCTGGTGCTTTTCCTTGACAGAATAAGCAACTGCTCTCAGTTTTGTACTCACAAACACTAATGCAGATTAATAAACAGACAGAGAGATGGAGAGCTCACCATGGGCTGAAAATGGGTCATGCACCTTAGTCAAAATGGGCGGTGGCTAATTGTGGTTAAGAGTGACCATGCATTTAAAGTGCACCCCCTCAAAAATTCTGGGAACTGTAGTTTACCCCCCCCCCAACAGAGCTATGATTCCCAGCACCCTTAACAAAACACAGTTCTGGTGATTCTTAGGAAGTGAGTGCTTGAAATGAATGGTGTGTACACTGCACAATAAGACATTCCCTGTGATTAGGAGCGGGGCAGAAAAAGTAGCAATATAGCTAGTTAGTTACTATTACATTTATATATAAATGTAAATAAATATTCTCTAAGGAATTCCAGGCAGTATCTCCCCCCCCCCCCACACACAACAACCCTGCAAGGTAAGACAGGCCAAGAGATAGCAGCTGGCTCAAGGTCACACTGGCCAAGTGGGGATTTAAAGCCTAACCTCCCTGTCTGTTGCTCTAACCACTACACCACACTGCCTCAGCTGAGAAAGAACACACGGAGGTATACATCTTTGGGGCAGTTTTTATTGCCCCTTCCCTGATTCTGAGAAGAATCTGGAGCATTAGCTGCTGTCAAAAGGCAATGCAATCCCCAGAGTTTAAAGGCTGCAGTCCTATGTCTACTCAGAAGGAGGTCCTGTTGCATTCAACGGGGCTTGCTCTCAGGTAAGTGCACAGCCTAATCGTAGAAAAATATAAAAGCTTGGGGGCGGGGGCGGAAGCTGGGATTTCCTCCAAGGAGCACATTTATCTACTCCAGGAAGCAATAAAAAGCCAGCAACTACAATCCTTCCCTAGTTGTTTTTTTTTATATATAAAAAACAAAACCAGCTGACAAGATAGATCACAGGTGTGGGAAGTGAGCGAGTGCTCAGGTTACAGGGGAAGGGAAGCGGAGCAGCGCACGTCTCGGCTGGACAGGGCGGCGGCGGGCGGGAGCGCCTGTTACTGAACCCGCGCCCCCTTCCACCTTTCACAAACACGCGCGGCCATTTCACACGTTACGCTTTTCACGAGCAGCGGACGCGGAGAAAGAGAGAGAGCAAAGGCGCGGGTCTCAGGAGTTCCAGGGCGGAAAATAGACGGGGGGGGCGTGGGTGCGGCACCGGCTTTCCCCCCTCCCCGTCCCTTTGGAAAAAGGGGGAAACCCACCAAGAGAGACCCCCCCCCAAATCTCCCAGGAGAGCAGACGGCGCCCCCCCCCGACGCGGTACTTAGCACCCCCTCGACGCCCAAAGGGAGTATTAAAGCAGGGGGATGTGGGTCTGGGCCCCAGCAGGGTTGGGGGCGACCCCCCTCCCGCCTCTCCCCCCCCCCCCGATTGTGGGGGGAGGGTGGGGGAGAGCGACCCTTCCCCCGCTCCCCCCGACGCCTTTTGTGCGCCTCTTACCGCGCTGCTGGTTCCTCGCCTCCCGTCTCTCCTCTCCCTTCCTTCCCAGGGAGGACAAGAGGCGTCTGGTCCGCGCAGGGCGTCCGAGCCGACGGGCGGGGAGAGCGGCGAGGCTGCCGAGAGAGGAGCCGCCGACTGAAGCGCCCTCCGCACGGCCCGCTGCTGCTTCCAAAGTGCCCGCCTCTGCCTCGGCGGCTCGGTGCGCTCCGGGCTTCCCGCGGGCCGCAGCGCCCTCTCCTGGACGGCCCGGGCTTCGCTCGCTGGTGGACGAAGCCCCGCGGAGGGGGAGGAAACAGCGAGGCGGTTCACACGTGCAAGATGCGCGTCGCGTGGTCTCGCCGCCGCGGCTGAGAAATGTGGATCCATGTGTGTGGAACTAAGTAAGAGGATTAGGGCGGCCGCTAGGGAGAGAAAGTTACCCTTACTGATCATTAGCAAAGTGCTGGATTTAAAGTTGAGAAGGTCCACGGGGGGGGCAGCTGCCCCCACTAAATCGAGTAAATAAATAAAAATACTGTACTTAACTAACTGACGAATCGCGTTGCAGATAGCTCGGTTCTGCCCCCACCCCAACATAAATCCTGTCCCCCACCCAACATGAAGGCAACCCTGTTTAAGGAAGTTATTAATGTTTTGTGTTTTATCGTGTTTTTAATATTCTGTTGGGAGCCGCCCAGAGTGGCTGGGGAAACTCAGCCGGATGGACCGGGTATAAATAATAAATTACTACTACTACCACTACTGTTAATTTTTTATATATATGTTTTTTAACATATCATTTTCAACAGTAATTAAACATACTTTTACATCTTATTCAATTTTTTTGACTTCCATCAGTCCTGTCTGAAAATTTCCCAATCTAATCTCTTAGTATGCATTTCTTATCTTCCCTATTACATTTCAAACTCTCTATTTTTTTCTACTTTGTAACACCTTGTATATTTCTCCTTACAAAACTTCTTGTGGTCCTACTAGCGTAATTTGTTGATGACAGTTGCTCTTCAAATAATTCATATACTTCTTCCAATCTTCTGCAAATCTCTGGTCCCGCAGGTTTCGAATCCTTCCTGTCATTTTGTCCAATTCTGCATAGTCCATTAATTTTGTCTGCCATTCTTCTTTTGTCGGAATTTCTTCTTGCTTCCATTTCTGGGCTAACAATACTATTGCCACTACAACTACTACTGTTGTTGTTATCATTGGCGCCATATTATGAAAGGTGACCCAACTGATTAGTACTAGCTGAAACTGAATGTGTGGGATATAGAAGAGAGGGCTGCTAAGGGCTTCTCAAGACCAACTGTCCCACAAGAGGGGAGACTCCTCTGATGGTCGGATTCTGCTTGCAGGTTTCCTGCAGACATCTGCTTGGCTGTTGTGAGAACAGGAAGCCAGACTAGATGAGCCCTTCTTCTGTGAATCCCGTGACAGGTGAATCCACTAAAAGGTGCTGGGTTTGAAAATAATAATAATAATAATAATAATAATAATTTATTATTTGTACCCCGCCCATCTGGCTGGGATTCCCCAGCCACTCTGGGAGGCTTCCAACAAAGATTAAAAATACATTAAAATGTCACACATTAAAAACTTCCCTGAACAAGGCTGCCTTCAGATGTCTTCTAAATGTCAGGTACAGTGGTACCTCGGGTTACAGATGCTTCTGGTTACAGACGCTTCAGGTTACAGACTCCACTAACCCAGAAATAGTACCTTGGGTTAAGAACTTTGCTTCAGGATGAGAACAGAAATCATGCTTTGGCAGCGCGGTGGCAGCAGGAGGCCCCATTAGCTAAAGTGGTGCTTCAGGTTAAGAACAGTTTCAGGTTAAGAACGGACAAATTAAGTACTTAACCTGAGGTACCACTGTAGTTGTTTATCTCTTTGACATCTGATAGGAGGGTGTTCCACAGGGCGGGCGCCACTACCAAGAAGGATCTCTTATACCCAGCCCATCTAGTTGTGTTTCCCCAGCCACTCTTGGCGGCTTCCAACAGGAGATTAAAAATACGTTAAAACATCAGTCATTAAAAAACTTCCCTAAACAGGGCTGCCTTCAGATGTCTTCTAAATGTCAATAACTATTTATTCCTTTGACATCTGATGGGAGGGCATTCCACAGGGCGGGAGCCACTACCTAGAAGGCCTTCTGCCTGGTTCCCTGTAGCTTTGCTTCTCGCAGTGAGAGAACCGCCAGAAGGCCCTCAGTGCTGGACCTCAGTGTCCGGGCAGAACGATAGGGGTGGAGATGCTCCTTCAGGTATACTAGGCCGAGGCCGTTTAAGGCAATAAATAAATAAATAAATAAATAAATAAATAAATAAATAAATAAATAACACTTTGAATTTTGCTCCAAAACGTACTGGGAGCCAATGTAGGTCTTTTAAGACCAGTGTTATGTGGTCTCGGCAGCCAATCCCCGTCACCAGTCTGGCTGACGCATTCTGGATTAGTTGTAGTTTCCCGGTCAACTTCAAAGGTAGCCCCACGTAGAGCGCATTGCAATAGTCCAAGCAGGAGATAACTAGAGCATGCACCATGAGGCTACCTCAGCATTCTGCTTGGGGGGTTGTATCCATGGTCCCCCTCCCCCATCTAGCCTGGTAGTCCTCACACGAGGGGTGTTGATGGGTCTTCAATTGCCCCCCCCCCCCGTGCGGTCATGTATGGCAATGGCCCTGATCCAGGCCTCTTCGCTGCACCAGCCTGGGAGGTAGCGCAGAGAAAGGGCATTTCTCGCCCCTTTCCACCTTGCAGTGGGTCTACTCTGAGTGTGACTGACTTTTGATCTCACCCCAAGATTGCTGCTACAATCCAGTGAATGCTTGCATGGGAATGAATCCCACTGAACATTTACTTCTAAGTATACAGACACAGGATTTCCATGCTAGAACACTGGTGTCAGGGTTTTAGGGAGAGAGGAGACAGAGAGCGAGGGCGAGGAGGAAGAGGACGACAACGAGCCGAGGTTGTCCCAAAGTCCGTCTAGCGAATCAGAGGATTCCCAGAAGGGAGCCCCCCTGGTCAGGCCAAGGGGCAATAGAGAGGGAATCAGTCAGAAAGAGGGGAACGAAGAGGGAATCCCCAGTGGGAGTGGCAAAGCGGGACCAGCTCCCCCGTCGGAACGGAGTGGAGGGGGGGGAGTTGCCAGTGTGTCAGAAAGAGCAGGACAGGAAGGAGGAAGGGGGAGGAGTTCGGAGCAAGACGTCCTGCCTGAAAGGGAGGAGTGTAGTACCGAGAGTAGCGTAACTGTAGAAAGGAAGGTCAGAGGCAACGTACGCGCGCCAAGTTCAAATATAGAGGCGCGCGGAAATGAGGAGAGCTCTGAGGAGGAGCCTGGTGCCAAAGCACGAAGGAGGGGGGAGCAGGCGGGAGAAGACTCAGCCTCTGGGGAGTCCCGGAAAGAGGGAAGACAGGGGGGCAGGAAGACCCTGCGGAAAAGGAAAGAGAGGAAAAGGTGGAGCAGTACAAGCCTCTTAAATTGGTGCAGGGGAGGGACGGACTCAGAGGGGACTTCTAACATCTAAGGGTAACAGATGCGGAGCCACGGAGTTTGGATGTAATGACGACAATGATCTTCAATAAAACCTTTTGTATATAGCTTGGACTGGACTTTGGTCTCTTGTGAGCTGGGACCCAGGGTGGCTCTGACAGAAAGTCCCCTCCAAAGAACGCAAATTTTTTTTTTTTTGCAAAGCTCACGAACGGTGACAGCCATGAGTGCGGAGGAGCAGTTGACAGCGCTGCGAACTACAGTTTCCGAACTCACTGCTGCAGTCCTTGCGTCTCAGAAGAAGCATGACGAAATGGAGAAGCGCTGCCAGGACCTGCAAACAAGGTGGGAACGTGCAAGCAGGGAAGGGTTCCCAGGGTCCAGATCAGAGGGGATTGGACTTGGACGGAGGGGGGGCAGCCTAGTCACCCACTTCGATGGGAACCTGAAGCACTACCCCAGTTTCAGAGCAGACGTTTTGTATGCATTGCACTTGCTTCGTCATGACTTTAAAGATGAGGAGGAGAAAGTGGGGTTTATTGTTTCTCACTTGCATGGGCCGGCCAGAGACTGGTTGCGCAATTTGTGGCGTGAAGATGGCCCTGCCCGCCGCGATGCAGATGAATTCATTAAAGCGATGGATGCCTGCTTCCAGTCAACTGTAGATGTGGATCTTGCACGCAGGGAAATTTTTGGATTGCGGCAAGGCAAAGCCACTGTGCGTCAGTACCATTCTAGATTTTTTGCTTTACTGACGGCGCTAAGCTGGGAGAAGGATTGTGCACCTGTGAGGGATTTGTTCTGGGAGGGGCTCAGCGGTCCCATTAAGGATGAACTTGCCAGGGGAGACAGACCCCAGACCCTGGAGGAGCTTGTGCAGAGGGCTTTGGCGATTGGGATACGGCACGAGGGACGTCCTTGGCACACTGAGGAAGAACGTCAGGTGCGTCCACCAGCGAGGACGTCTTCTTTCATCCCCAGGGAGTTCAGTCAGTCACATCCTTCGCCACTGGGAAGGCAGGGGGAGGAGCCCATGGAACTTGGTGGTGCTAAGGCTCAAGCAACAGCCAGAGCCCCAGCTTCCGGTGCAGTGAAGGCAAAGCCTCCTAGAGGGACCAGGAAGTGTTACATTTGCGACAGTGCACAGCACATGGCGAAAGAGTGTCCCCAGAGGCTGCAGAAACACACTGCAGCTTTAGCAACTGTTGCAGCAGAAATGATGCAAGCAGAGCAACCTCAGGGAAACGACAGTGCCTGGCTGGAAGCAGAGCTGCTGGGGCTCAGCCAGGCGAATCTGTAGAGCAGTCCCCAGCACTTTTGCAACGCACAGACCCTTTACCACCCAAGCCAGCGGTGCAGCTCACTGCAACACTTCAGTTGCCGAATGGAACCACCCTGGAAGTCCCCATCACGATTGATTCTGGGAGCAACGCAGATTTTGTGGGGACGCACTTTGTCAAGCAGCATCGCATAGCGCTTCTGCCAGCAACAACACCTCTGAACGTAGTCACGGTGGATGGCAGGAAATTGCTAGGAGGACAAGTTGTGCAACAGACGCCTCCCATGGTGATGAGGATTGGAAATCATCGAGAAGTCATCAGCTTCAATGTCACCCGCCTTTCAGACACGCCTATAGTATTAGGCATGAGTTGGCTGGAGAGACACAGTCCTGCTGTAGCGTGGTACCAACGGCAGATCACCTTTTGCTCATCGTACTGTGCTCAACATTGCATCCAGTCCGGCCAGGAGGAGGGAGCTGAGCAGCAGTTGCAACTTGGCATGGTGCAGGCAGTACCCCGCAAGTACGAGGGGTTCCTGGAGGTTTTCTGCGAGAAGGAAGCTGACCAGTTGCCGCCCCACAGGCCTTATGATTGTGCCATCGACCTGGTGCCAGGGGCGCAGTTGCCGACTGCAAAGCTGTATTCCATGTCTGAGGACGAGATGCAAGAACTCAGGGAGTTCATAGAGCACAATTTGAAGCGCGGATTCATCCGAGAATCGAAAGCGGTGGGGGGCAGTCCTGTTTTCTTTGTAAAGAAAAAGGACACGCCCCAAAAAAGACTCATTGTGGACTATCGATTCATAAACAGTAAGACCAAACCCAAGGCCTTCCCCATGCCCAAGATAGATGATCTCCTGGCAACCGTAAGGAAGGGGAAGATCTTCACCAAATTGGATCTGCGTGGAGCGTATAACCTCATACGCATCCGGGAGGGCGATGAGTGGAAGACGGCCATGTTCACGCCTCTGGGCACGTACGAATACAGAGTTATGCCATTTGGTCTCCAAAATGGATCTCACGTCTTCCAAGCATTTATGCATCACGTGCTAGCGGGACTTCTCTACAAGAAATGCGTGTGTTTCCTCGACGACATCCTGATCTTTTCGGAAACGGAGGAGGCCCATGAGAAGGACGTAAAGGAAGTCCTGCAGAGACTACGGGAGAACAAGCTCTACGCCAAGTTAGAGAAGTGCCAGTTTGATGTGACGGACGTGGATTTCCTAGGCTACAAGCTGTCCGACAAGGGGCTGGCCATGGACAGCGCCAAGGTCCGCGCGGTGTTGGACTGGAAGAGCCCTCGCAATCGGAAGGAAGTCCAAAGATTCATCGGCTTCGCCAACTTCTACCGCAAATTCATCAGAGGTTTTGCAAAGGAGACGGCAGCGATCACGGACACTCTCAGTTCCAAGAAAAAGAGGTTCGTGTGGACGGAACAGGCGGAGCGCTCTTTTCAGAAGCTTAAAAGCCTTTTCGCCTCCGAGGAGCAGCTGCTGCACGTGAATCCAGGCAAGCCCATGCGAGTAGAGACCGACGCGTCAGACAGAGCAGTTGGAGCCGTACTCCTGCAAGAAGATCCACATGGCAACTGGAGACCCGGTGCCTTTTACTCCAGAAAGCTCAGCAAAGCGGAGCAAAACTACACCATATGGGACAGGGAGCTGTTAGCCATTCACGCAGCTTTCAAAGCGTGGCGACACTTCCTCATAGGAGCCAAGCACACAGTACAGGTCCGCACGGATCACAAGAACCTAGAGTATTGGCGCACGGCGAAGCTCCAAAGCCAGAGGCACATGCGCTGGGCGGAATTCTTCGCGGATTTCGACTTTCGGATAGAGTACGTCCCAGGAGATTCCAACGTTATAGCCGATGCGCTATCCAGGAAACCGCAATATCTCGATGAAGCGGCGCCTGTAGCAGCCAAGCACATTTTCGCACCGCAGGCGTGGTCGTGCGCTGCCGCCACAGTAGATCTGGACGCGGTGCGACGCGCGTTGCAAGTGGATCAGTTCGCACAGTCCAAGATGGAGGAATTGCGCAGAGGTGTGCAGAGTGGCGAAGAGTTCCAACTACGCGACGGGCTGCTAACTCGCAAAGGTGCCCTCTACGTGCCAAGCGACGAGCTTCGCGCAAAGGTTCTGCAGCAGTTGCACGACGCCCCCAGTGCGGGCCACTTCGGTAAGGAGAAGACAATAGAACTGGTGGCAAGAGACTTTTGGTGGCCCCGGATGCGTGGAGAGGTAGCGGATTACGTCGCCAGGTGTGACACTTGTCAGAGGTTCAAGCCAGTACACCAGAAGCCAGCGGGGCTGTTGGAACCGCTGGAAACGCCACAGCAACCGTGGGAGAAGGTAGCTCTGGACTTCGTTACTGACCTGCCCAGCTCCAGGGGGAAGACGGCGGTACTGGTGGTTGTGGACCTGTTCACCAAGATGACGCACTTCATTCCATGCGCAAAGGTGGCGACGGCGGAACAGACTGCCAAACTCTTCATCGATCACGTGTTCAAGGTGCATGGGCTGCCGCAGTCCATCCTGTCCGACAGGGGGCGCCAGTTTGTTTCCAATTTTTGGCAGAAGCTTTTAGGTATCCTGAACGTCAAGATCAACCTCACGTCGGCGAGACACCCACAAACCAACGGCCAAGCTGAGAGGGTCAACGCGATCATGCAGCAGTACCTGAGATGTTACGCCAACCAGCGACCAGCAGTTTGGGTGGACTACCTGCCGATGGCAGAGTTTGCCTATAACAACACGAAGCACGCGTCCACGGGGGTGACGCCGTTTTTCGCGAACAATGGTCGTCATCCCAGAACCTTCCCGGGGTTCGTGGCACCGGGAGAGGGGGTGCCGCAAGGAGCCGACCAGTTTGCAGCGGGGCTGCAGGAGGTGCACGAAGAGTTGCGGAGACATTTAGAGCTGGCCAAGCAAGCATATAAGGTGCAGGCTGACAAAAACAGGAGAGAGGGAGAGGAGATCCAGGTGGGGGACTGGGTGTGGTTAGCGGCCCAAGCGATGCCAGCCAAGTCGTTGGCCAAGAAGAAGCTGGGGCACAGGCAGTTAGGGCCGTACCAGGTGGAGGCTAAAATCAACCCTGTAGCCTTTCGACTAGCCCTCCCCGAAGGTTCCAGAGTGCACCCGGTCTTTCATAGATCGGTGCTCACTCCCTACAAGGCACCGCACAGGTTTCAGGAGTCTGACACAGTCACGCAACAACACACTAAGTCACAGGAGAGGGAGAGGGCGCCTAGGGCCGAACCACTCAACGAGGTCACAGAGATCCTGGACTCGAGATGGGGGCAAGAGGGAGTAGAATATTTTCTAGTCAGAGAGGGTGCCCCAGTCAGTGCCAATGGTTGGGTGCCGGGCTACGCCTTAGACGAACCTCTTTTAAAAGACGAGTTCCATGCCCTTTTCCCTCATAGACCCATGCCAGCCGAGTACTTTGATGACTGGCTCTTTACGCCCACATGTTCAGGCAGCACTTTCCACGGCTTTTCTTCAGCTGAGGAAAGGTCGCCGGACTCCAACTCGCCCAGGGGATCGTGTTCGGGGGTGGACACAGAACCCTCTTATTGGTGGGACGAGCAACCAGAGGAGGACTGGCGCAGGAAATGGCTGACGGGACCTTGGCAGGCAGCACCGGACCAGGTACCAATGGAGGAGGGAGAAGAGAACACCTTGGGTCAAGAACCCGAATTCGAACACTTGTACAACGAACTGCAAACAGAGGAGATGGAGGTGCAGAATCTGTATCCTGCGTCCGCCTCCGAAGAGCGGCAGCTTCCACAACCTGCACCCGATGAGCGGAAGGGGGGAAGGGGGGGCTTCGAGGGGGGGATGGATGTCAGGGTTTTAGGGAGAGAGGAGACAGAGAGCGAGGGCGAGGAGGAAGAGGACGACAACGAGCCGAGGTTGTCCCAAAGTCCGTCTAGCGAATCAGAGGATTCCCAGAAGGGAGCCCCCCTGGTCAGGCCAAGGGGCAATAGAGAGGGAATCAGTCAGAAAGAGGGGAACGAAGAGGGAATCCCCAGTGGGAGTGGCAAAGCGGGACCAGCTCCCCCGTCGGAACGGAGTGGAGGGGGGGGAGTTGCCAGTGTGTCAGAAAGAGCAGGACAGGAAGGAGGAAGGGGGAGGAGTTCGGAGCAAGACGTCCTGCCTGAAAGGGAGGAGTGTAGTACCGAGAGTAGCGTAACTGTAGAAAGGAAGGTCAGAGGCAACGTACGCGCGCCAAGTTCAAATATAGAGGCGCGCGGAAATGAGGAGAGCTCTGAGGAGGAGCCTGGTGCCAAAGCACGAAGGAGGGGGGAGCAGGCGGGAGAAGACTCAGCCTCTGGGGAGTCCCGGAAAGAGGGAAGACAGGGGGGCAGGAAGACCCTGCGGAAAAGGAAAGAGAGGAAAAGGTGGAGCAGTACAAGCCTCTTAAATTGGTGCAGGGGAGGGACGGACTCAGAGGGGACTTCTAACATCTAAGGGTAACAGATGCGGAGCCACGGAGTTTGGATGTAATGACGACAATGATCTTCAATAAAACCTTTTGTATATAGCTTGGACTGGACTTTGGTCTCTTGTGAGCTGGGACCCAGGGTGGCTCTGACAACTGGGCTTTGGCCTGATCCAGCCTGGCTGATATTATGCTCTTGGGATGAAAAAAAAACAGAAGAGCTTGCATTGAAAGCAATTCATTCAGAGCATGTGATTTGCTGAGGGAGTGGAAGAGGGACTTTTGACAAACAGTCATAAAAGCCAAAGTCCTTAGGGGCTGCTTTATATACTTAAAGGTAACATATTTTATTGGGCTCCAAAGTGATGGTTGGAATGTACGGCTTCCTGCAAATCAGGTGTGCAGAATGTGATGCCCTCCAGATGTTACTGGACTACAACTCCCATCACAGAATTGTAGAATTGGAAAGGAACCCGGGTAATCTAGTCCAACCCCGTGCAATGCAGGAATCTCAACTAGACCATACATGGCAGACGGCCACCCAACCTCTGCTTTAAAACCTCCAGGGAAAGCGATACCACCACCACCACCATCATCTCTTTTAATTTGTATACTGTCTATCTTACAATACTCAAGGCGGTTTACAAGCTGAAGAAACAAAAGAAGCTTATAACAATCTAATGCAATACAAAAATGTGATAATAAAATATGGGACTGGCAGAAATGACCGGCAGAATCCGAGACCAGGGAAAAGAGACGGTGGAGGAAGATTGGAAGAAATTCAAAGACTATCTGCAGAAGTATTATAAAATTAATGGACATTAGTGTGATGTTGGATAAAAATTAAGTGGTTACCAGCTGTAACGTAGAGGTTGAACAATAAGATATGATAAGTTATAACAAGTTATAATAAGGATTTGCTGAACTAAGAATCTGAACGGGAATACAAAAGGGGGAGGTGAGAGGAGGTCTGGGAAATAAGTTAATGGAAATGAGTAATGGAAATTATATTTGTTTTAATTGTTTTTTTGCTTTTGTATTTTTGTGTTTTTATTTTTTTTGTGTATGTTTATTTTCTGTATTAATTGGAAACTCTAATAAATATCATTTTAAAAAAATGTGATAATAAAACAGCTTTAAAATAAGCAATCTACACCAAATAAAGTAACAGTCAACAATCATTAGAATAGTATAGAATAATAATATGAGCATATAAAAATTAAACAGAAACCCACTCTTAACGATTACAATAAATAATTTCGAAACTACAATCAATAAAACAATGGCAAGCCACAGTGCATAAAATAATACAATACAAACTGAGAAGCAGAGACTGGAGGGTGGTGCAAGGCAGGTGGAAGAAGGCTTTGCCTGATGGAGTCTCTCCCCTCACAGTTCTTCCTCCAGGACCAGCTTCCTTATGAGAACTCCCAAGGCCAGGGGGTGGGCAAAACAGCTGGAAGATGGCCTTATCCTTAGCCATTGGTCATGCTTTCTAGAACTGATGGGAGTTGTAGTTCAGCAGGATCTGGAGGGCGCCAGGTTCCCCACCCCTGCTATAAATCATTGGATCTACCTGGTCATTGTTACCTGAGATGTTGCCACAGGTTCTTCTGCTGTTGCCTCAAAATGCTGCATATAGCTAAACCAGACCTGCATATCCAAAGCGGCAATGCCTAGCCCTTCCAGATGTTGTTACTGGACTACAATTCCCATCATTCCTCACTGTTGGTCGTATTAGCTAGCAGAGCTGATGGGAGGTGGACTCAGAGCTTTGCAGCACAACCCTATGCATGTCTCCTTAGATGCAAGTCCTGTTGGATTCTTTTTTTTTTAAATAATTTTTATTCAATTTTCAATTTTAAAGACAAAACAAACTTACATAAAAAAAAATCAAAACAAAAGTAAAACAAACACAAAACAAAACAAAACACAACCAAATTTTCATCTCCTTCTTTCAATGACTTCCCCGCACTCCCCTGCCCACCTTCCATTTTCACTACATAGCTCAGCAAATTATTTATTAGGTCTCTTAAAAATTATTCAATTCTTTCCTTCCAATTTATCTTTTCCCCCTTTTTAACTTATCATAATTTTACATGTTCCCTTTCCCATATTGGATCTATTCTCCAAGGTCGGCGTAATTTCTCTCCCACAAATTCATCCTTTTTTTTTTTTCTTTTTTTTTAATATTAAATCTAAAATCATAATATTTCAGTTCCAAATCCCAGGTTTTTACCACCCCAAATTCCCCTCCCCCCTGCCCCCGCTTTGCCCCTACCCAAATAGATAAACAACAGTTTTAGCCTGGATTTCTGACATCCGAGGCCTTCAGGCCCCAGTTAGCCTCTCTCCGCCGATTTTGTTTATAGTCCTCTTTGTTGGTCTTCCCTTCTCCATGAAGTTCTGTCAGCAGCTCCTCATATTTTCTTTCTTCCAAATCAAACAAAGACAGTTTTTGACCAAAGACAACAAATCTCCCAAAGTCCAGCCCCAGAAAGAAGTCCCCATTGAACTTGTTCATTCTTTGTTGATTCAATATTCTGATTATTCCAGGGGCTTCTCTCTTCCTCTGGCCCTGCAGATCTGCAATCCCATAGTCATCCTCCTTGTTTCTTTGATTCCCAAAAGTTACAGGTTTCTGTTTGCATTCTTGTTGAACTCTTTCTTTTTCTCCTTCCCCCCATAGGGTTATCTCTCCTTCTGCAGCTGCAAATTTTTTTTCCACTTTTTTCCTACTTCCAAGTAGGCATGCATAGGAATGCAGCCTAATTTCCTCTGAGCTCAATGGGATTGACCTCTAAATAAGCATGCACAGGATCATGCCGTAAAGCAGACAGGAGGAACCTCATTCAGCTTGAGGGCCACATTCTGAGCAGTGGCCACATGTTGTGGGCGGGGCCAGAGGTAAAAGTGGGTGGAGCAATGACCATAAAATTTTCCTTTACAGAACAGGCTAGTTTCTGCAGGCACTCACACATCCCTCTGTCCTCCACCCAGGCAAACAAGAGGCGTTATCAGAGTTCGAAGCCACCTTCCAGCCAGGCGAAAACATAGATTTATTCATTCATTTATTTCACAACATTCATCGACTGCTTGATTGTAATAAAACCTCAAAGTGGTTTACAAAAACAATAATATTATCAGTGGGAGGGGCCACCGGGAAGTATTTAAAACATTCAAAAATAATTAAAATTAACAGTAACCCCCCCCCAAAAAAGTTAAAAGATGCAACAGTTTCTTCCTGTCTGAATTGGCCAGTGTGGCGTAGTGGTTAAGAGCAGTGGATTTGTAATCTGGTGAACCGGGTTCGATTCCCCACTCCTCCACATGCAGCTGCTGGGTGACCTTGGGCTAGTCACACTTCTTTGGAGTCTCTCAGCCCCACTCACCTCACAGAGTGTTTGTTGTGGGGGAGGAAGGGAAAGGAGAATGTTAGCCGCTTTGAGACTCCTCTGGGTAGTGATAAAGCGGGATATCAAATCCGAACTCTTCTAATTAAACAAATATGATTCCAGCAGTTGCCAAGAAGAGTACAGTGAAGGTGCCTGGCTGTGGTCAGTCGGCAGGGAGTTCCAAAGTGTGTGCAGAGCCAGTAAGAGGTGTCTTGCCGAGGGAGTGTGTGATCTGCGATACACTTTGAGGGTCACTCCGAGAGGCGTAGAAGGCTGCCACGGGCTTGAGATTCCTCGCCCCTGCTGTAAAGCATCCAGATTTTTCTCTCCCCCAATATTTATATTTGCCTTTCAGTTTCCTGCCGCTGCTGTGTTGTTGTTGTTGTTGTTTAATGAATCTAGATATACATAGCGGTAGAGATATCATATTGGTGTGACAGTTGTAATGATTAAAACCAAGCCAGGAACAATAGATTGCTTTCTCCTGTCTGCAAGACGGGGAGGGAGGTGAACAGCAAGAGCATAACATGCATTAAATGCGACAGTCACCCAATCGAAAGAGGGCTCTGGCTGGGCTCTTGTACACGATGAGAGCAGTTTTCAATTAACCCCTCTAGTTAGAACTATGGAGCTGGTACAGCTCTTCGTAGAGGAATTCAAAACACTTCCAAATAAATGGGGTGGTTCCCCCCTCTTTCAACTAATTTGATTCTCTTGAAGACAGAAGGTGAGCCCGTGGTGAAGGTAGATAAGTTTGGCAGCTTCTTTCTTCACTGTGTGGATACGCTGCTCATATATGGCCTAGCCTTGGAAGTATTCTCCCCTTCATAGGAACTATAGCTAAGTAGGAAGCTGTACTCCAGGTGAGTATTCTGACCAAGGCAGAATAATAATAATAATAATATTTTTTTTATTTATACCCTGCCCTTCCCGGTTCAAAAACCAGGCTCAGGGCGGCTAACAACAAATTTAAAGCACTTTAAAACACTTAATTATAAAAACAGCATAAAATACAGTATAAAAACATGAATGACAATAAAAATCAAAAATCAATTAGATAATCCCCAGGGCTAGCTGGCTGAATTGGTCCTACTTGGGCCAGTGAGGAGGCCAGGGGAGAATTAGCTGTGGGGTCTCAGAGCAGGTGATCTTCATAAAAGGGGAGGGGGAGAGAAAGGCAGGGAAGGGAAATAAAAGATCAGGCTGAATTCAAATTAAAGGCCAGGTGGAATATAGCAGGACTATTGCTTTCCTTGATCTGGACGCTGATGTAACCTGGAATAGCAGTAGCCTTTTTTTGCTGCAGCATCACACTGTAGGCTCATGCTAAGCTTGCGGTCCACTAAGACCCCCAGATCTTTTTTCATATGTCGTACTATGTTCCGTGTTAAAATGGGCAAGGGCTGTTTTCATCAGTGGGCCCTGGTACCCACCCTGAGGATGCTGCATGTTGACATCGGCCACAGTGCAGATTCCACAATGGGGACCCTTTCAGATAACTGCAACATAGCAAGGCACACAACTGGAGTGAGGTTCTGCTCCATAGCTTCCTTAGCTAGGTGGTTTATCCTGCCAAAGCTACTTTTACGACATTTGCCATCAGGCTGAGAATTTCCATCCCTGAAGGGGAACATTTCAAAATATATTAGGGATTCTGCAAAAGGTATGATTGATTCACTGCACAGCAGTGGCAATAACATTAGTCAGGAAATAAAACCTTCACATTTACTCATCTTGATGTTCCAGGAGAGCGATTTGCTGCCTCTTATATTCTCATTCGTACATGCCTGGGAGTTTAACTATATTGTATTGACCTTATTCCAGCTCTATTCATCAGCCGCTTTCCTTCAGCATGTAATGCAGGTCTGTGTCTCTTTCCATAATTTAGTATATTTGTCTCTTTCCAACGCCCTGTTGTACATTAAATTAACACTGAATTAATTAATTGGCGTGATGTTGATTAATTCACAAATCGCAGATTAAAATGTGGATTTAAAGACCGGCTCTTAATTAGAGCCATCTTTTTGTGGAAAGGTTTTTGAACGCACTGTGAATAGTTGTAGGTGATGTATGGACACCTCTTTTTTTAATTAGGGCGATGTTCTAGAGAGCCAGTGTGCAGCGAGGTGGGATGCAAAATGCTGGGTATGGATTTGAGAAAGCTAGATGGGCTTGAGATGGAGTAGGACGAGTCAGCAGCTGGCAGCCTTGATGCAAAATCCCCCCCCCCCTGTGGGGCAATACCCAGACTCCCAGGTGACAAGCCAGGAACAAAGGAGAGCTATGGATGGAGCATTGGCTTTGGCAACATGGCAGGCTGGCAGGCTATTTTGGATGAATAGTGTGTTAGCCATCCCCACCCTGTTCCTTTCTAGGATTGCCAACTTTTGATCCTGCTCCTGTAGCTATGCCTTTAACACCAGCTTACAATTATAGAATTGTAGACTTGGAAGGGTCAGTGTAGGAAACTCAGCTAAAACATCCATGACAGATGGCCATCCAACCTCTGCTTTAACACCTCCAGGGAAGGGGAGTCCACAACCTCCCGAGAGAGCCATCAAACAGCTTTTACTGCCAGAAACGTCCTGTTTGGTTGGAATCTCCTTTCTTGAAACTTGAAGCCATTGGTTTGAGTCATGTCCTTGCCTCCAGAACAGGAGAAAACAAGCTTGTTCCCTCTCAACAGCCCACATAGTTACTTTGTATTAATGAAATATACTCTGAGTCAAGTGTGAATCTCATGCTCATAGTAGCAATGAATGAAACTTTCCCCAAAACATCTAGCTATATATACATTATTTACACAATGGGCCCCGCATGATTGGCTAATTCTGGGCTGCTCTTGCAGGCCAATCAGGTTGCAGATTCACCTCCTCCAGAAGCCAATCAGGTTGCTGATTCATTTCCACCTGGAGCTGGTGGCTCCTGCGGACCAATCAGACTGCTGCATTCTGGATCGTATTGATCTAGGATTCAGCTCAGTACATAACAATCAATATAACATTTTTATATGTAACTTTGTATTTTTGTAACTTTTTTGTTTACGTTGTCTGTTGTTGCTTTGGTTTTTTTGTATACCGCTTAGATATATATTTAATATATAAGGAGTTATCAAAATTAAATAATCAAATCAGGTGTTGAAAGTGCCACCTATTGAATCCAGAGGTATAACTCCACTCCACCCACCCCCCCCCCAAAAAAATATCTTGGGATTGGAAGCAACATTTAAGTGAGAAGGAGACTTCAGTCATGCAGGCCTACCAAATCAGGCCCAGCAATGAAAACTTTGCAGCCCAGGCAGCTTACAGCGTCCTGGTACCCAGCAGGGTCTAATACTGCTAACTTAGGAAGAGGAATATGCTTGCAGGGAGGGTAGACAATTGTTATCCCCCACTTTCCAGTGTAACTTCACATCGTTTTCCTTATTTCAAAAATCCCAGTGGGAGGGGGAGGGAGGGAATGAGGTTCATTGCACAAGAGCTCCAAATCAACTTTCATTGCTCAAGCAGAATTTTCGGTTTGTTATTGAATCCTGCTCAGAAATACAGCGGTAGCTCGGGTTACAGACGCTTCAGGTTACAAACTCCGCTAACCCAGAAATAGTACCTCGGGTTAAGAACTTTGCTTCAGGATGAGAACAGAAATCAGGTGGCGGCAGCAAGAGGCCTCATTAGCTAAAGTGGTACCTCAGGTTAAGAACAGTTTCAGGTTAAGAACAGACCTCCAGAATGAATAAAGTTCTTAACCTGAGGTACCACTGTAGCCTAAAGAGTTAAAAAAAAAAAAAAGAAGAGCAGTGGGGGGCGGGGCAGTAAAGGAATGGAAAAGCCAGTTTGTTTTTAACACACCAGAGAAATTGATGGAGCGCAACACAAGTCATGTGAAATCATAAAATGTTCTGTGCTGCCAAGGTCAGATTGCTCAGCAACCCTTAAACTCTTGAGGACATTCTGCAAGATTAAAAAGGAAAAGCAATGTTTGCATTAGAGAAGACTGGGTGTTTTCTTTTTGCTTTCTGTTCTCCCCCTTCTTTTTCCGGTTGGATGACGATTTGTTTGGGATTTTTTGAAAAGCATCCCCTCATTTCTTACTAATCTGATTTAATTTCAGAGGAAGGGGGAGAGGTTGTAGGGAGGAGAGTGATCTAATCAGGCACAGATCCCTGTGCTGGGAGACTGTACATGTTAAACTTACTGCAAGCCTCATGGAGACATATTGGCAGAATTTATTGGAGGAGGAAGAATGGGAAGAGATTGGGGAGCCAGAAGACTATGGCACAAGAGAGGACCCCAGTGGGCTGAGAGGCAAGAACCAAAGGAGGACTCAAACCCTACAGAGGGTCCCAGGTGGTTGGGAGTTGGGACTCAGATTTGAGGGAATATTATTATTATTATTATTATTATTAACTTATACCCAGCCCATCTGGCTAGGTTTTCCCAGCCACTCTGGGCGGCTTCCAATAGGATATTAAAAATACATTAAAGCATCAGTCATTAAAAAACTTTCCTAAACAGGGCTGCCTTCAGATGTCTTCTAAATGTCAGATAGTTGTTTATTCCTTTGACATCTGATGGGAGGGTGTTCCACAGGGCGGGAGCCACTACTAAGAAGGCCCTCTGCCTGGTTCCCTGTAACTTCGCTTTTCGCAGTGAGGGAAACACCAGAAGGCGCTCGGCGCTGGACCTCAGTGTCCAAGCCGAACGATTGGAGTGGAAGCGCTCCTTCAGGTATACTGGGATGAGGCCATTTAGGGCTTTAAAGGTCAGCACCAACAGTTTGAATTGTGCTCAGAAACATACTCGGAGCCAGTGTAGGGAAGCGGAACAGCCCTCCTCAATGTCACTGGATAACCTGAGTGCTGCTTTCTAGTCAACGGATGTGCTGCTGGCATCAGCCTCTACTAGTGAAGAGCCTATGGGGTTCTTCCTCAGGCAAGGCTCATAGGGATAGATCTGAGAGTGCGCTACCAACAGGCTTGGAGGCCAGCAGTTGTGATACTGGCATATTTACATACTTCCACACATTCCTTCAACTGAGGTTGTTGTCTCAATAGAGTTCAAGTCTGAACGGGCACAAAATCGGGGTGATTAGGCCTATGGAGTTCACTGAGCTCACTCCTGCTACCATTCTTTATAAGTAAAGGAACCCCTGACCGTTAGGTCCTGTCATGGACAACTCTGGGGTTGTGGCGCTCATCTCGCTTTACTGGCCGAGGGAGCCGGTGTACAGCTTCTGGGTCATGTGGCCAGCATGATTAAGTCGCTTTTGGAGAACCGAAACAGCTCACGGAAACACAGTTTACCTTCCCACCAGAGCGGTACATATTTATCTGCTTGCACTTTGATGTGCTTTTGAACTGCTAGGTTGGCAGGAGCAGGGACTGAGCAACCGGAGCTCACCCCGTCACAGGGATTTGAACTGCCGACCTTCTGATCAGCAAGTCCCTGGCTCTGTGGTTTAGACCACAGTGCCACCCGCATCCTAATTACCAGGAGGAAGCTATTTGCTGCCTGCCAATGAGCTTCAATGCTCCCAAAGCCCACTGCCTGGAAACAGAAAAGAAACAAAACAAAGCATCAAGGACGTAATTATGCATAATTAATATTTTTAAAAACAAAAATAGAAACAAATAAATGTCAGATTATATACAGCATTCTCCAAGTTGATAAATCATTTATGATAAAGCAAGGCGAAGTTCTCACAAAGCTCATCTCCTTCAAGATATGGGAATACAGCGGGACAAAATAAACAACTTTGCCATGTGTAAAAATCCTATATAGAAGAAAATCGCTAGGGAGAGAATACGGCAAGGTGGAATGTGATACTCTACAAAATAGCATAAAGTTTCAAGGGCAAATGGTTTAAGGTGTTAAGAAGTGTTAAATAATAATAAAAATACTGTTTGTTTCCATATATGGAAGGGCTGTCTGTATGTAAAAACAAATTAAATAACTGAAAAAATATTTGGAAAGCGTAGGAACAGCCAGGGCTTTTTTTTTTTTCAGGGAGAACTCACCAGAACTCAGTTCTGGCACCTCTCAGGTGAGCACCATTGCCATTATATCACAACAAAGAAGGCATTCATGATGAGTTCCAGCAACACTTTTTCTAGAAAAATAGCACTGCGAACAGTCATCAATTAAATTAACTGATTTTTATATTAAAATACAGCCTCTGTCTCTTTGTGTCTATAAACTCAGGTTGCTTTGAGTTGCCTTGGGCAAGATAAAATGACTAACAAATTTATTTAATTATAAATTAATCACCTTTAGGCACCAGGCAAAAAGCTTCCTCTTTAACTAGGCCTTTGGCTGACTGACATCCAAGGCCCTTTTAAAATGTGTCATGGGGGGTTATTGGGTTGCTTTTATTTTAATTTTGATTACGCATTTTGTGTTTTTATATTGTGCTTTTATCTTGTGAACCGCCCTGAGACCTGCGGTACAGGGCGGTATACAAATTTAATAAATAATTATTATAATTATTATAATTATGGGAGTGATTGCTACTCCTGCTTGAGTTGCTTGCCAACATCGCTTGCTCCCCACTCCCCTTAAAGCTCAGTAACACTCCACTTCGCCATGTAGTTCAATTACAATTTTTGAACTGCACAGACAGTGGGAACCAGGTCAAGCGATATCATTGAGATTTCAGCTGATTGACAGGCACATAGCCTGCCCACCTGTCAACATTCGCTTGGGGTGGGTGGAGCAGGTAAGGATCCGGCCCACTGGCTGGTGCTAGTATGGTCCTGAGAATTGCACTAGGGACCCAAAGGGCACCCATCCTGACCATGAAAGGGGAGCCTATAGAGGATGCTGGACACCTGCCTTAGTCAGGAAATGAGGAATGAGGTTGGTGTTGCAGGACCTTGGATAGCTCCAAGGAAAGAGCTTGCTGCAAGGAAGTTTGGAGCTCAGTTTGGAGACCTTGCATGGGGTAAGGGGAGAGGCGGGCTATCCTTCCCAGGCCCCGCCCCCTTCCAGACCATCAGAAAACCTTAAAGGGGCAGGCCCCTGGGAGTGGAGTCTAGTAGTTGGCTCCCACCTTGTGCACTGCCTGGATACCTTCTCCCACTGTCATGTATCCCATGTAAAGTGATCAAGCTCCTCAGGGAAACCTGGGTCCAAAAGTGCAATTTCAAATTCAGTCGCCTCAGGTTCCTGGCTCAAGCTTGGTGTCAGGGCCTCAGTCTGTGTTGAGCAGCTGCCCTGATCTTCCTGATCTGGTTGGTCTGTCCATCCACACACACACACCGCTCTGTGTCAGAATCCAAGACACTGTTTGTGCTGAGGGTCGTAATTAGTTCCATGCTGAAATCTATCTTCAACTTTATCAAAAAGTGTTATTCCTCAGTGAAAGAGGCATCCCCTTTTGTGCCTCACACACAGGCTACTTGAGAATTTATTTCAAACATTGGTGGTTTTGTGCTTACCTTTATTTATTTATTTATTTATTTATACATACATACATACATACATACCCTGCCCATCTGACTGGGCCTCCTCAGCCACTCTGGGCATCTCTCAACAGAATATTAAAAACATGATAAAACATCAAACATTAAAAACTTCCCTAAACAGGGCTGCCTTCAGATGTCTGCTAAAAGTCAGATAGTTGTTTATTTCCTTGACGTCTGATGGGAGTGGGCACCACAACCAAAAAGGCCTTCTGCCTGGTTCCCTGTAACCTCCCTTCTCACAGTGAGGGAACTGCCAGAAGGCCCTCGGAGCTGGACCTCAGTGTCCGGGCTGAACAATGGGTGTGGAGACGCTCCTTCACGTATATTGTTATGAGGTGACTGAGGGAACCTTTTAAACCTGAGGGCCACATTCCATTCTAGGCAAACTGCCAGGAGCCACAGGACAGTGGTGGGTGGGGCCAGAGGCAAAAGTAGGTGGAGCAATGCATGCAAATTTCACCTCGGTGCAGTAGACTAGTTTCTCACACACTCACATCAGCCTCTTTATCCTCCATCCAGGCAAGTGAGAAGCACTATCAGTGTAGGGTATGCCCTGGGTAGAAGGGCTGTGCAGGGGATATGGCATGAGGAGGATCCCAGGGACCAGAAAGAAAGAACTGGAGGGCTGCATTTGGTCCCCATTAAACATTTCTCCAGCATGCTGCAGCCTCCCCAGGTGCTGATTGAAAAGAGCACCCAGGGAGGCTGCAGAGTGTAGACCACCGGGGAGATGATTTGCAGAATTAAAAGACCCTCACAAACACCCAGTCAGCCACCTCAAAAATAAGTGTGACAAAACTCTTGCCCCCACTCATGAGAATTTCAGTGAATTTCTCTCTCTCTCTCCCCCTTTCATAGTTTTCAAATGGAATGGCAGAATGATGATGAGAGATATGGAAAAAATCCAGGAGAAATGTTTGGCACAGCCCTAGACACGATAGCATCTTCTCAAAAGGAACTCTTAAGGGTGGAGTGCTACCCAGAAATTGTACAATGGGGGGGGGGAGGCATTTCCTGGTACTGGGGGACACTTGATGTCACCATTCACCACAGAGGTCTCCCCCCACCCCAATGATAACAACTCAATTACTTTGGATGTTTCTGCATCAATTATATGTCTATGGTTTTCAAATTCTCATGACACCAAGATCATGGGAACGGGTGAAACTGTTTATTTTTCTGAAGAGTCATCCCAAAACATTGGCCCCAGCAAATAGCATTGTCAAGTACTGAAAATGGAATCTCCCTGGAGATCCATTCGAACTCTTTAGCCTCAGCTTATCTGGTTTATGACCATTTGGGCTATGAAGCAAATCAGCTTTGCCAAACTTTGGGATAACAACCATACATTCTTTCCATTACCCAAAATAGCTGACTGGTGGAGGGGGGAGAAGCGATTTACCAACTCAGAGAAAAGGGCCAATGGAGGGAACATTTTTAAAGGTGTTATATATATCCCGCAGATATAATCACTCCCTGTAATAGTGAACTCAGCTGAAAGTTGTTTTCCTGCGTGAAGCACCTTCCAAGAATATATTGTAACCTGGCAGGGGGTGATTAAAGCAGAAAACCAGCGTGTGCAGCCCCCTAGTCAGTATTTATTTGAAACATTTATACACCTGCCCTTCATTGGATCAGATTTCAGGGTGGTGTACAACATGATAAATCAGAAATTACAGTGGAACCTCGGGTTACATATGCTTCAGGTTACAGACGCTTCAGGTTACAGACTCTGCTAACCCAGAAATAGTGCTTCAGGTTAAGAACTTTGCTTCAGGATGAGAACAGAAATTGTGCTCTGGTGGCGCGGCAGCAGCAGGAGGCCCCATTAGCTAAAGTGGTGCTTCAGGTTAAGAACAGTTTCAGGTTAAGAACGGACCTCCGGAAAAAAATAAGTACTTAACCCGAGGTACCACTGTATAGTACAATAAAATAATAGCAGTAAACATAATAACTGGCAGCAGTTAACACCACAAAACACACTGCAGCATAAAGTGTATGTTTTCACCTGGCTTCTAAAGACTGTGAAAATAGACATCAGGTGCACGTTTTTGAAAAATGCATGATACACAGCCCTTTTTTAAAAAAACCAAACACTAGTAAAGGGACAACAATCTAAAGCTGTGTTAAGACAGCTGGAAAAATAAACATGGGGGGGGGAATGGGAGATGATCATTGGTAGTTTTGCCAAGAAAAGAAAGGAGATGGTGATTTATTTTCGTTATGAATCACTTCCCATGAGACATCCCAAAGTGATTTACTATATAATAAAAAAAACATATATAAAACAGTTACGAAGAGAAGAACAGTTTAAACAATTGCATCAATTAAGTAATTTTCAGGAAAAAAAATAAACAAATACCAATATATGTACTCCAATGTGCTCTACGTGGGGCTAACTTTGAAGGCAACTCTGAAACTATGACTAATCCAGAATGCAGCTGCCAGACTGGTGACTGGGAGCGGCCGCTGGGACCATATTACACCAGTCTACATTGGCTCTGAGCACAGTTCACTGTATTACTTTTAAAGCCCTAAACAGCCTTGGCCCTGCGTACCTGAAGGAGCGTTTCCGCTGCTGCCCTACAGACCGCAAATTTGTTAAAGCACCTTGAACTGAGCCCTGAAACAAATAGGTAAGGCGCACAGATTTTTTAAAATTGGAGTTGCATAAGCAAACCTGGCTGTACAAGTTCAAATGCTGATGTCCCAAAATTCTGCACTACTTGGAGCATTATGGGTGAAATATATTTGGAGTCGAGTGTGAATTTTATGCTCTTTATTCAGCTCATAGTAGTGAGAAATGGAAGTTCCCCTGAAATGTCTGCTTTATATACATTATTTATACAACGGGCCCCACATGATTGGCTGGTTCCGGGATTCTCCTGTAAGCCAATCAGGTTGCGGATTCACTTCCACCTGGAGTTGGATTGGGTGGCTTCTGCGGACCAATCAGACTGCTGTAATTTGGATCCTATTGTTCTAGGACCAATCAGACTGCTGCATTCTGAATACTATTGTTCTAGGACCAATCAGACTGCTGCAATTTGGATCCTATTCAACAATGGGTCACCCCTCGTTGCTCCCCCCCATTGCCTCCCCCCTTGCTCTAGGTCTAGGCTAAGCACACATTTAAAAACAGGTCTGGCATCAGTGTAGTTTGGCCCTGAACTTCACTCAGCTGGAGAAGGCAAGCAGCTTTAAGAGTGCTGTTGCATCTGTATTTATGAGACCTGAAGACATGACTGAAATCATTGGCCACATGCCAGCTGATTTTGATTAGAGGCAGACATGGCCTCTCATCTGTGGCCGCTGTAAGCAAGCAAGTTTATTCAATAAGGGGCTTAAGGTCCAAAACATGCCTGTTTTTGCATGCAAGAAATCCATGCTCATGGGAATTTTTTTTCTTCATACGTTAGGTAGTTCTTTAAAAATCCAGTGTGTCATCCGTTCTCTAGTATATTAGATAATCATAATATGCGGCCCATGAGGTCAGCAAACATATCCCCAATTTGAGAACAGCTGCAAAGACGTTGGGGCAGATGCCAATAAACAGGGAGGGATTCCCACCCCCCACCCCCAGAAAAGAAAGGAACAGAAAACCTCTTTTGTTAAAATACGTTTTGAACGGGATGACCTCGTAAAGATGTATTGCATCATTCCCAGTGGTATTTAGTGTGGCTAACAGCTGCATCCTTAGAAAACTATCACCTCCTGCACATACAGATCTGGTAAAATATGGCCAAAATGGTCCACGCAAGGTAGGTGAATCACCTTCCAATTGCCAGAGGTCATTTAGGAGCCAAGGGTGCATATGGAGGCTCCAATGTCCTTGCAGATGTTGACCGCACACCCCTTCTTGACACGTTTAGCGTGGAAGTCTGAGGGGAGTTTGGAAGCATGTTTTTGGCTTCCCCTGCATTCTCAGAGTTTCTGGTCATGAAGAGACTCATCTAGAAGCTCAGTACTCAGCTAGAAACACTTACATGCTTATTGTTTTTGTATGCCACAACTGCAGCTAGAATTTTATTAGCCAAGAATTGGAAAACACAAGAAGTACCAACAGTGGAGGGATGGCAGATGAAGATGATGGACTTTTCAGAGCTAGCCGACCTGACCGGAAGAGTCCAGAAGGAGGAGAAGTACCAGGAGGAATGGAAGAATTTCAAAGACTATTTACTTAAATATGTCAAGATAATTTAAATAGAAATACTTACAAAAAATAAATAGGCTAAAGATTTAAATATGCGAAGTTATAGAATAATATGTTTAAAGCAAAGATGAAAAGAAAGAAAGATGTTAAGTGATTAAGTAAATTTTATGAGAAATTTGTTTTGGAAAACCGTTACAATGATATATACTGAAATTCAGTCAGGGGAATTTGAGGAAGTCACTTAACAATGTTATTAAGATTGGATTAAGTACAGTTATGATGTATGTATGTTTGTTTGTTAGTTTAATTTTTTTGGAAAATTAATTGAAAAAAAAGAAAAAAGAAACACTTACATGCTTAGCTCCTGGCAGACCTTTCTGCTTAATGCAGGAACCCCAGGAGAGCAGGGGGCAAGGTTGCAGGTTTAATCCTGATATGGGACAGCTTGGTCCTCTGGATGTTTTTGGCCTACAACTCCCATGATCCCTAGCTAGCAGGACCACTGGTCAGGGATGATGGGAATTGTAGTCTCAAAACATATGGAGGGCCGAGGTTGAGGAAGCCTGAACTAAATGATCCTCAGGGTACCTTCCAACTCCACAGTTTTATGATAAAATACCATGTGGGGACATTAAAGGCAGAACTAGCAGGGCAGAACTAGCTGGAACTCAACAGAGCTCAATTCTGGCACCTCTCAGAGGCGCTATTGCCATTATGAGAGAACAAGGGAGGCGTTCATGGAGAGTTCCGGCACCTCCTTTTCTAGAAAAATAGCACTAAAAACTAGCATATGGCACCTGGCACCCTAAAAATCTTTCGTCCTCAAATGTTCAGGGTGGAACATCTGTAAAGGGATGGTGGTAGAAACCTGGATTTCTAGGAAGATCTAAAACTAGAGGGGGGATTTGGGAGGGATAACAGTAAGCCAGCGTGTTATGTACTGAGCTGAATCCTAGACCAATAAGATCCAGAATGCAGCAGTCTGATTGGCCTGCAGGAGCAGCAAATCAGGCTCCTGGATGAAGTGAATCAGTGACCTGATTGGCCTGCAGCAGCAGCCAATCAGGCTTCTGGAGGAGGTGAATCTGCAACCTGATTGGCCTACAGGAGCAGCCTGGAATTAGCCAATCACACAGGGCCTATTGTGTAAATAATGGATATATAGCTAGACCTTTTGGGGAAAGATTCATTCATTGCTACTATGAGCTGAATAAAGAGCATGAAATTCACACTCAACTCCAAGTATATTTCACAGCGTGTGGTAATATCTCATATGCCAGGGTTGGCAGAACCTCTTTTCAGGCTGAGGGATGCATTTCGGACAGAGAACTGCCCAGAATGGCTGGGGCATAAGTAATAAATTATTATTTCCCTCCAGGCAAGCAAGAAACATCATTGGTGTCCAAAGACACAAATTGTTACCCACCAACACTTTGAAGCCAAAATCCTGGACTCCACCCTCCTGTTTTTGGGTACCACATGCTCAAGTGATTACATAGTCCCCCCACAAGGTGCTTTTCTGGGCATGGTGCCCAAAAATGAATTTTGGGGCACCACAAAAGATCACGGGTCCCCCAAAAGGGATTTTTTTCCTGGAGGAAATCATGTCTCAAAATCACACAAGATCATGCCAACCAAAATGGCCACTGTGCTCTCATGACAGAAGGAATGTCTCAATTCTTCTGGGACACTTGCAGGGTATGATTATCTAGCTTGGCAAGAGCACTCAAAGATACCTTGGGTTAAGAACTTAATTCATGCTGGAGGTCCGTTCTTAACCTGAAACTGTTCTTAACCTGAAGCACCACTTTAGCTAATGGGGCTTCCTGCTGCCGCTGCGCCACCGGAGCACGATTTCTGTTCTCATCCTGAAGCAAAGTTCTTAATCCGAGGTAATATTTCTGAGTTAGCGGAGTCTGTAACCTGAAGTGTATGTAACCTGAAGTGTATGTAACATGAAGCGTATGTAACCCGAGGTACCACTGTACACAGCAGGGCCTGTGAGAGGTTTGGTCTGTGACAAAGGGGTGTGATTGAGGAGGGTGTGTGGCCTTCTTCTTCCCTGAATTTTGCCCCCCCCTCCGCTATGTATTTTCTCCTGGTAAGCTTCTCAGGCACGTTTGCCGAAGCTGGAAGAAAATTAGCTGTAAAAGAAGCCGAGTGCAAGGCAGAAATGAATTACGACTCAGTTCTACCACCCAACATCTAGTTTGGCTCATAGTGGGTTGCAACCAGTGCAGTCCTAACCATGTCTACTCCAAAGTCAGCACCATTTAATTCAAGGAGGCTTACTCCCACGGAAGTAGGGTGAGGCGTGTAGCCTGCTGTTTGCACGCATAATTCCCACTGAAATCAATTGGACTTAATTCAGGACTGATTTTCCCCACTGATTTCAATGGGACCTGGAAGCAACAAAATTAAGTATGGATCCAACCCATAATGTCCACCAAAGATTGCACGAAGCAACATATCTTGGAACAAAATCTCACATGTCTGAGAAATTTCAAGGAATGCAAGGAAAATGGCTTTGGGGGAGACAAAAGGTTTCTTATAGAAAGCATTTCTTTTGCTATATTTTGGTTTTTTGTGATAACATCTTGGTACGTGAGGAGAACAGACACAGACATGCTAAGTTTCCATCCACTTCCCAGCATTAGAATGTGAAGCGGTCAGTTTTATTTATTTGAGGAAAGCTGGAGAAAGAACACAACAATCCGGAGTGCAACTTCTGCATGGAATAGTAATTACTGCAAGTTAGAAGGAGCTGTGTGGGAGCAAAGTTACAGAAGACAGAGCCGGGGAATTGTAATCAGCAGAACAGATCGAAGCAATTTATCAGCATGAGAACTTGCTGTCTTTCTCCGTGGCTCTTTAAAAACAGGAATCATATTGATTTAAAAACCATATTATGGCAATGCGTTTATTAAGGCAGTCAAAATATCACAAGCTTTTGAGTTCTCCGGGACTTCTCATCACACTACATGGTCAACAAAGCAGATGGCATGTGTATGCGTTGATCTTGGCTGATGGTAGCACCACGAGTAGTGCAGTATGCTGCTTTTTGTATGCATTTTCAAGGGACATTAGGGGCCAGGGCTGTAGCTCAGTGGCAGAGCATTGATCTTGCATGCAGAAGGTCCCAGGTGTTATGTACTGAAGTTCTCACCCTGGGCCAGCAGGGGGATACTGTACATAGCTCAGGTCCACATATGCAAATAAGGGATTGAAAGTGGCATTCAGTGATTGGATAGTTACAGAAAATGGTTACTGTTGCGTTCTAGTGGAGCTCTATATAAGCAGGCTGGCTGAACCCTTCAGTTGAGTTCAGTTCTGGCCTGTGAATAAACAAGAGCTGTTTGAAGAATCGCTGTGTCGTCTGAGATGTTCACCCACAACTTAACACCAGGTTCATTCTCTGGCATTTGCAGGCAGGCCTGGGAGAGATTCCCTGTCTGAAACCCTGGAGAGATTCTGCCAGTCAGTGTAGATAAGCTACATGGACCAATGGGCCGTAAAATGGAACCTGTATTCCATTAAGGGCTATACACCTTTTGCCGTTCCACATTCATGTAGATGCAATACCACGAAGCTGCAGCCCAATCGGATGTAAGGCATAGATTTGGGGTTCGTCTCTTTCCAACTGAGGCTGAAATCGTGCAATACCTTGAACCTATTCTGTGACTTCAGCAGAAAACCACAAGCTGACCTGGCTTTATCTTTGATGTGCCTCTCTTCTAGCTGTGCTCCAAGAACAGAATACAGATGAGGCTCCCTTGACCTTTTCTCTCGCCACGCCAGGCTCGCGCAACAGTGCTGAATCCTTGGACCGTCTCTGCTTCTCGTCAACTGCCTTGACTGCACCGTATGTTCCTCCCTTGAAATGAACTCACAAAGTGGAACAGGGTCAGCAGTTGAAGGCCGCAAATCAGAAAGAGAGGGGGGGGGAATGGTGTGGACTCTGACACACATGCGCACACAGATCTGTCCAGACTTATGGCCGAAGAGCCACCTTGCTTCTCAATGGCTGGGATTAGTAGCAGAGAAAACCACTTTGGCTCCTACCTGAGCTGTGTTCCCCCTATGCACTCCTTTAGTTTCTCCCTCCTAGATACATAGCTGCCATTCTGTCTCATGAAGAAAATCACTGCAATGGAACACAGCTTAATGGCAGCTTCTCCAATTGTCCCTAATTTCCAGGGACAGTCCCAGATTTACAGAAGTCGTCCAGGTTTCTGATTTGATCCCGGAATTTTCCACTTTTCCTCGTTGTTGTTGTTGTGTCTGACTATTCATGACCCCATTGACCAGAGCACTCCAGGCACTCCTGTCTTCCACTGCCTCCCGCAGTCTGGTCAGACTCATGCTGGTAGCTTCGAGAACACTGTCCAACCATCTCGTCCTCTGTCGTCCCCTTCTCCTTGTGCCCTCCATCTTTCCCAGCATCAGGGTCTTTTCCAGGGTGTCTTCTCTTCTCATGAGGTGGCCAAAGTATTGGAGCCTCAGCTTCAGAATCTGTCCTTCTAGTGAGCACTCAGGGCTGATTTCCTTCAGAATGGAGTGGTTGCAGTCCATGGAACTCGCAAGAGTCTCCTCCAGCACCATAATTCAAAAGCATCTGTCCAGGTTTGTCACTGCTTTTCTCCCAAGAAGCAGGCGTCTTTTAATTTCGTGACTGCTGTTGGAGAGTATGCAATGATGGTATTGCAGAGAGTGTCAGTTTTGTGTTCTGCTTAGAGAACTTACCTTCACATACACAGCCCTCCAGCACTGCCCAGGGGGGCAACTTTGACAGCTGGGTGGGGTTTCCCACCTGTCAATCACCTGATATTGCAATGCAGCCAAGTGGTCTGTTTCCCTTTGCGATTTGCAGTTAAACAGTACTTTACAAGCGCTGCCAATTAGCTGGTTGACAGCAACTGCAAGCCCCAATTTGGGCAATGAGGGAGCTTTCAATCACATGAACATCCCTACCACTGTGAAGTGGTACAGCCCAGGACCAAGTTTATCATCTTAATGAAAACCAGGTGTGAGACATTTGAGGCATAAAGCCTGTTCATGTTTCCTGTTGGAAGTGACTTTGGCATTGGCTGTTAGGTGAATTAATGTGACTGTAGCTCTGCTGCTCCAGTGTGTTATCACTAAGTAGCTGACTTGAGGTCAGGAGTAAGGCTGGCAGTTCCTACACTGCAATGGTTACTTCTTATGAGTTGTTGTCAGCGCCACTCTTGTTGACAAATATCACCTGCTTTAATAAGGAGAAGAAAGCAAACGGGTGAAGCAGAGAGATGGAAGACCCAGCATTTCCTCATTTTGTTCCTATCCTGCTTGCACCTGTCTAGAGGTCAGTAGGTCAACCAAAGCAGATTAAACCATGCAATATATAAATCACATATGTGTAACAGAAACATACAACTGTGTGATTCCAAGCAGAAAACGAATTGGTGTCCAACATGATAGGTAGAGCTCCATCTAGTGGCGATGGGCACATTGTGCTCAAGGATAAACACTACAGTACAGTGGTACCTCGGGTTAAGAACTTAATTCGTTCCGGAGGTCCGTTCTTAACCTGAAACTGTTCTTAACCTGAAGCACCACTTTAGTTAATGGGGCCTCCTGCTGCCGCCGCGCCGCCGGAGCACGATTTCTGTTCTCATCCTGAAGCAAAGTTCTTAACCCAAGGTACTATTTCTGGGTTAGCGGAGTCTGTAACCTGAAGCATATGTAACCTGAAGCGTATGTAATCCGAGATACCACTGTATAAGCTTTTGGCTCATGTTTAGTTTGTTTTTAAGTGTCAAGGGAATCTGAGACATTTTAGTCTGCTTTTATTGATTACTATTACTCAGCTCTCACCTGTGGCTCCTAGAAACTGTCAGCATGCAGCAGCCAAACCCCAGGAATTTCTTCGACTAGCTGGCTAGACCAGGTGAGGGTAGCTGATGGGTCTTAAACCCTCGGCTAGGGAACTCCTCTGCATAGGAAGACAGGCTCTGGCAGATTGAGCACACAAGACCAATAGTGGGTTGAGAGATAATGGACTTTGCCTCTGGGGGTGAAGACAAACTGCTGTGTTAGCACGCAAGTGACCTCCCCAGGGCGCAAGCCTGGACACTGCGTATGGAGATCCTGGGCTGCACAAACATCAAGACCTGCCCCTTCCCCCGGGGCCTCGCTGATGTGGTCCAAAGGAAAGCAGAGCAATAACGTTTGGCAACCAGCATGCAAGGCACCAGCTAATCATTAGGGATTTGTGTTGGATTTACTCCCTTGTCTTTTCTTCTCTGAAGATATCCCACAAGGCAGCAGAGGTTCAGGATCAAAGTTTTCCTTCTCCTAGACAGGCTACCTTCCCAGGTTGATGAGCCCTATCAATCCCTCACTTCCCTCTACAGCGCGTGCAGAAACTGCCTTCCTGATCATTAGACCTACTGTTCGCCTCATCCACTCAATCTGCCAGAGCCTGTCTTTGCATGCAGGGGAAGTCCTAACTCACTGAGGGTTTGAGACCCATTGGCAATAGGGCAGGGTTGTTCCTCTGGTTGGGGGGACATGCCATGCTCCTCCTGGGGTAGTTTGTCCATCTTTAGCCTCCACCCTGTACTCAGCTCTCTTTTCTTGCTCCTAGAAGCTGCCAGCACTTCCACACTTACTTGCTTTATTTATGACAGAAACCCTTAGCAGTGTTTGGGGTGGAGACGCTTGCCTGACCTCCCGGCAGGTAAGTCGCTTACTGGGAAGGAGAGGGGTGAGGCATCCACCACCAGCAGCATTGGATTGGCTCTGCTGGTGTGTTTGCACCACACCAAACCTGCCTCTTCCAGTAAGAAGCAGGGATTCACCAACTGGGATGTCAGGTAAGCACCTCTGCCCATTACTAGCAACCCAACCTTGTCCTTTGCTGCATCAGACGTTAAATCTCTACTGTTGTTTGTAAAGTTATGAAGAGGAGTTGTGTAAAACATCAGGCAGGAATAGTATCACTAGAGCCAGTGTAGTGTAGTAGGCAAATTGTTGTACTAAAACCTGGGAGAGGGGAGTTCAAAGCCCCACCAGGTCACGATGCTCACTGGTGACCTTGGGTCAGTCACAGTCTCTCAGCTCAACCTACCTCACAGGGTTGTTGTGAGGAAAAAAATAGGGAGACCTATGCACTGCTGCTTGGGAGGAAAGATGGGGTATAAATGCAATGAATGAATGAATGATTTTTAATAGGTTTAAAGCAGCCAGATAGGCATGGTTTTTACTATAGCCCAATGTTAATGAGCCTGTTATCTCCAGGGCTCTGTCTTTCCATTTGTGCTTCTGATATTATTTATGACTTTCCTTTGACTATTAGGAGGTTTATATCTCCCCAACTGGATATCATATGGCGGCTTTGCCTACAGGGCAAATTGTAGGCCAATTGCACAGAAAATTAAATTACAAGCCAACTGGTGGGAATAATCAAATCAAACTTTCTTGAGGAGCACACAGCTTGCTCTGCATTACCACTGCTGTTCAGGCTGCATAGTTTGCACTGCTTACTTCAAGTTTTCCTACAAAGTCAGTTTTGCCGACCTTGGATTTTATTCTTTTCCCTCTTGGAAGCAGTTCTCCATAATAGTCAACCCAAGGGCCTTTTAAAAATTTAAGAAGACAGCTCCACTAATTAAGTCAGACACAATTCTCAGATGGCACTTGAAATCAACAAAAATAGATTGCATTTCTCAAGAGGCTGAAGCGGGGGTGTGGGGGGGGCAGTTGAAGGGAATTGAAATGTCCTCCCCTTGGGTGAAATAATAGATAAATGGGTAGTGAAAGGTTTAAATGAATCTGTTTACTTATTCACCATGCAATGCTATACATCACTAGACTTCAACTGGCAGGTCTGGGGACCCAACCAGTGGGTTGTGGCCACAACCTATGTAAATAAATGGTGAAAGATTAAGAAATGGGCTCCCAAAATGCATGTTTGAGTTATTTATTTATTTTTTGAGTAAGTAAATCTGAGGCTTTCAGGGTCCTAGGTCTTTAAAGGGTGAAGACACCTGCTATGCTCAGAAATACTTACTCCCAGGAAGCTGGGCATAACAGTGCAGCCACAATCATTTGGTTACATTTCTTATTTAAAACAACAATCCCCCCCAAACCCAAATGATCAACCTGACGCAATCAACATACAAAGGTGTTGTGAGAATGTGAATACAGTACTTTGTGACTTGGGGAAAGTAAAAGAAAAAGAAAAACAAAAAAACCCCCAGGCCCAGCTGCTTTAGTATTTTAGTCTACGTACTTGTTAACCTCAGAACAACCCTATGATGTAGGTTAGGCTGAGATAAAGCAAGAGGCTCAAGGCTGCTCTGTGAGGTTCACAGCTGAGCAGGGATTTGACCCTGGGTTCTCTCCAGTCTTACCTTGACCCCCTAACCACCTTTAACTGGTATTTTAATTGCTTTTGCATTTTCTTTTCATGTTAAGCTGCCTTGAGGATTCTTCATGTATTTAGGTTTTTTAACAACAACAACAACAACAACATGTTCCAGCCAGGAAAGACTGCATTTTGAAAGATGAATGCATAAATGGGTTAAACAAACAATAGATGTCAACCTGTTTTGTTCTTAATGCAAAGAATTGCTCACATACAGTATTTCCCCCGCAGCTGTAGGCTGAAGTGGTACAGTCCTCCCCACCACATGAGGACCCTATCGCATCCTTCGCTTTGCTTCAACCTGTTGCGTCAGAGTGCATACGGCGGTGTGCGCCCAATGGGCCCACAGGGGCCCGAGGAGGGTTCCTCCCCCTTTTAAAGAAACAGCCTCACAAAAGGAATTGAGTTGGGGGCGGAGTTTAATCCCAACAGCGGCTTTCCTATTTCTTCCACTTTCTTAGCTTCGGGTTTAAAACGATTGCGAGCTATATATATGATATGGGGCTGGCAAAGCCAACTTTGTCGAATCCCGAACTTTGTGGGTTCGAATCCCCCGGCTGGAACATAGGACCCTCGGGGTCCCTTCCCTTCCTACATGTCTATAATTCATATTTCTATAATTCATGTATATCCTTCCCGTCGCGATAATTTATATATTTATCAACCCACAACTCATACAAAATAGATATAGAACTAGAGAGCAGGAGCGCCGCTCCATCCCCGAAACTCTATGGTGCTCTAGGGCGAAACCGGAAGCGTCGCTATGGTTACCTTCGACCTGGGCGCGGACTTCCGTCAGCGGCCATTTCTGACGACGTCGCTTCCGGCGCCGGCGCCGCCTTATCCCTCCCTCCTTCCCTTGGCGGCCCGAGTGTTGCGCGTGGCTGTGGGCGAGCGGCGTTTCCCCGGCGTGGCCGCCTTCTCCGCCCCTCCCGCGGCCTCTTCTCTCCCCTCGCCCTTCCTCGCGTCGCCCTCTTGGCCCTCTCCCCCCGCTGCTGCTCCTTCCCTCCCGCCGCCGCCGCCGCCGCCGCCGCCATGGCGATGAGACAGACCCCGCTGACGTGCTCCGGCCACACGCGGCCTGTGGTGGATTTGGCCTTCAGCGGCATCACCCCCTACGGGTACTTCCTCATCAGCGCCTGCAAGGGTGAGGCGAGGGGCCGGCGGGGGCTTCTTCGCGAGGGGTCGGTGGGTGGCAGGCACGGAAATAATACTGCGAATTCTCTCTCTCTAGCCTGTTTCAACAATAATAATAATAATAATAGTAATCTCAAGTTTTTATGTACAGGTATTCGGAAAATTAGGCCGCCTTGAGATCTATGGATGAAGAGTGGTGTACAAATTCTATTATTAATATTATTAATAATAAGCAACTGACTTTTGGGTTTGGTGGGTGTGTGTCAGTAAACGAGGGGAATTTAGACTAAGAGAGCTGAGTGGGGGGTGCTCGTGTAATCTCACTGTATACAAGTTGTACAAGTGACAATAAAGTATTTCATTTCAATCTTCTGCTTTAAGGGAGCCTTCAGATCTGGGAACAGAATCTTTAACAAACCTTCTTCGTGCCTGGGTGTGTCCGCAGTCCTATATTTCTTTTATGCTGCTTGACTTACCAAAAAACCCCCAAACATCAGTATACACTTGCATGAGGCTGTTAATCACAAGATTGTGGGTTTGAGCCTCATGCTGGGCAAAAACATTCCTGCGTTGCAGTGGGTTGGATTAGGTGACTCTCGAGAGTCCCTTCTGACTACAGTTCTGTGAGTCTATAAGTGTTGAATCAAACATTACTGGAATAATACCACAATAGTTTATACTTTATCTTGGGTATACATTAAACCGAAATGGCAGCAAGAAAACTTTTACTTTTAATGAAAGCAATTCCCCTCCCTTGTCCTCCTTTTCTTGACTTGTCTGTGGCCATACTACTTGGTATTTTCAAACCCTTGCTTTTCTTGGAAAGCTTTTGGAACAGTCTCCTTGCCGATATTCCATGTTGTATTAGTATTTTAGAAGTGGGTCCTCCAAGTTATGTTTGTGCTTAAGGTGCATCCTTCACAGGGAAAGCTGTTAAACTGGAGTGTGTGTAAATAATTATGCTTCCACTCCCTCTTTGTACCTGCTTTCCCTTTATTCCTTTTCCTCTGTTGTTTCTATTTCCAGATTGTAAGGGCCTTGGGAGTAGAGACCTGTTGAAGCTGGTGTTTGTAATGAATGTAGATGGTATTATGGAGACAATAACAAGCCATTTTGTTAATCACTTTATCTCTTGGCACATAATGTGTCTGTGCCTAATATTTCACTATATGCATACCATGGTTCTGGTTATAGAATCATAGAACGGTAGAGTTGAAGGAATTCCTAGTGTCATCTAGTCCAACCCCCTATGATGCAGGAATCTCGACTAAATCATTCAGAAACATTGCCGAAGTCAAGCTGGCCAGTGCCTGGATAGGGTATTGCCTGGGAAAGCTGTGTCTAGTGCTTTGAGTCTTTATTGTTACACTGTTAAATGATGTAAGGGCCACCAAAGCATTCCAAATATTGTTGATGTATTAGTTCCATTATGGTATAAATTTTTTATATAAAAAGTACATGTATATCCATTATACACTGGGCACTTGAGCCACCATTCAGTGCTGGGTTAAACATGCTTAATTGAGCTTGAAACACCCCTAAATCCTGTAATGGATTGTGGTCTTTCAATTAACTTTTTTGCTTGGTGCTCTTGCAAGCAGACAGGCAAAGCCATCGGGATTTGTTGGGGCCAATGGAGCAGAAATTCCTGGTGCCTCCCCTCTCCACTCTGCACATATAAAACTATGTTGAATCTGTCAACCTGAGAAGAGACAAGTTTCCAAACATTTCCATAAACCTATTTGCAGTGCTGCCTTAAGAGATCATAGGTGATTCCCCCCTACCCTGGCAACTGAGGGGAAGTAGGTATGATCCATCATCCTGGAATAACCTACCTTCAACCTCTGATTTTACCACCTGAACATTTATTTAGATCAGAGGTTGAATATGAATTGTCAGTCCCCCACATGGTCTTGCCTTGCTTTTCCCTTCTGTAAATAAGTGGTTGTGTAAAAGCAAATGTTCTTTGATGGGTGAAGTTCATAGAGAAGAATAGTGACATATAGATGACCAAGGAAGCCTACAGAGGGTTTGCCCAAAGCTCTTGCTGGATAATCTCTATTGAATTCTAATTTCACAGATGCTCTTTGTATGATTATTTGATATAGATTGTTGGTTGATAAACTAAACTCCTATGTTTCACTTCTTTTTTCTTTTTGTCTAGATGGGAAACCTATGCTTCGCCAGGGTGACACAGGAGATTGGATTGGAACATTTCTGGGTCACAAAGGAGCTGTCTGGGGTGCCACTTTGAATAAAGATGCCACTAAAGCAGCTACAGCAGCTGCAGATTTCACTGCGTAAGTGAAAGTCTTGTATCTAACACCAAAACCTACCCTGTTCTTTATTACTACATTTACAGCTCACTTAATGCACTTGAATCTCCCCCCCCCCCACCTGCCCACCCCTGGTGTCTCAATTTTTAAAGAGCTGTGTAAAAGCATTATTTTAAGTCTGTAATATATCATATCAATAGCTATGTTTTTTCCTTTCAGCAAAGTGTGGGATGGTGTTTCGGGAGATGAAATAATCACCTTAGCCCACAAGCACATTGTCAAATCTGTGGACTTTACTCAGGTAAAACAGACACTAAATATCTTTGTTTCAGGGCTGAATGCCTGCCTTTGTTTGCCTGTGTTTTTCTCAAGGGCATCATATGAACAGCTTTATATTCCCAACTAGTACAGATTTTATTAGTATTAAATAAAATAATGATAAATGAAATAGTACTGATTTTAAAAACCAGTTTCTACAAGTAGTGATGTTTAATATAATATTACTGTTGCACCAATGAAAACAATGGCTTTCGTTTTCTGTTCTAGGACAGCAATTACCTGCTGACAGGTGGGCAAGATAAACTGTTGCGTATCTATGACTTAAGCAAGCCAGAGGCAGGTGGGTTTTTACTGTTAGTAGGTGGAACTAACTATTATAATTTCATTTTGAAATTCTTTTGCATCCGGTTACACTATTTCAGGGTTGGGGATCCTCTTCGCAGACCAGCTTTGACAGGTGGGCAGAACAACCCAGCTGTCAATCCCATTGTTCTGATGTCACATGATTGACAGGTGGGTGTCCCACCCATTTGTCAGAATACTTGTGTGGGGTGTGCAGAAGCGATGGGGATGGGAGGAAGAGACAAGTCATTTTTGCCAGTAAAGGTAATGGAGGAAACACTTTTCCTTTCCTGAAACGGGAGAGGGAGAAAGCTGCCTTTTGCAAACTGTTGCCTTTCCTTGCAAAGCATTCCCTCTTTTCACCCCCCAAAAGAATGTGTGTTTTGGATTTCTAGGCTGCATTAGGGCTTGGGGTAGGTTAAGGGCACCTCCTTACTTATTAGTCCTCACACCCTGCTGTGTGTGGCAGTGAAGGCAGCAAAGAAAGTATACCGTGCTTCTTCCATTGCTGCCTCATTATGATGTCCGGCAGAGCTTTTCCGGGTAGCGTGGATCCTCTCACTGTATGTCCGAAGGACCGACTGTAGCTCACTGTGACTTGTTTGCAAAGCATTTTGAGAACAAACTTGTTGCATCAGCCGGAATCTTGACTATGCTGTTGTATCAGATGAATCTCATGGGGTGTCTGGCCCTGTTGTGTTGGGTGAGTTTCAGCTAGTAAGTCTTGAGGATATGGACAAAGTGCTCAGAAAATCACTCCTCAAGAAGCCCTGAATTTGGAAAATCTTAAGTAACTATCAGCCAGTCGCTAATCTCCCCTTCTTGGGCCATGTTCTTGAGCGAATGGTTGTGGACCAGATCCAGCCGCCCTAGGAGGAAACTTGATTTTCTAGATCCATTTCAATTAGGGTATATGCCTGGTTTTGGTACAAACTGCTTTGGTTGCCCTGTATGCTTCTGATCTACTTGTGGTTATGCTGCAGCTACTGCAGTTCATTCCTGTCACAATAAGTTTGGGAATTTGCACTGAAGATCGTTTCTTGCAGCCCTTTGCAATTACACGATGTAGTTATATGCAGGGAAATAAAATATCTCATGTGTAGTGCTTACCTGTATTGCCACTATTCTCTCAGTAAATCTGCCTGGGATTGATTGTAAGTCATGTAGAGAAAACTACATTGACGATGTGCATGGCTAGAAGAGATCTTTTGAAATAACACAGTATTTCCCCTACTGTTTAGACCCTCAAATCGTCAGCGGCCACACGTCTGGGATTAAAAAGGCTCTGTGGAGCAGTGATGACAGACAGATCCTTTCAGCAGATGACAAAACTGTCAGGTAGGAAGGAACAAATATCTCCCTTTCACCAGAGCTGCCTTGTGTGTTTCTGGATTTGGTGTTCACTATAGGGCCCTCTTTTGAATTCAAATATATATATATAATTAGCTTTTCAGCTAGTGTGCTCTGTCCTAGAACCATAGAATTGTAGAGTTGAAAGAGTCGTAAGAGTCATCTGGTCCAACCCCCTGCAGTGCAGGATTCTCTCCCCCCCTCCCCGCCAGTGTGGGGCTCACAACCCTGAGATTAAGAGTCTCATGCTCTATTGACTGATCTATTCAGCAGAGTATATGTCTCACAATACAGTACCCTGCATCAGGAAAGGACAGACTTAAATATTGCTGGATTTACATAAGGTATACAATGCTTAAGTCCATAAAAAGCTGCAGTTTGTTTGCCAGGCTGAGAAGCAAGAAGAATCACAGAGCTTCTTGGGAGGGAAACCGTGAAATGCTCTTAAGCCATACTGTAAATGTCTTGGGGGAGGTGATGACAGTGCAGGGAAGCATGCGACCCAAAGGGCTTTGGAGATCTAACCTATGGCGCTGGTCTTGTAATAAGCTAAACAGATTTTTACCTTTGTGTCTCTGATGCAGACTCTGGGACAGAAATACATTTACAGAAATAAAGGCAATAAATGTTGCTATGTCTGTCAGCAGTATGGAATATGTTCCAGAAGGGGAGATAATAGTAATCACCTATGGAAAAACAATCGCCTTCCACAGTGCAGAAACGTAAGTTGAGTTTTTAATGTGGTTAGTTTTGAAAGAAACGTAATTGGCAACTTTTTGGAGTAAACAGATAAAAAGTGTATATTTCCATACTAGATCTAATATATATCCCTTCAGAAATACTTCATGTTTTATCTAAGTTCTTTTCAGAGGAGACCCATTGAAATTGATCAACCCAGGTTAGTCATGACCATTAATTTCAATGGGTTTGCTCTGAGAACTAGCATTGGATATAATCCTTAGTTCTTTGGATCCTGAAGAAAGTCTCTGTAGTCTTGATTAAGGAGATGCAGTTCATCATTCAGATTGGAAAACTTTCGCAACCTTGGTTTTTCTCCTGTGAGTGAAATGGTTTCATCTTACTTAATTTTAAAGCTTACCTTGCTTTTAAATCATAATTTCTGAACCTGTTGCCAAAGCGTGAACATAGCAAAAACACATCAGGATAAACACAAAGCACTAAAAATACCCAAAATGAGAGTGGCACTAAAATCAGTCAGTTAAAGGTGTGGTAATATACAATGCAATGCAGCCATAAAAATCCAGTTAATTATACAACAACTAGCACAAAATATTACTATTGCTAGAACAGGCAGAAAAATCTGAGAAGACCCTGGCATAGTAAGTGGATGAAAGTCCTCTATATGGAATTCCACCTGTTGTGGGTTTGGTTTTTTTAATGCATTGGTATATGGTTCTGTGGAGAGTCCAGTTCTAGCTTTTAATGCCTTTTCCTTCCCTTCTTTAGTCTGGAACAGATTAAATCCTTTGAGGCTCCTGCAACAATTAATTCTGCATCCCTTCACCCTGAGAAAGAATGTCTAGTTGCGGGTGGCGAGGACTTTAAACTTTATAAGTATGATTATAATACTGGTGAAGAACTAGGTATGTTCCAACAGGTTTCGAAATACCTCCAGAGCATGTTTTTATCATTTGCATTCTTGTTAAAATATAAAACCTGCTTAACTGGTCGTTCCAAAGGTTGGAGCCTTCAGGTTTTCTCACAGTCAGTATAATGAAGAGACTGTAACTTCCTAAGCCATTGTTATAAAGCCACATTTCATTTCATTTTACTTCCCTTGGTCTGTGTGTATGTGTGTAGGCTCACTTTCACATACTTCCTCAGATTGTCATTGCACTTCAGTCAGAACAGCAGGCTTCAATAGGATTAGTTAAATTTGACCTTGACTGTAATTGCTGTCCAGATAACCAAAGCTGATCAGTCTTTGTATAGCTAAGATCCCAAAGAAACAAAAGTGATGCGCAACCTTCTCTTGTTACTTTCCAATCGTTCCCTCCCAAGATGGTCTTTCCCTACACTCACGTCTTTTATTCAGTGCTGGCTGCTGGAAGAAATGGGGTGCAAGAAGAATGGGGGGAACCCTATGCATATTATTTAGTGGGGAGGTAAGGGAAACCCAAAAGAAGTACATTCCCTGGCAACAACTTCTGACCAGTAGGAGGCATATAGCCAGGCCAAGGGGAAATGAAATCTAAGAGCTTGCAAAATGGCTCAAGTGTTGACTAAGAATTATTCATGTTCTGGGATCTTTTTAGCCTTCTAATGTTTGACCTTGCAGGTTGTCTTCTGTGCATAGCTGTTGGGTAAGGAATATCTCAAGCTAAGCAAGTGCCCAGATTGAAGCTTGAGTTTCTGATTCTAGTGACCCTCCGATAGCTGCAGGCAGTTCTTTTTGATGTTTCCATGCTGAGAGTAAAATGTTCAAGGAAACTTTGTGGTTGCTGCAGTATCACATCCATGTTTGGGTGGCAAGCCATACCCTTAGTAGTGGAGGACCTCTCCATATCACACAAAGTAGGTGAGGGCTTCTTCATGTTGTAAACAGTTGGGGCCTCATTACTGTCCTCCTATGACTTAGACTGGTAAATTCATTTACAAAACCCAACCGCTAAGGAACCGAGACATTATTTTTCTTCCTGAATTCCTAAGCCTACATGTTAAAGCACATGCATTCCTTGTTGCCTGGAAATTAATTGATTTGTCATTTCCCTGCAGAATCTTACAAGGGGCACTTTGGGCCTATTCACTGTGTCAGATTTAGCCCAGACGGAGAGTTGTATTCTAGTGGCTCTGAGGATGGAACGCTAAGACTGTGGCAGACAACAGTCGGGAAAACATATGGTCTCTGGAAATGTGTGATCCCTGGTAAGAACTGGTGGAACAAAAGTGCACTGTAAAATAATGATGATGATGATGATGATGATGATGATAATTAATTTATTATTTATACCCCGCCCATCTGGCTGAGTTTCCCCAGCCAAATTTTTCAGTGCAGTTTTATAGTAATAATCTTACTCCGTTACTTGAATAGCTTGGTGGCATCTTAATGAATTGCATACCAGCAGAACATCTTTTAACTGTTATCAGTTAAGGCCTAGGTGGTAAACCTCTGGACTGTCCTGTCCCTGTTTATAGAGCAGTTGTGGGCTCCTCTACACCAAAGAATAAAACATCTGCCCACACAACAGACTTGTGGGTGAGAAGTCTAGATAGAGCTTAATCTTCCTGCTTAACATTTAGTTTTCTCTTTGGTTGGTTTTTGTGTGTGTTATGGATCAGCATTGATTGCTGTGTGAGCCTACACAAGCCATCTTGAGGAAAAGGGTGCAGCCTGGACAAAGCTTTACTACCTTAGAAGTATACATCCTTCACTTTAGTTCCTGATTTTTTAAAAAAATATTTTTGCGGCTGTTGGCCTTCCAAAATTGGAAGAGGATGCCAAGCCACCTTTTGATCACGTCAATGAGTTACTTAAAATTGGCTCATAAAACATAGTACAGTGGTGCCCCCCAAGACGAATGCCTCGCAAGACGAAAAACCCGCTAGACGAAAGGGTTTTCCGTTTTGGAGGTGCTTCACAAGACGAATTTCCCTATGGGCTTGCTTCGCAAGACGAAAATGTCTTGCGAGTTTTTCCGACTTCCCCCCCTTCCCCCCCTTTTTCTAAGCCGCTTTTCCGCTAAGCCGCTAAAAGCCGCTAATCCGCTAAGCCACTAATGGGCTTGCTTTGCAAGACGAAAAAACCGCTAGACGAAGAGACTCGTGGAACGGATTCTTTTCGTCTTGCGAGGCACCACTGTATTCATATAATGGAAAAGCACACTGGTGAATTCAACAAATACAGAAAAGCAGTGATGCCATTTGCTCGGTGAATTGCAGAATTCCTGCAGTTCTGCAGCAGACATTTACGCTTTTTACAACAAAGTTTGGCATGTTTGAGCATACAAAAAGAGGACTCTGTTTTCTTTCCCTGTAGAAGAAGAAGGTGTAGAGCTGGCGAAATCAAAGGCCAACCTTCCAGGAACTGCGGAGGAAGACCTAGGTAATGAACTGACAGCTGTGCTGGGGTCCGGCCAGAGTAATTTAAATAATGGCCTCAACATATGCTTTTACAGTGTAGTGTGTTAAGTCAGTTGGGGGGAAGCGGGTTGTGGGTGTGAAATAGGAACCAGTGTGAAATGTACACTACAAAGTAGGGGTCCATACCCCCTACCCCATGCTTAGCCATGTAGCTTCAGGAACTTCAAAAACCAAGTGAAAGAGTGCAAGGAAGACCCTTTTGGGGAAGTGAGTGGCAGCCGAGAAACAGCTAGCTCCTTGTTATCTGAGATGGCTCCAAGGGCTGTCTAGAAGTCATAGTAAGGAAGTCTCCCTCCATTTTAACAGTGAATGGGGACAAGTATGTACCAGATACTGCTATTGTGGCCAAAACAGCATTGCTAGAGCCATGATTGGCCCGCACACTTAATGAGTGCAATGCTGTTTGTTAAGTATAGACAAGAGTACCTGAAATAATTGCATGACAGAATGCTTGAATAAAGTAGATGAATTTATCTGCCTGCTGAAAAATAATTATATCGGTGTTTCCTTTCTTGACTCGGCAGAAGACCTTGGCTCTGAAAACTCAGATTCCATCTACAGCACAACTCCTGAAGTTAAGGCTTAAGTTTGCAGCTGTCAATGGCAACATATGGACATTTTGAGACTAAATCAAGGAAGCAGTGGAATGCAGCAGCGTCCCAGGGTGCACACTGTACCCCAAGGCAAAGATGGGCAGTAATTGATGAGAATGTATTGGAACTGGCTGTCTTTCAAGAGAGCTGAGAGTATTGAATGAGATGAACAGTAACGGTTTTTCGCTATCTTCTAGCGCCACTGCCTGTTGTATGTCTGAATGTAACATGGCAGCCGAGACCCAGTTTCTCCAACTGTGGTTAACTCAGTATAGTGTTAATAATTGAGGAGAAATATAAATGGCTTCTAGTAGAGTGTTCTCTGAAAGTGGAAAGAATTGGCAAAAAGATAGGGTTATGTGGGAAAACAGCGGATTTGGTTTTTTCCCCTTTTGTTGTACACCACATCTAAATAATCTGTTTTCAACCATCTAAATAAATAAAATGCCTCTACAACAACCCTCTTTAGAAAGTTTATAAATTGTACAAGCAAACTCATCTGTTCACTAACAGCACTGGGCATTTTTGAGGTTTTAATTAGATACGTCTGCTAAGACTGGTGGTAGTTTTTGCATGTAGGTGGCTAAATTCAATTCTGCTTCAGGCTTTTATTTTCCCCACTCCACCTTGGCAAATTTATCTAATCAACCTTCTCTCTAAAATAACAATATTGGGCCAATCTTCCATCTTAATTTCTCCCAGTAGCATCCGCTTTCTAAGTTTTGTTTTCCCCCCGATTTAAATTTGGTCTTTTGTGTGTCATCAGATTATACATATGGTGTATAGGAATAAAGTTGTGGTTTTGAGGGGGCCATCTGTATTAACTGGAGAATAAATATAAATGAGCCTTTCATATATTTACAGGTGAGACTCAACTTATATGGGGTTATGTTCTGGGGTTTGTGTGTGAAGCCAAAATTGTGTATAGTCACACTGTGTTCAATGGGGGGGGGGTGGATTGCTCAAGTCTTCTTTTCCTCTATGCCCACCCCTGCTTTTTATTTTTGTTTTTTATTGCCAAGTGCATAAAACTGAGTGTGCACAAGTTAAATGTGCATAAGTGCCATTATACAGGCAACTTGCAAATATCGTAATTTGTTTGGAATGCTTCATGTATTTGTGGCCAAAGCTGTACATTCCAAAAAGACCCTGATCTTCTAGATAATGACAGTTCTATTCTGATAAGGTTTCTGAAAAGCGTTTTTAAAGGAATAAATGGGTGGTGGGAAGCCAAAAAGTCAAAGGATAATATTGGGTAGGAGTATTTAAATACTTATCACTTTAGGGGAAAGGTGTGAAAAAGATGAAAAAGGATGAAAACACAGTTTGAGAACATAGAATTAATGGAACTCTGGGTTTGGGGGCCTGTTCAAGAGCATCTAGATGTAGAATTATCTCGGGTAATTTAGAGGGTGTAGCTGTTCTTTAACTTGTACCACTGTGCCAGTAGATGACGAACAGTAGAAAACATCAATCAAGGATAGTACTGAAATTCTGCAGTTCCAAATCAAAATAACCAAGCATGAGCTGTGACTTTGTGATTATGCCATTAGGTCTAGACCCGCTGTTTTTCAATACTAACCTTCCCCAGCTGTTGCGTAGCGCAGCCGCTGCACATTGCTCCTGCCTCATTCTCCCTTCCAGTTTTTATATCTCAGTATGAGTTCTGCATGAGTGGTGGTATCTGTGTCCCACTGGGGCAGAGGTGGAATTGCATTTCGGATGATGTTGGGATTCCCAACTCCCATTATTCCCAGCTAACTTGGTCGGGTAGCAAAAAACCAACCAACCAACCAAACAAAAACAGCTGAAAGGTCACCAGTTCCCCAATACTCCACTAAGGAAAGGGTTCTCAATAAAATACTTATACTTGCTTTCTAATAGTTGAAACATCCATGGAAAAGCTGTTCATCAGCTTTATTGTAGAGTATGGTCCGAAGGAAATATATACAGCCGTGTTCTCATGTATCTTACATTTTTAAAATAGATTTTCTGGCTCACCCTATCCATCATTGGCCTGCTACACCAAATGTGTGTTGACAGTAGGATGATGCCTATACTTTTGGCTGAAACTTGCTGTAGGCAATGGGGACAATACTGCAAGTTTAGTGCTGTGTGATGTTACCTTGCCTATCATCTGTGTGTCAGGTCTCCCCCAACTGGATTCCGCTAGTGAACTCTTGCCTGGAAGCCCTGCACAAGGGTGGTTTCTTGTAAGGTAAAAGACCCCTGAACGGTTAATCCCAGTCAAATTTGGCTATGGGGTACAGCACCCATCTCCCCTTTCAGGATAAGGGAATGGGTGTTTGTCCACAGACAGATTTTCCTGGTCACGTGGCCAGCATGACCAAACCACTTCTGTCGCACGGAACTCTTGACAAGTGCCAGAGCGCACGGAAATGCCTTTTTACCTTCCTGTCGCAGCAGTACCTATTTACTCGTGCTGGGTATGCTTTTGAACTGCTAGGTGGGCAGAAGCTGGGACAGAGCAATGGGAGCTCACCCCATTGCAGGGATTTGAACGTCGACCTTCTGATTGGCAAGCCCAAGAGGCTGGGTGGTTTCCCCCCCCCCCACCTCCCCGTGTTCCCCCTGATTGGCTCAAGGTGGGGGTTGGATGGAAACACAGTACCCTGTTCCATCTGCTGTATACACCGCCTTGAGCTTCTTGGAGGAATGCATTGCAGGAATCTTCTCACCAAAGACAAGGCTTACAGACTTCAGTTCAAATTGCACTAAAGTGGATCCTAAACACACACACACACACACACTCTCTCTCTCTCTCTCTCTCTCTCCAGTGGTCCCTCAGGTTAAGTACTTAATTCATTCCAGAGGTCCGTTCTTAACCTGAAGCAACACTTTAGCTAATGGGGCCGCCGCGCCGCCGGAGTATGATTTCTGTTCTCATCCTGAAGCAAAGTTCTTAACCCGAGCCACTATTTGTGGGTTAGCGGAGTCTGTAAACTGAAGCGTCTGTAACCCGAGGTAGGTACCACTGTATATCGAGTGACAAAGGCCAGGTTAAAGAGGTGCGACTTCAGCAAAGGAGGAAAGCTGTACGTGGTGCTAAATGCACTTCTGCGGAGAAAATCCCCACAATTTAGGGGCTGCCACATTTGCAAATCGCCTTGCATACAGAAGGTCCCAAGTTCAAGCCCAGACCGGCATCTCCAGATAGGGCTGAGGGGAAGACCCTTGCCTGGAAACCGCGTGCGTGTCTGCTGCTGTCAGTCATGCAGACAAGACTGAGCAAGGTGGAGAACCGATGGTTTTGACTCTTATCCAAAGGCAGCTTCCTAGGTTCCCATGGCAAATGAGGGGCACATGTTCCCGAGTCAAATCTGCCTGGGATTAGGCTGCAGGGTGAACAAATCCTGCTGCAAACGTCAGATTCAAACAAGCAGTGGGAAACATCGCGCTTGAAAACAAAAGATTGAGGCCGGCTTGCAAGCGCAGCAAAACCACAAGCATACTTTGCATCGGCGCGGACTTTGCAAAGACTCTTTTGCACGGGGGGGGGGCGGGGGGAGGAGGCGGGTTGAGGCAGCAGGAAGAGGAGGAGGAAACGCAGAGCAGGAAGTGCGGGAAGCTTGGAAGGAGAGGCGGGTTTGCCCCGATCATGGCTGCTAGGAACCAGGGCACGGCGCTAGGTAAGGCTGGCTCGGGTGCTGCAGAGCGGGAGGGGGGCAGGCGCCAGGGTCGTTGCAAGCCCCGCGCGTGCTTACTCACAAGCAATCCCAGCTGTGCCCGTTTAGACGCAAGCCCTGCTCAATTCAGAGTGGCTTACTTCCAGGTCAATGGGGGGCTGCGATTGCAGGAGAAGCCCCACTGAGTTCACTAGGGTTTGGGATATCATGTGCCTGATTAAGGATACGCAGCGGTGCTGTCAGGGGGCGCATTCATTAGGGGTGACCCCTCCCCAGATGCAACAGGACTGGCTTAGTTTTTTTGGGGGGGGTGTCCCACGCTTCCACTGGCTTTGCATGACCCTACATTCCAGAATCCAAAAATATTTAAGTATTCCACTGTCTGCATACAGTATCCAACAGTGCAATTTTCTGTTTATGTCCTTAAATTCTGCTAATAAGATTTGCTATCCAGTGAGAGCATGCAGTGCAATCATAAGCTCTAGTATTTTAAGTATTATTATTATTTATTTATTATTGGCATCCCGTCCTTCCTCAGAGGGGCAGCTGAAAGCAGCACTCTTTGTCTTATCCTCACAACAGCCAGACAAGGTAGGTCAGGTTGAGAGCTGGCATAGAATAGAATCATAGAAGAGTTGGAAGAGACCACAAGGGCCATCGAGTCCAACCCCCTGCCAAGCAGGAAACACCATCAGAGCACTCCTGACATATGGTTGTCAAGCCTCTGCTTAAAGACCTCCAAAGAAGGAGACTCCACCACACTCCTTGGCAGCAAATTCCACTGTCGAACAGCTCTTACTGTCAGGAAGTTCTTCCTAATGTTTAGGTGGAATCTTCTTTCTTGTAGTTTGGATCCATTGCTCCGTGTCCGCTTCTCTGGAGCAGCAGAAAACAACCTTTCTCCCTCCTCTATGTGACATCCTTTTATATATTTGAACATGGCTATCATATCACTGGCAAATGGCCCAGTGAGCTTTGTTTGGGTGGGGATTTGAACCCTGGTCTCCCAAGCCTTAAGGGCAGCATGCTAACTGCAGATGAGACATATTTATGGAGAGGCAACACTGCTGAGGTCAGTGGCACTTGTACCTTAGACAATGTGCTTTATTTACTGCCCAAGCTTGCTAGTGACCCCAGGAAGAAAAGAATTATGCATTTTGTAATAGTTGGGGGAGAAGAGAAACTTTCGTAGCTGCAGCTTGTGAAGGGCGGTTGTGGGAATCCACTTATCTAAACTCCTTCTGCCACGCAGATTTGTGAAGATAGCTGCCTTCCCTTTCCCTTTCCCTTTGGTCATCCTTGGCAAAATTCCTCTTGTTATGAAAGGGTTTAAAGTCCACACCAGGGGAGCAGATCTATCTGAATCGCATGTGGGTTTAGTACATTGGTGGAAATTTGGTGCATGGATCCTCTTGCAAAAACTGCAAGTTTTTTTAAAAAAATTATTATTATTATTACATATACAGTGGTACCTCGGGTTAAGAACTTAATTCGTTCCAGAGGTCCATTCTTAAGCTGAAACTGTTCTTAACCTGAAGCACCACTTTAGCTAATGGGGCCTCCCGCTGCTGCCGTGCCGCTGGAGCAAGATTTCTGCTCTCATCCTGAAGCAAAGTTCTTAACCCGAGGTACTATTTCTGGGTTAGCGGAGTCTGTAACCTGAAGCGTATGTAACCTGAATGCATATGTAACCTGAGGTACCACTGTACATATACACCCTGCCTGTTTCGAGAGACAGTGCCTCTGAGGGTGAAATCAGATTGCTGCATTATCAGCTCCAAAGTGACCTCCTTGGGGTGTGAGCCTGAGAAGTGTGTCTGGAGATCCTCAGCTGTCAGGACATCAAGAACACGCAGCCCACCCCGGCCTTGCTCATGTGGTCCAAAGGAAGGTAGAGCAGCACATCTGGCACCAGCATGCAAGGCATCATCCAATCATTAGGGAGGCTGATGCCAAATGTACTGCTCCACTTTCCTTTGGACCACATCAGCTTGGCTGCAGGAGTTGGCAGAAGGAGGCGTCCAAGGTGCCGTCCAAACTGTCTTAGGGACTCCGTTCCAGATTTCTGTGGGGTTTCACTCCTGAGCCTTTTCATCTCCTGAATATACCCCACAGGGCAGCAGAGGTTTGGATCAGAGTTTTCCTTCTCCTAGATGGGCTACCTTCCTGGGTTGATGAGCCCCATCTGCCCCTCACTTCCCTCTACGCAGCCTTTCTCAACCTGTGGGTCCCCAGATGTTGTTGAACTACAACTCCCATCACCCCTAGCTAGCAAGGTCAGAGCTCATGCCTTCTTGACCGTTTGACCCGCTATTGGTCTCATCCTCTCAATCTGCTGGAGGGGAAGTCCCTAATTCACTGAGGGTTTTAGACCCATCGGCTACCCTCACCTGGTTTAACCAGCCAGTTGAAGCCATTCCCAGGGTGTGACCACTGTCACATGCTGACACTTTCTAGGAGCTCAGTCTACAAAAGGCGAACATATTACACCAGAAGGAGCACCCTGCCAGAGCTACTACCACTCCCCTACCACCCCAGACACTCCAAGAGTTTATACAAATTTAGTAAATAATTATAACAATAATCTCTTATCAGCCCTAGCCAGCATGAGCAGTGGTCACGGGAGTTTTAGTCCAGAAGCAACTTGAGTGCACCAAATTTGGAATGTCTGTGTACACTTTGGGTCTATAGGGATAGTAAAACGAACTTGCAAGTTCAAAAATCGAGTAATGGAAAAGGCAGTAATAGGTTTAATGCAGGCATAGGCAAACTCCGGCCCTCCAGATGTTTGGGACTACAATTTCCATCATCCCTGACCACTGGTCCTGTTAGCTAGGGATGATGAGAGTTGTAGTCCCAAACATCTGGAGGGCCGGAGTTTGCCTATGCCTGGTTAAGTGCCTTGCTATGCACTCCAAAGGAATTATAACTCTAATCAGGATATATGTATTTGAAAAACAATGTCCCAAAAATGTAGAGATTGCAAGGCAAAACCATCCCATATATAGGTTAGCAGTCCAAGCTCACTCAGGCAAGCTAACGAGTCCTAAGAGCTTTTTTAAAAGGTAACCAAAAAATCAAACAAAAACTCAATGCATATATAAAAAAATCAAAGATCAAATTCTAAGAACGCTCACGACTGCGAATAGAACAGAGAGTCACAGTTCATCTACAATTGCAAAATATCACTGAAGAACTGTCTGAGGGTAGAAATCCAGCCCTAAATTTTGGGGGTCCTCAAAAGACAAAGTGTGTTGGGGCCACAACTGAGGAGGCCCTGTGAAGAAATCCTGAGTATTGTAGGGAACATCAGATCAGAGGAGTTGACCCTCCAGCCCATTATTGTCAATTCTGACTGGCAGGAGCCAGTGTCTCGGGATTAGTGGTGAGCCCATTTCCCATTATCTACTACCTGATCTTTCTAAGTAGAGGTGCTAGGCCAGGGATGGGGACCTCTGACCTCCAGGTGGTGTTGAACTACAACTCCCACGATCCCTGTCTACTGGGCCATGCTAGCTGGCGCTAATGGGAGTTGTAGTCCAACATCTTTTTTAGGCTGTCAGTGTGCCCTAGATGTCTAAAATGGGTATCTCTGGATGCTTGTAGAAATCTTGCTCCTACCAAGACAGGCCTTGGGTCCCCTTGCTCAGTAGTGTAACTTGAAGTCATCCGTTCTACCCTCCAGAGCAGGAGAAAACAAGCTGGCTCCATCTTCCATGTGTCAGCCCTTGAGATCTGTGAAGACGGCTATCATCTCTCCTCTCATGAAGTATAGCACTTCATTGCCAGCCATTTGGGCAGATATTCCACTACCCGCCGCTTCGTGGGTTGGCACCGTTTTATACCAATTAAAGAGAATTCGCATGTACTCTGTAGCCATCCAGTTCAAAGCTATCTTATTAACGTCCTTTTCTCTTTGGCGCAACACCAGCTATGCTGCGGTACCCTGAGGCATAATGGACCAAGCTGCCTACAGTCACAGGCCCTCAAGTTAAAAAAAGAAAAGAAAAAAGGAAGATTGACTTTCCCATGAAACTTCTAAATACAGTTTTGAAAATTGTTTTTCCCCCCACTCTCTCTTCTTCTTTTTTGGACACGTCTTCAGAGGAGTAAAACATTCTCTTTTTTTTCCAGAGGAGGATTAAAAGAAAGTTGGCTAATTAGCTGTAGTTTAACTGCTTTAATTACTTTTATCCCTGAAGCCCCATGAATATTTAGATGGAGCAGATGACATATAAAAAATGGGACTATTCACGCTCCATGTTTAATGAATATCTAAGCTGCTTCCCTGCTCCTCCTTTGGCAGGTATTTGAGATGATTCACACAGAATTCCCCCCTCCCCAATATATCCAAATTTCTGACCTGCATTTGCCCGGAAAGCTGAACTCTGAAACAGCAGTTCCCAACAGCGGGTTGCACATCTTTCCCAGGCCTTGTATACCTGAAATGCATATTTTTTTTAGGAGCCACCTGTGATGGGATAATGAGCTGCTTGTGCGTAAAGCTTGATCCCTCTGGGGTTTGGCTGGTCATCCCAACCTAGGCACTAACGGAGCTCCCCAAAGCATGACTCCGTTAGTCGCTGGTAGAATCTGACAGTGGGCGTCTACGGAACCTACGCCAACATAAAAGCTGTTTGACAGACATGCGCTTTCGTGACTCTCTGCGTGACAGTTTCCGGCGCAGGGTGGGAGTTCCTAACGGGGGTCTTGTTACCTCTTCGCTGTCGTCACTGGAAGTATCCCAGAGCCTCCCCTCCGCTGTGACTCCTGCACTCCCCCTGCTGGTTCCTTCTGCCGCAGATTCTCTCCTATTCTCATGGAACTTATCCACCACCTCTTTCTCCGATGGCAGTTCCCTGACATCCACCTCCCCCCCAGGGCCCCCTTCACCCCCTCCCGCCTCCTCTCCCACTGGCGGTGAGGACGGAAAGCCCCTGAAGGAACTCTCCTCGTCGTCCGAGGATTCAAACACTTCTAGCCACGGCGTACCGTCTCTCTCCCCGTCTTCCTCTTCTTCGTCTGAGTCGGCTTCCTCACCCACCCCTGACTCAGGGAACCCTTCAAACTCTCCTTCCTCATCGGTGGTACCAAAGTGTTCCCTTCTAAATCGTGCCACGGGTTGCGGTTTTCTTGGGAAACGCTGATGAAATGTTTCTATTAAAACCTCGTCATTGACTACCTCTGCTGGTACCCAAGTGTTTTCCGACTCTACTTCCCCCTCCCATTCTACCAGATATTCCACCTGATTCCCCTTCCACCTGGAATCAATGATTCCTGCCACGTTCATGTCGCGCTCTCTCTCTTCTATCACGGGCGTTTGGGTGGCCTCTCTCTCATGCTCCCCCCACTCACGTCCCTCTCGGTACGGCGACAGTAATGACCTGTGAAATACTGGGTGTAACTTCATGTGACTGGGCAGCCTGAGTTTGAATGCTACTGGGTTGACCTGCTGTATGACCTCAAAGGGTCCCAATCTTTTGGGTCTCAATTTCTTACACCCTCCTTTGAACGGTAGTCCTTGGGTGGATAACCACACCCGGTCCCCCACCCTTATGGTTTCACCTTCCCTCCTATTTTTGTCTGCTCGCTGGCACCTGACGCAACCCCTGACATATTCCCGTACGTCCTCCCTCACCTTGGGCCACCAAAACTCCCTGGTAACCAACCACATGGTTTTGTGCTGTCCAAAATGTCCCGCGGTGGGGCTGTCATGCAACTGCTTGAGTACTCTGCCCCTCAGTTCCCCGTCGGGTATGTACAGTGCCCCTTTGTAATACAACGCCCCGTTCTTTTCTTCAAACCCCCCTGTGTTCTCCTCTGCCCTCCGGAGCTCTCTGAGTTTCCCTTGGGCGTATTCATCGTTCTCAGTACCCTCCATCAGTTCCCTCTGCCCCACCAATGCCGCCCCACACACCCAGCGGTCTTCAGGGATTACATGCCTTGCCTCGGGCGCTCCCTCCCCCTCTAAGTACTCAGGTTTCCTGGAAAGAGCGTCCGCCCTCACGTTCTCGGATCCGGGCACGTAACGAATCTCAAAGTGGAATTTGGAGAACTCCTGGGCCCATCGTACTTGTCTCTGGTTCAGCACTCGGGCTGTTCTCCAATATTCCAGATTTTTGTGGTCAGTTCGGACTTGAACCTTGTGCTGCGCCCCAATCAGCAAGTGCCGCCATTTCCGGAAGGCTTCATGAATGGCGAGCAGTTCTCGGTCGTATACTGTGTAGTTCCTCTCGGATTTGTTCAACTTCCGCGAGAAGAATGCACACAGTCTCCATTCAGACGTATCTTTTCCCGGCTGGAGAAGAACGGCCCCCACCGCTCGGTCTGACGCGTCAGTCTCCACTCTCATTGGTTGTTGTAGATCCACATGCAACAGTTGCTCTTCCGACGCAAACGCCTGCTTTAAGCGTTCGAACGCCCGCTGCGCTTCTTCCGTCCAAACAAATTTCTTTTTGCTACTAAGACAATCCGTGATAGGCGCTGTCAAATGAGCAAAGTTCTTGATGAACTTCCTATAGAAGTTTCCGAAGCCCAGGAACCTTTGCACGTCCTTCTTGGTCTTTGGTGTTTTCCATTCCAGTACCGCTTGAACCTTGCTGGGATCCATGGCCAACCCCTTGTCAGACAACCGGTACCCCAGGAATTCCACCTCCCTGGTATGAAACTGACACTTCTCCAGTTTCACCCACAGCCGATTTTCTCGCAACTTGCTCAGTACCTCTCTTACATCTCGCACATGCTGCTCCTCATTCGCTGAGTACACCAGGACGTCATCTAAGAACGCTACGCAGTTCTTGTAGAGCAGTGGCCCCAGGACGTGATTCATGAATGATTGAAAGCAGGCGGAGCCCGCTTGTAATCCGAAAGGCATAACTAAATACTCAAAAGCCCCCAAGGGGGTGAACATAGTGGTCTTCCACTCATCCCCCTTTCTCACACGTATCAAGTTATATGCCCCCCTAAGGTCCAGCTTGGTAAAAATTTTCCCTTTTCTCACCTGTGTCAGAATGTCATCAATTCTAGGCATAGGGAAAGTCACTGGTTCTGACACTGCATTTAGGCTTCTGAAGTCACATACAAGCCTCGGTTTGCCCGTGTTTTTTTTGTCCACAAAGAACACTGGGCTGCCCCCCACCGCTCGTGACTCTCTGATGAAACCTCGCTTGAGATTCTTGTCAATGAACTCCCTTAACTCCTGCATTTCACTGTCTGACATTGCATACAGCTTGCCCACTGGCAATTGTGCTCCTGGGAGTAAGTTAATTTGACAGTCAAAGGGTCTGTGCGGGGGCAGTCTATCTGCTTCCTTTTCGCTAAAGACGTCAATCAAGTCAGCATATTGTGGTGGCACCTTGCCCTTGCCCATCACTTCCACCCCTGCTAGAGTGGCCCTGGCCCCTGCCTGAACCTCTCCCTCTTTGCAGTGTTCTAGGCAATGTGCTGATCCAAAGGAAACCACTCTCTGATGCCAGCCTACTAGAGGATCGTGTAGTGCTAGCCAGCTCATTCCCAAAATAATGGGAGCTCCTCCCAAAGTGGCTACGTTAAACGCTATCAGTTCTGTGTGTCTTGCCACCCTCATTACCATTGGAACAGTCTGCTGGCTCACTTCTCCTCCCAACAGTTCCCTCCCATCAATCGTGGTAACCTGCAAAGGCTTACTTAATGGGATAGTCTGTATCTGGTGTTCAGCTGCAAACTCCTTACTCATGAAATTACAGGAGCTGCCTGAATCCAATAGCGCTTTTATCTTTAGTGGGTGTCCATTGGACAGTTCCAGCAACACCTCTATCACAAGCGCTGGTCTTGGAGGTTCCGGCGTGGGCACATTCACTTCTCCTCTGCCTGACTGCGGTGCCCTGATGCTGGCAGCCAGGTGTTGGCTTTTACTTGCTCGCTGCTTGTTTCTCCTTCCTCCTTCCCCCCAACAGTTCCCGCCATTCCTTGCCATTCCTTCCTTTGCGGACAGACTCTGGCAAAGTGACCTGGCTGTTGGCAGAGATAACATCTCTTGGCGCCCTTCCCCTCCTTCTTCCGCCCTTCACTGGTGTTTGAAACTGCGCGCGCGCGCGCTGTTCCAATTTCCATCGGCTCTGCTGGCGGGAAAGGCTGCTCCGGAATCTCTGGAATGCGGAAATCCTTCCAACGTTCCCCTTTTCCTTCCCGCTTTTCCAAAGCCCTTGCCTCCTGGCGCGCTCCTATGGACAGCGCTGATTTAGTCAGATGATCCATAGACTCTGCCCTGGGCGCCCGGGAAAGTTCATCTTTCACTGCCGGAGAGAGCCCTTCTTCAAACAGCATTTGAATAGGTTCACTCGCAAGGTCCCACCCCAGTCTATGAATCAGCATGCTGAACTCAGTCCAGTACTCACGTACAGATCGGCTCCCCTGTTTACACGCCATTAACTGCCTCCGCACCACCCCTTGCTCAATCTCACTGGAAAACATCAAGTCCATGGCGCGAAAAAACTTCATAGTGTCCTTTAAGATTTCATTATTGGCTGCCATCAGGGGCCGCACCCAGTCCCTCGCCCCTCCCTCTAGATGGCCGATCACGTACGCCACTCTAGAGTTCTCATCAGGGAAGTCATCAAACAGTAGGTTAAGAGCATATTGCATCTCTGTCCTAAAGGCTTGATAGTTCCTGGGATCCCCCCCAAATTTCTGCACCAATCCAGGCACCTTTCTGGCAAGTGGGGTGGGTTTCCCTTTATCCGCATCTTGAGCCCTCCTCTCCTCGAGCCTCGCCGTTTGCAGCGCGAGCTGGACCTCCAACGCCCTGTACCTGTCTTCCAGGCTTGGACCTCCTCCAGCCCCAGCTCCTGCACCTCCGGTTCCAGCTGGTTCGCTCATGATGCCCTCTGCTTGCACAAGCTGCTTTCAGCACTGTCAGATTGCTGTGATGGGATAATGAGCTGCTTGTGCGTAAAGCTTGATCCCTCTGGGGTTTGGCTGGTCATCCCAACCTAGGCACTAACGGAGCTCCCCAAAGCATGACTCCGTTAGTCGCTGGTAGAATCTGACAGTGGGCGTCTACGGAACCTACGCCAACATAAAAGCTGTTTGACAGACATGCGCTTTCGTGACTCTCTGCGTGACAGTTTCCGGCGCAGGGTGGGAGTTCCTAACGGGGGTCTTGTTACCTCTTCGCTGTCGTCACTGGAAGTATCCCAGAGCCTCCCCTCCGCTGTGACTCCTGCACTCCCCCTGCTGGTTCCTTCTGCCGCAGATTCTCTCCTATTCTCATGGAACTTATCCACCACCTCTTTCTCCGATGGCAGTTCCCTGACACCACCCTTTTCTCTTGACTGTTTTTTTGTTTGATTTTTTAAAAAAAGTTTTTAATACTCTATTTTTAAATTGATGTTAGCTGCCCTGGGACCTTACGGTGAATGGCAAGTAAAAAAATCCAATTAATAATAATATGTGCTTCTCCAGCTTACGTAGGAATAATCTGTGTATAGTATACGGGGGGATGCGGGTGGCGCTGTCGGTTAAACCACAGAGCCTAGGACTTGCCGATCAGAAGGTCGGCGGTTTGAATCCCCGCGACGGGGTGAGCTCTCGTTGCTCAGTCCCTGCTCCTGCCAACCTGGCAGTTCAAAAGCACATCAAAGTGCAAGTAGATAAACAGGTACCGCTCTGGCGGGAAGGTAAATGGTGTTTCCGTGTGCTGCTCTGGTTCGCCAGAAGCAGCTTAGTCATGCTGGCCACATGACCCAGAAGCTGTACACCGGCTCCCTCGGCCAATAAAGCGAGATGAGCGCCGCAACCCCAGAATTGGTCACGACTGGACCTAGTGGTCAGGGGTCTCTTTACCCTTTTTACTATTGGGGGGGGGGACTTTATTTGTGAAGCAGCTCTCAAAAGAGGGCATGGGTCCCCAACTTTTCCAGTCCCCGGGTGACACATTTTGAAATCTGAGAAACTGGCATGGACATCACACTGCAAAACGGCTCAGGGATTGAAATTGTGGTTTTCTTCCTTGCAGAATTTAATTCTGATTAAACTTGAGTGTGGATAAGAAAGGCTACTGAATTTGGGTGATGCGTGCAAAAGTGGCCAGAGTGGCTGGGGCAACTCAGTTAGATGGGCAGCACACAAATGATGATGATGATGATGATCATCTTCATCGCAAAATGTAGCCTTTCATCTTTGGCAGTTTGGGGAACGTTCCCTTGCATGGATCTGTCCACCCTGCCAGCTGCAGCCCAGGGGAAAAAGGGGGGACAGGACCCCAAACAATCCTAAATGTAATTGAAAAAAAGGGGGGGGGAAGAGTGGGGCAGAGGGCCTTAATAGGCACCAAGCAGCATATCTGGGGGATGCCATGTTGCTTATTGATTTGGTTTGGTTTAGTTTTTACGACTTTGTTCTGCTTTATTATTTGGGTTACATAGATGCGATGCAATAAGAATACATTCAAAATAATAATAATAAATGTACTAAACAGAACTAGGCACTTTTCCTCACAGACCTCAGCTGGCTTGCGAGAGTCCGGGTGAACCAGCCGGCTGTCCTGAGGCGGGCAGCTCAAATTCAGACACAGCGGGCTGTGAAAAAGAATTGGCAGGTAAGTGGCTCCCAGGAGAGGGTTGTGTCTGAGGGGGTAGGGAACATGCTTTGCGTGTCAAAGGTATTGAGGGTGAACCCTGGCATCTCCAGGTAGGTGCTGGGAGAATCCCCTGCTTGAAACTCTGGCTGCCGTTCAGTGTAGGCAGTGCTGCACAAGATGGGCCAGTTATCTGACTCCGTATCGGGCAACGTCCTTTTGCTCCTTGAGTATTCTGCTCTCGTGTTCCACAGACGCCTGTTATACCTCCATGGGCTTTAATACCTTGGAAGTCGAACGGAATCCATTCTGGAAGTCCGTTCGACTTTCAAAACGTTCGGAAACCGAAGCGCGGCTTCTGATTGGAAGCTCCTGCAGCCAATCGGAAGCCATGGAAGCCCTGTCGGACGTTGGGTTCCAAAGAACGTTCACAAGCCGGAACACTCACTTCCAGGTTTGCGGCGTTCGGGAGCCAAAACGTCCGAGTACCAAGGCGTTCGCGATCTAAGGTACTGAATTTTGTTCAAGTTGCCTATAGACATAAAAGATGGTGCTTGCCTTTTTTAATAATTCATTTTTGAGGACCATGGTAATGAGGCTGGTAAAAATATTCTTTTCCAACAGTGCGTTTTTGCGTACATGTGTGGTGGGTGTTGAGGCTCCTCAGAGAGGGGCAAAACCACAAATATGCTTTAAATACGTTGATTCATGAGTGGGTAGGTGTGTGCATTTTCTAAGCCACCTCTTGGACAATTCTTTTATTATTATCAGTGTATTTTTTCTTTAAAAAATGTTTTGGGGTACTCTCATTTTGACTCAAGAAAATCACCATTTTATACTTCAAATCGGGAAAAATAAATAGAGGAAATGGAAAAAGTACAAAGATTCACAAAATGTTTAGGGGTATGCAACCCCCCAGAAAAAAAGCACTGATGACAATGATGATACTTGGAAACTCCTGGTCAGCCCTGGGGGCCTGGCAACCTTAACTGGGGCTGGTGGGACTTCAAGTCTAAAACTTATTTTCCAGACCCTGAATTATTTTGGTTGCCCTCCTCTGCACACATTCCAGCTTGTCAACATCCTTCTTAAATTGTGTTGCCCATACTTGCACACATTATTCCAGGTGTGGTCTGACCAGGGCAGAATAGAGAGGTACTATTACTTCCTTTGGTCTGGACACTAGACTTCTATTGCAGCCTTAGAATATTGGACATTCCCTTTTCATCATTGATTGATATTCTGTGTGGTTTTCATGGGTTTTGCGTATTTGTTTTTACCTAAATGAAAGAAAATTACTTAAATAAAACATCCACATTAGAGCAACGACTTTATATTACTGACTGAAATATCACAAAATCCTGTTTGGTTGCTCAACTAAAGGCATTTCCCTAATATGGATATTTGAATGTCTCTGCTTAAAAACTGCTAATAGTGGGTTTTAATATCAGCTTGGATTAGACTGACATATTTCTTTGAAATATCCTGAGTGTTGGCAAAGGTTTGGCTATGGAATATGTAGTCAGACTCTCATAGCTCAACCTCTTCTGTAAAAATAGCTTCTCGGTTAAACAACGACAAAAAAAAAAAAAGCCCCCCTACAAGTTCACACCAATTCTTGGAACCGTTTTTGCTACATCTGTCTTCACAACTCGTTTTTCAACTGTGGAGGCCAGAATCTCTTTCCTAGGAGTCGATTATATATTCAATTTTTATTCCATTTATTTTAGCTGGAATAGGAATTCCAACAACAATAAAAGTGCGCTTGGTTTCTTTTCTACACTTACGAAAAGCAAAACAAAGCGCTTCAGAGCAAAAAGGGAAGATATCCTTTGTATCTACCCTGCTTTCTCCATGAGATAGGGAATCTAAATGATTCTCAAGGAGAGCTTGATTCATAACATCCATTCTCAATGCAACACAGTCTGCTTTTCAGCACTTTACACTGGGGTGTGAAAAGGTCTGGGGACATTCTAGGAGGGTCTAGAAAGAGAAGCAAAGGGTGCTAAAACAGCTAAGTGCCACATTTCAAAACAGGTGGGTACAGACCTAGAGCAATAGTCAGCCATGCAGTTCCATTAGCGGGAGGACTTATGGCTGTGCAGTGGAACTTTCTCCTCTATGAGCCTCATAAATCTGTTCCGGATTTCCCCACAAACCTCTGGAGCAGATCTGGGGAGGCCATGAGGGGTTTGTGGGGAGTGGAGTTTCCACTAACGAAATAGGGAAAAACAACCATTACTTTGTTAAGTAAGCAGCTAATGTTGCGGTCTTGTGCTTTTCAGAAGCAACAGCCCCAGGACTCTGAACTGGGGTTCCCAGGGCAAGGCTTGGCAGGCTGCATTCCTCCATGAGGTTCGGGAAGTTTAGTAAAGTCTGCCTGAAGTGAGCTGATTTCCTGATTTCACAGTCCTTTTTTTGAAAAAAACAACAACAAAAAACAAAAGCAAGATTTGATTTTGATTGGCTGATGAATTTTGGATGGAAACAAATTCTTCTACTAGCGTTACAGTGGTACCTCGGTTTTTTAACGTAGTCCATTCCGAAAGACCGTTCGAGTTTTGAAACGTTCGAAAACCGAAAACTCAGTACGGAAGCCTCCGGACAGAAAACTCAATACGGAAGCCACGTGGCATGTTTGACTTCTGAGGCGCGTTTGGAAACCGAAGCATTTACTTGCGGGTTTACGGCATTTGAAAACCGAAATGTTTGTCAGTGGAGACGTTCGAACACCAAGGTACCACTGTATATTAAATGCCTCAAGTTGCAGGGGAAGTGAGGTGGACCTCAGAATCACAGAGATGTAGAGAGTCCATTCCAATGTCAAACAGTTCTTGGCAGTCAGAAAGTAATTCCCAGTGTTTAGTTGGAATCTCCTTTCTTTTCATTTGAATCTCTTGCTTCAGCGCCTACCTTCTGCAGCAAGGGAAAACATATTGGAAGAAGGCTATCACATTACCTCTCAGTATTCCTTTCTCTAGGTTATAATATTTTAAATACTTTAAATGCAAAGCAATGGTTCCAGTGCAATCTGGACAAATTTATGCCCTTCTAATTCCCATACATATCAGAGGGAACAGCATTGGGGTGTGTGGGTGACCTTTCCATTGTAATCAGGGAGATTTTAAATTGCCTAACTTTAAATGGATCATACTTGGTTTTTTGTTTCCTTTTAGGGAGCAAGTGTGGTGTAGTGGTTAAGAGCGGTAGTCTTGTAATCTGGGGAACCAGGTTCGCGTCTCCGCTTCTCCACATGCAGCTGCTGGGTGACATTGGGCCAGTCACACTTTTTTGAAGTCTCTCAGTCCCACTCACCTCACAGAGTGTTTGTTGTGGGGGAGGACGGGACAAGGAGATTGTTAGCCGCTTTGAGACTCCCTAGGGTAGTGATAAAGCGGGATACCAAATCCAAACTCCTCTTCTTCTTCTTCTTCTTCTTCTTCTTCTTCTTCTTCTTCTTTTAAATACATTTATTTCCTCCTCCCCTCAGTATGCATGAAATGTGCCAGTTGAAAGATACAGTGGGCAAAATATTGTCCACTTAATCACCCTGATCCCACAGCTGTTTAAATTAAACCACGAGCTACAGGAAGGAGGGGGAATAAAATCTGGACCAGTGAGAAGGATCCTTGTTGAAAGCAGGGTTTGGTCAGCTGGGTTTGGGAGCATTTTCAGCAAACTTGTTTGTTTAAAAATCGCCAGAAGCTTCTGATCTTCTCCTGGAACAGAAAATAGATGAGAGGAGGGAAAGTGAGAGTCTATGGTTCATTGTAGCTTGTTTATGTACCAGCACTCTTATCTGTCCTGGCCTCCAAAGTCCCAGGTGTTCTCTAGGCATGCAACTATATGATAAGGCCTTTTCCTAATCTATATGTATATTTCTATATGATAAAAGGCAGCTTGGCACCTGAGGGCCGTCACCTGCATCGACCTCACCACCCTTTCGGGCGATGACACCCCTTCCAACGTCTGCAGGTTGTGCTACAAAGCCAAGCATCCCATCCGAAGGGATCTGTTGCAAGCTATGAGCGTGGACGACAAAGGTAAGTCTTTCTGTGCAAATCAGGAACAGAACCTTGGTTCTGTTAAGGTCATGCTGACCTTTAAAGCCCTAAACGGCCTCGGCCCAGTATACCTGAAGGAGCATCTCCACCCCTGTCGTTCAGCCCGGACACTGAGGTCCAGCTCCGAGGGCCTTCTGGCCACAAGAAGCCAAGTTACAGGGAACTAGGCAGAGGGCCTTCTCAGTAGTGGCACCCGCCCTGTGGAACACCCTCCCAGCAGATGTCAAAGAGGAAAAATAACTACAGTGGTACGTCAGGTTAAGAACTTAATTCGTTCCGGAGGTCCGTTCTTAATCTGAAACTGTTCTTAACCTGAAGCACTACTTTAGCTAATGGGGCCTCGCGCTGCCGGAGCATGATTTCTGTTCTCATCCTGAAGCAAAGTTCTTAACCCAAGGTAATATTTCTGGGTTAGCAGAGTGTGTAACCTGAAGCGACTGTAACCCGAGGTACCACTGTACCAGACTTTTAGAAGACATCTGAAGGCAGGCCTGTTTAGGGAAGCTTTTAATGTTTAATATTGTATTTTAGTGTTCTGTTGTAAGCTGCCCAGAGTGGCTAGGGAAACCCAGCCAGATGGGCGGGGTATAAATAATAAATTATTATTATTATTATTATTATTATTATTATTATTATTATTATTATGTGTATCTGGAAAAGACACATGGGCTGTTTGTGTGCCAACTCCCTCGGATCGATCCTCTGGTGCGTGATGGTTTCTGCTGAACGGTTAGTCCCGCTCAGAAGGACAATCTGGATTCCAGGGCTTCAGCTGAAGAAGTGAGAACTGCAACGAAATGTTGCAGTGTGGAGCACTCCTTTTGAGGGTGCTAACCTCTTTTAGAATTCTCCATTGCATTTCCTCTCCCTTTCTGGTTTTTCCATTCCCCTCCTACCGCCCCAATAGTCTTAACCATTCTTTGGCCACAGAGCATGCAAGCACTCACAGTTCTTTTTCTGGGGTTCCCTTCCACTTCAAAGTCTCCACCCCCACCCCTTGTACTTCTGCAGACATTCCCCCACTCCTGCTTATTCCTCCTTATTTTACTTACTTAAGGTAAAGGTAAAGGGAACCCTGACCATTAGGTCCAGTCGTGGCCGACTCTGGGGTTGCGGCACTCATCTCACTTTATTGGCCGAGGGAGCCGGCGTACAGCTTTTGGGTCATGTGGCCAGCATGACTAAGCCGCTTCTGGCGAACCAGAGCAGCGCACGGAAACGGCGTTTACCTTCCCGCTGGAGCAGTACCTATTTATCTACTTGCACTTTGACGTGCTTTCGAACTTCTAGGTTGGCAGGAGCAGGGACCGAGCAACGGGAGCTCACCCCGTCACGGGGATACGAACCGCTGACCTTCAGATTGGAAAGTCCTAGGCTCTGTGGTTTAACCCACAGCGCCACCCGCGTCCCATTTTACTTACTTATATTTGTACAAATATTTATATATGGCCCACTTGTATAAAACATCAAGGCAGTACGTACAAATCCAATGAAGCACGGAAACCAACTGTCATAAAAATGATTTGCAGTGGGGGTTAATTAAAGAACAGAATAGGCCTTTTGGCATAAAAAAATATATTTGAGAGGCACCTGAAAGTTAGCATTGAAGATGCCTGGCAAATCTCTGCTGGAAGAGCTATACTAAATGCCCAACTTCAGGTTGAAGACCGTCATATATTTTTATTCATTTTTCTTTTTCATTCATTACATACACCTCAAATTCTTAACATTTGCTATATATTCCTCCCTCCCTCCCCTCCAAGACTTCCCCCAACTTCCGCTTCTGGTTTGTTTCTCTTTTCACCCATTTTGCTATCTCTTAACAAAAAAAGTTATTAATAACATAACATCAAACCTAAAAAAATAAAAGTAAATACACCATCATATGTCACTATCTTCTAAACATTTTCTGATGCTGATAATGTGAATGTTTATTTAAATCCTGCCATCAGGTCTATTGACTTTCTTTGTTTCCGCAAATATAATATGAATGGTTCCCAATCTTTTTCAAAGTCTCTGTTGTCTTTTTCTCTTAGTCTGTCTGTCATTTTTGCCAGTTCTGCATAGTTCATCAACTTCTCTTGCCATTGTTCTTTAGTTGGTATTTCTCCAGTCTTTCAATTTTGTGCAATCAACATCCGAAACGTTGCCCCCTTTTTGGTGCATCGTTATATTTGCTAACATTTCGTTATTAAATTTTACTCATGGTGGTTGGTTTTGAGACGCAGTCTGGTTTTATTTGTTGTAAACTGCTTTGTGAGTGACTGTTTTCACGGGAAAGTGGCAGAAATATGACCCATAGATCTTCTGTTGCCCAGATCATGGAATGAATAAGCCTGATAATCTTCAAACACCCTCCCTGCCTCCCATCATCACCCATTTATAAGGTTTTGGTGAGTAGTGGGGCGTGTGTCTGCCTGCCTTTTCGAGGCACCTGCTTTTTCTGCAAAAGGTCCCACGTTCAGTCTCTTTCTAAACAAATCTCTGTCAGAGACAATAAAATAGCTAGGTGGCAGTATAACGCAGGTTCTTCAGCTGAGTTGCCTTGCTTTTTCAGTGAGTATCTGCCATGCTACAAATAAGGCTATTCACACACTGTATAGTTTTTGTTTTTGTTAAATAAAGGTTCTTCTACAAAATAAAGAATTCTATTTTATTTACAACATTTTTATACCACCCATAAGCAAAAGGCTTTCTGGGAGGTCTACAGATTTGCAGCAAAGGAGCACGAAATATGGCTTGAACCATTCTTTTTTTAAAAAAGGTGTCAAAGTAAAAAGCAAAAACCCGCAAAAGAGAACTTCTATAAGTTCTAAAGGGCGATCTTCGTCTCCAGTTGTGACCTGACTTCATACTGGCAAATAAAAACTCTGGAACTTCTCGATGCTCAAGAGAAGCGGGAAGTACATAATAAGATGTGGCTTTGTTCTGCATCCATTATCAGAGGCGTCGTGCCCCCAAATGCCAGTTTTTGGGACTCACAAGTGGATAGAGGGCTGTTGGCCACTGTGGAAATAGGATGCTGGACTAGATGGGCCTTTGGCCTGATCCAGCAGAACACAGTTCTTACTTTCTTAATATATCCAATATTTAAGATCTCAACACTGAATTCTTCCCTTGGGGAATGGGAGAGATGGGCCCTTGGGGTCACTGTTTGTGAAACAGGAAAGCAAAATGATGCCCCACCATGGAAATTATATATATATAATCTACGCATTTGGCAATTTGCTGCCCTTTGATGGTAGAGAGGAGCCTTGCCCTGCCTTGTGGCAAGGCTGGCCCTGAAAGTGAGTTGGAAACTAAAGTGGACCATATTCTTGATCTGTTTGCAGGCATTACTACTGCTGCCGTTTGCGTCTATCCATCAAGAGTCTCTGATGCAGTGAAAGCACTGAAGGCTGCTGGCTGTGACATCCCAGTAGCTTCAGGTAAGCTTTCCTCCTGTGTTTCAAGAGGGGAGTCTGAATGCCCTAGTGTAGGCCCTGTCTCTTCATGTGGAGCCTGACTTGACCGCATGCATTCCCATTATGTGGCCCTTGGAGGATTACGAGGGATGAATGTGCCCCCCGAGCCAAAGATTAGTCACCCCTGATATAGGGGCTGCGGCAACAATGTGTACCACTGTTTGGGGTTTTTGTTGTTTACGTGGAAATTGCTCAGTTTGGTTTTGTATTTTTTAATAGTTTGTTTATTGTTTATGACTACTTTTGTTATGTTGTAGTTATGTGGGGGTTTTTTATCTAGTAAGCCACCTTGAGCATGGTTTGAGCTGTGGAAAGGTGGCATACACAGTGCTGATCATAGCTGTCAACGTTTCGCTTTTCTTGCGAGGAATCCTATTCAGAATAAGGGACTTTCCCTTTAAAAAAAGGGAAACGTTGACAGCTATGGCACTGCTGATGAAAGTTAATTTGCTTGTTGCAGCTCTGCTTTCCCCCTTTCCTGTTTATATTGCAATTACATGAGGGCAGAATGCTTGAAAATCATCGATATGTGAATCAGGGATTGCCAGCTCCCATCAAACCCAGCCTGCGCAACCCAACAGCAAGGAATTATGGGAGTTGTAGTCCAACAGACCTGAAGGGCACGATGCTGGCCTCTTCTGTTTTAGAGTCTCGTGTGTGGTGCTAGTTTAACCGCTTACTTTCACACTTCCCCCTTTTGTTGAGGAAAAAAAGAGACTGGAAATTTGGTAGGGACTGTGGATGGTTGGATTGTGGGAAGTACACGACTGTGGTGAACCAGTTCTATAGATTTGGCAAGCTCGTGCCTGTTGCCCCCACTGCTATGTCTCTGCTCGCACCAAGACTAATAACTTGCACTGTGTGTGTTTTTTCTCTTAGTGGCAACCGGATTTCCAGCAGGACAGACACCTCTGAAAACCCGCTTGGAGGAGATCCGCCTCGCCGTGGACGATGGCGCCAGAGAGATAGACATTGTCATTAACAGAACCTTAGTCCTGACAGGCCAGTGGGAAGGTGAGCATTAAGGGAGTCCTGACAGAAAAATGGTTGCAGGAACATCAGGAGAGCCCCGCTGGGTGAGACCAAAAGGCCTGTCTGGTCCAGCATCCTGATCTCACAGTGGCCAACTGGTTGCCCAGAAAATGTACACAATGGCACGTGTCCCATGATGACCCCCAGCAACTGGTATTTATTTAGAGGCTTATGCAGTACTGCCTCTGATACTGGAGATAATATAGCCATCATGTCCCGTGGATATCCTCCATGAATCTGTCTGATCTCCTTTGAATGCCGTCCAAAATGGCAGCCGCCGTAACATCTAAAGGTAGCAAATGCGACAATTTAACAATGCACTAAATGAAAATCTGCTTCCTTTTGACAGTCCTGAATCTCCCGTTTTTCAGCTTCCTTGGGTTACCTTGGGCTCTGGATATTTTGAGCCAAAAATTACCCAATGTTGTTCAACTATTTGTATTTCAACTCTTTTATAGTTGAGCACAACTGATAACAACAACAACAACAATAACAATAACAACAACAACGATAATAATTAAATTAAATGATTAAATAAAAACAATAATAATAATTTTATTATTTGTACCATGCCAGCACTTCAATTTGAGCCCAGAAGCTAACCAGCACAGGTCTTTTTCCTGATTTTTTTCCCTGGCTATGTGGGGTTTGAACCTGAGAGCCTTTGTTCTCTTTTTGCACAATTTGCTGCTGCCTGCCTGGTGATGGCGGGGGAAGCCCCTTACCCCAATGCATTTGTCGCTGACAACGATCAGGCCCGTGTATCGGCAAGATTTCCTTTTCTTTTTCTTTTTTACAAAGCTTTCCTTCCGCAAAGGAATATTGTGAAAAATAAATTTTCTCCCGCTTTTGTCTTAACTTCATGTGAAATGGGGAGGGGAAAGGAAACTAACATGGGTGCCAGCGCTCTAATTATTTCCAAACAGAATTGTTAAAAAGAACTCGAGGGGTTGTTGGCCTAGCGTTACTTTAAAAAAAGAAAAGAAAGAAGGAAAGTGTGTTTGGTTCCTGACAACAAAATCTCTGTGTTTTCTAATTGGTGTTCGCAGAATCTCAGTGCATCCTCAGTACCGTTTAGATTGCTGTTGCGAGTTGTCTCCCTGGAATGCTATTAATTAGCAAGCTTTTTAATACAGTAGGAGAAGGCTTTTCTCTGTAATTGGTTTTCTCTTAATGTACCTTGAATGGTTTGCCTTTAAATGCTGACAGTGCTCCAGTAACTAAGCTCTGTGTTTGTACAATTAGCATCCTTCCATTACAATGCAACATTTCTTTAGCTGGAGAATGGTGCTAAAGGCCTCTTTTACCAAGTAGCTTCGTCGTAGACAATGTTCTGTTGAACTCACGCAGGCTATTTATTTATTTCCACCCTCCCTTCCTCCAGGGAGCTCAAGGGACGAGCGCACACAGTTATCTCCCCGACCCACACTATTTTATCATTGCAAGTACCCTGTGGGGTAGGTTAGACCGAGAGGTAGCAGCTCACCTGAGGTCACCCAGTCAGCTTCAAGGCCTGGCAGCTCCTTGTCCAATGCTCTAACTACTATACCATGCAGATTTGACATTGGCCGTGTGTTGCACATCGTGATAAGCTAGGGTTTCTCTTCTGGCGTCTTTGCTCAAGTGGTGTGCTGGTGCAAGCATGCCCATTGCTCTCACTGTGTGCTCCTCCTCTGGCACAAGTGAGAAAGCCCTGCTGCTGTTAAGATTGGCTTCATATAGTGCCCAAACCTGGGATCATGGCCTGTTTCTCCTTGAGAAGCTCACCTTCAAAGGCTGACGCCAAGCTGTGCTTTAAAGCTGGCAAATGATCCTGGCTTGTTACCAGGATCCTGAGCCGCTGATGTAATGGGACACCAAGCTTAACTTGTGGTTTCATAGGTTGTTTGCCTCACTTACGCCCAGCTGAGGAGTGAAGCAGGAGCAGTTTTTAAAAACTCATTTCATTTCGAGCATTTGTATCCTGTTCTTCAGGGCTCCCAGAACGTCTTGTTGTTGTTGTTTAGTCATTTAGTCATGTTCGACTCTTTGTGACCCCATGAACCAGAGCATGCCAGGCACTTCTGTTCTCCACTGCAGTTTGGTCAAACTCATGCTGGTAGCTTCGAGAACACTTCGAGCTGGTCTGCCCAGAATTCAACTCACTGTTGACTCATGTGAAGCTTGTGGTCTACGTAGACCCCTAGATCCTTTTCACATGAACTACTGGCAAGCCAGGTGTCCCCCATCTTGTATTTGTGCATCTGCCTAAGTGCAGAAACTTACATGTCTCTCTATTGAAATTATTTTTGTTGGTTTTGGTCCAGTTCTCCAATCTGTTAAGGTCATTTTGGGAGAGGCTGCTCTCTTCCATATCCAGAGGCTAGATGTTCAAAGCTTGGATCCTAAGATGTGGTGCTAAAAGTGTCGGGGTAGGACGCTAGAGTTCAAATCCCCACTCAGCCACGACGTTTACGGGATGACCTTGGGCCAGTCACCATCTCTCAGCAGACCTACTCCACAGGAGTAGGGTAAAAAGGAGGGGGGTGGTCAAACCATGTATGCCATCTTGAGCTCCTTTGAGAACAGGTGAGATAGATTTACAATAATAAAGAACTATGCTCACTGGATGACCTTGAGCCACTTCCTGCCTCTCAGCTAACCTACTGTGGAGATTAAATGAAGAGGGGAAGGATCACAAACACCACCTTGAGCTCCTTGAGGAAAACACAGGGCAGGCATAGGCAAACTCGGCCCTCCAGATGTTTTGAGACTACAATTCCCATCATCCCTGACCACTGGTCCTGTTAGCTAGGGATGATGGGAGTTGTAGTCCCAAAGCATCTGGAGGGCCACGTTTGCCTATGCCTGACGTAGGGTGCAGACACAATAAATAAATAAATAAATAAACAGGAAATTCAGAAGAGGAAAACTGCTCCCCTGATAACACATCCTACATCGTTCAAGCCATTCTACAGAAGCGATGGTGGCTGCTCCTTAAGCTAACATTTTAGGACTGAAGCCCATGTTCAGAGCTACATCACATTCTTTGTCCCTTGGTCGTGGTATATTAGTGGGGATGGGGGGAAGTAAATGCAAGAGAGAAAAATCGTGTGTGTTTTTAACATTTTCTTTGCACTAATGAAAAATTGTTAGGGGAAAGTCATCTATCAGAAAGGAGTTCAGTAACTCCAGTGCAAGGCCTCAGCTCCTAAACTCAAAGAGGGAGCCGACACAAAGCAGTTGCTTTTATATTCCAATCCATTAGAGAGCACTTAAAATAATTGTTAAAAGACCAGGCTTAGACAAATTATAGTTCAAGTGGCGTGAAGATACTCAACAATAGGTAACAGCAGATTTAACTTAAGGCTTGGCGTAATTGGACGTACACTAAAGTACTTAACATTTTCAGCAATTTTTGAAATGTATTAAGAATGTGGAGACTTGTTCCGAACGGCCACTAGCCATCCATCAAGCACGACCCTCAACTTTGCCATGGGCTTTTTAAAAAGCTCTAAAAAGGGGGAAAGGAAAGAAAGGAGAGACTGAGGGTGCTGCTGCTGGGGAGAATCAAGGACGTTTTCCACCCACATTACAAATTTTACGAATGCAGAGTGTGTCACAGAATTTCAAAGCGAGTGTGCCGTCTAATAGCAGGTGCAAGAGGCAATTAACACACTCACAGCATTGTAAATACCCAGCCCCCCCCCAAATTGCTAGCCAGCCAATAAATAAATAAATACATAAATAAACAGGGGCTAGTCTCGCTAGGGGTTGGCAGAAGAGGGAACCCAGCTACTTGCTGTCATTCTATGTTAAGAACACAAGAAGAGCCTGTTGTTATTGTTGTTATTGGTTTCTAGTGATTTATTGGTTGGTTTGTTGCTTGTATAGGATATTTTGGTTTTTAATATTCAGTGCTTAGTTGTGTTTTTATATATGTTGTAAGCCACCCAGCGTGACTGGGGAAACCCAGCAAGATGGTCAGGATATAAGTTTATAATAATAATAATAATAATAATAATAATAATAATAATAATAATAATTACTATTAACCAAAAAAAATTCCTTTCTGCTAGGTCTCTACGAAGAAATACGTCAGTGTCGTCAGGCCTGTGGAGAAGCTCATATGAAAACTATTTTGGGGACAGGAGAGCTGGGATCGCTTACTAATGTCTACAAAGCAAGTCTTGTAGCCATGATGGCAGGTAACTTCCTTTATTTATTTATTTATTATTTAATAAATACAATTGCTAGTTGCTTGTTATCCCCAACCCTGCATCTCCTGCATTTTCCTCAGGACTGTGATCTCGTGCAGGTCACTTGACTCACACAGTTTTTGGCCTGGACCTGTTGGAGGTTAAAGGTAAATAGACCTCTGACCATTAGGTCCAGTCGTGGCCGACTCTGGGGTTGCGGTGCTCATCTTGCTTTATTGGCCGAGGGAGCTGGCGTACATGTAATGTAATGGTAATGTAGCCAGCATGACTAAGCCGCTTCTGGTGAACCAGAGCAGCACACGGAAACACCGTTTACCTTTGCGGCAGAGCGGTACCTATTTATCTACTTGCAGTTTGACGTGCTTTCGATCTTCTAGGTTGGCAGGAGCAGGGACCATGGCCCAGATCCCAGGCAGACCCAATGATGTACCTCTCCACCCTCCCCTTTGACTCCTAAAATAAAGGGTGGTATTCAGCTTAGCTTTACTCAGGGTAGATGTATTAAAATTTATGAGCCTAACTTCGTCACGTTCTTTAATTTCAGTGGGTTTACTTTGAATAACTCTTGGCTAAATACCACCCATAGATATTCAGGACCAACCCTATTCTTACAGTTCCTAATTTTTGAAACTAGTTTTAATGTATTTTTATATTGTTGTAACCCGCACTCGGACCTTACGGTGAAGGGTCGGGAACAAATTCAGAAAATAACCATTAAGTGGGCAGTTAGCCCTGTAGAATTAGCAGCCTTTCCTACAGAACTGCTAGAACAGGGCTGCTGGTTAATTTAACACTGCGGGGTTCTCAAAATCTTTTTATTGATTTTTCCTTAAATAAAAATAAGTTCCGAAGTTCACCTCTCCTTTCCACCCTGTGTTTTTTGAAATGCAGTTTCACTGCAGTACAGCAGATGGCTCTGCTGTTAACACTCTCCCCGCTCCCTCCTCAGCCCGCATTGTTATAACAGCACCGTGGCAGCTTCCCATTTTTAAATATACACAATAGCTTTCAACGATCTGCGGCTTCGTGTTTTTGTTTCCGTTGGAATCGAGTGCAGCGGCCAAACGCATCAGACCACACTGTGAAAGCGGAGCGTTTCCTTCTCCTCAGGAATTCTGAGAAACGAGCCCTCCGTTGGAAGCCAGTATGGCGTAATGGTTAGAGTGTTAGAATAAGACCCGGGAGACCAGGGTTCAAATACCCACTCAGCCATGAAGCTCACTGGGTGACCTTGGGCCTGTTGCCGTGTCTTAGCCTTAACCTACCTCATGGGCTTGTTGGGAGGATTGGAATGGAATGGGGAGGAAGGGAACCACCACCACGAGGTCCTTGGAAGATAAAAGTAGAGTATAAATGCAATAAATAATAATAAGCCGGCACTAATGGAAGGACATTAAAAAGAGGCTGGCTGCTGAACCAGCACCTTGGACAAGGAAAGCCTCTGGTGGAGGTCCATTAGGGATCACCAAACTTTTTCAGCAGGGGGCCGGTCCACTGTCCCTCAGACCTTGTGGGGGGCCGGACTATATTTTTTTGGGGGTGGAATGAATGAATTCCTAGGCCCCACAAATAACCCAGAGATGCATTTTAAATAAAAGGACGCATTCTACTCATGTAAAAACTTGCTGATTCCTGGACCGTCCGCAGGACGAATTTAGAAGGCGATTGGGCCGGATCTGGCCCCCGGGCCTTAGTTTGCCTACCCATGCCATAGATCATGCGCTGTGAGAAGAATAACTACTTCTTTTCTGGCTACATCTGCATCATAAATTTAAAGCTCTGTTAAACCACTTCATGGCTTCTCTCAAAGCATCCTGGGAACTGTTTTTTTTTTTTTTAAGGGTCCTGAGAGTTGCCAGGAGACCTTTATTTCTCTCACAGGGGTAGCATTCCCAGAGTGGTTTAACGATCAAGCCCTCTTCCCGGGAATCATAGAGTTGGAAGGGACCCAAGAGTCATCTAGCCCAACCCTCGGCAGTGCAGGAATCTTTTACATGGGGCTCGAACCCAAGACCCTTAGGTTAATAGTCTCATGCTCTGCTGACTGAGTTGCCCCAGGAACTCTGAGAGTTGTAGCTCTGTGTGTGGAATAGGTAACAACTCTCAGCTCCATTGACAAACTTTGGTTCCCAGGAAGCTTTGGGGGGAAGCCTTAACTGTTTAAAGTGGTATAATAGTGCTTTAGATGTGTGGTACAGATTTTGCCTTTGTCCTGAACCACTCTATTCAGTTTCATTGGAAGTCCTCAGGTTCTAGTAGCACAAGAGAGGATGAAAGAAGAAGAAGAAGAAGAAGAGAAGAAGAAGAGTTTGGATTTGATATCCCGCCTTTCACTCCCCTTCAGGAGTCTCAAAGTGGCTAACATTCTCCTTTCCCTTCCTCCCCCACAACAAACACTCTGTGAGGTGAGTGGGGCTGAGAGACTTCAAAGAAGTGTGACTGGCCCAAGGTCACCCAGCAGCTGCATGTGAAGAAGCGGAGACGCGAATCCGGTTCCCCAGATTACGAGACTACCGCTCTTAACCACTACACCACATTGGCTCTCCCAATCCACTTTAATCAATTCCATGCCTCATTTTTATACAGCCTTGAATAAGGCCTACAGTCCCATGCCAGGCTTCCCAAGTAACTGAGCTTGGGCTTGGAAGGCTGTTTCGCCCTGGATTGCTGTGCAATTTCCAGGAAGGAGGTCTGTTGTGGTTGTTGTTGTTGTTGTTAACATTTGTATGCCACCCTATACCCGCAGGTGTCAGGGCAGTTCACAAGACAAAACGACAGTATAAAAATACAAAATACATAACCAAAATAAAAACAACCCAATAACCCCTCCCCACCCCCCCAAAAAAATTCCCCACATTTTAAAAGGGCATTAAAAGGACGGTGCTTTGGCAGCAGCTGCTACTGAGGTCCAACTCTCTTTAGAAGGAAAACTCCCGCATCTCTGTATTTAGACGCTTGAGCTGAATTTTAAGCACAGTTATATAAAACACTTGAAACACATTCAGAAAACAAGCAGGCAATGCTTATGGTGAATAGGGAAACCAGCAAGACGGGCAGGGGGAGAGGAAGGTCCAAAACCGTTGAAAAGGTGCAATGAAAACCAAAGTCAGAGAGCACGCCGCCTGCTTTGTGAAGAGAGGAAAAGACTTGCAGAGTTGGCACCTCTGTGTGTGTGTTTTTAAAATTATTTATAGATGCAGCTTTTGATACAGTATCTGAGCTTTCAGAGCTTCTCTTGTATTGAAAATTGGTTGGGTCAGTGCATGAATTGCTGGCTGCACAGTCCAATGGAAGAGGTCTTGGATTGTCTCCCCTCCAGAGGTAGTTTTGGGTTCTCTTCCTTTCTTGGGTTCCTGAGCCACCCCCCTCGCTGCTTCTACTGCGCTTGTGTCTGTTTTAATTTGCTGGTGAATAATTTAAAGGGGCCTGTTTATTTTTTAATAAAAGGGAAAGATATAAATTGTCTTGAGTGTGGGTAATGTTACTTACAGCTGCCACCGAACAGATGCTTGGTGTTTCCAAATAGATATTTTAGTCCGCAATCAGTTGCAGGAGAAAAGAACAAACTCCCCCCCCCCCTTTTGAAAAAAAATATCACTCCCACCCATCCTTTTAAACTTTATTTTCCGACAAGCTTACCGCCCGCCCCCTATCTCCAGAGAGATATATAAGAGTTGTATTTGATATAAATATTTAATTCCCTTGTGCTAATTTCTTTTTTTTTTTTTTTTTTTTTTGAGTGGGCTTTTTATTTTCCTTTCTTTTGAGGGACAGGGGTTGCATGTTAATGCTTATGATGGACTATTTTAATATAAAGCTATTTAAATAAGTTTCATTTGTCCTCCGGAGCCCAAACTCTCCCGGACGAAGTCAGCTGGATGTTAGGAGGCGGGAACAGGTACAAATGAGAGCTGTGTTTTGAAGTCGCAAAAGACTTGATCTGGGCCACTCGTTGATCAAACGGCTCCTGCCTTTCAAAGAACAAGGGCAAGAAGAAGAAGAAGCAGATGATGCACAAGAGCCAAGGATCTCCCAGGGCACTTCAAATGCCTTGAGAAAGGCAGGGTGTGGATTCTCTGAAGTGCTCGATCGAATGCTGTTTCTTCAGTTCCTTCATGCTACAAAGCTGCTGGCGGGGGTGGGCAGGTTTGAAGGGAGTTGCTTTTTAAATACTTTGAGAACTTGGGACCCAAGTTTCCTCCTGTAACGTCAGCTACCTGGTGGAACACCAGGGTCATCTTTGGTGACCTGGACGCCATCGCCGCCATCTTGCTTGCTGGATTTCTTTGCTGACCATTGACGCAGAATGTAAAACCCATTATCGCCGAGGTCGGCGTCACGTATGCAAGAGGGCAGCCTGACCATATAAAACCAGTAAGAACCAGTTTAGGAGGAATCAAACGCTGACTGTTAGAGTGCAGAACAACTCCAGATAAGGCACAAGGAGGTGTCTGCATGTTCAGTGAAAGAAAATGGGCTGAGTGTATGTTGGATGGAGGAAGACAATAGTGAGGGCGAACAGCCGACGTGACGTTTATTTTTCCTGTGTCGCAATGGAAAGTTCCCTCAGGCTCTTTGGACTCTGTCCTACAATGCATTGCTGAATAAAGCCTGGCCTTCTGGGAACTTGGCGTCAGCCTCCATACTCGAAAGCCCAAGGGGAATTTTCCCTACGCTTTCCCTGCCAAAGGAACCCAGGCCCGCGAACAGCAAAGCAGCCATACGGTGCCATTTAAAAAATAAAAAAGACATAAAGAAGCCACATTCAAAACATCTAGGAACATTTAAAACTTTGATAATAAGATTGATAAGTTAGGCAAGCAAATGGTGATTGAAGAGAAAATAGGAACTTGTCATGTTAGGCATTTGATGTAGCCGAATAGTGTATACACTTGGCCGAAAACAGCTGTCCGGGGTTTCAGGTAGGAGTCTCTCCTCAGCCCTCCTTGGAGATGCTGTGGGGTTGAATTTGGGACCAAACCAGATGCTCTTCCACTGAGCTGCATCCCTTTTCCCCAAAGACAGAGCCTTCTTGCTCATGGCCCCCTGCCTGCAAAATGCCCTCTGAAGTTATTTTGGCACCTGGTGAAGAAGCTTCCCCCCTTTCCAGGCCCTCTGTCTTCTAGCATAGAATTATACTTACCATTCACCCCTTAGTCTCAATACTGTGTCATCCAGGGGTGAGAGACTTGTGACCTTCCTGTCGTTGTTGGGGCTCCAGCCCCAGCCAGCATGGCCAAGAGTCTGGGATGATGGGAATTGTAGTCCAGCCATGTCTGGAGTGCTCCTGGTTCCCCATCCCTGATCTCATACAAGCTGGCTGTGAAGTTCTGTTTTTCACACTGAATTGTTGGGTTGTGTCTTCTCTGCTGCCGTTTTCCCGATTTTGATTTATTGTTTGTTTGTCCATATTTGTTGGGTTTTTATGTTTCTTTGTTTTTATTGCCTTGTAGTAAACCACCCTGGGAGTTGTCTGTTGTTTTAGCGAAGGGCTGGCATAAAATTATTTTAAATAAACTTGCAGCCAGGAATGCTAAATGCAGCTTCCCTCCTGTGTTTACAGCGATCACTCAGCAGTGCTCTGATTTTGTGTGTGGCGATTGTGCTTCAGCAGAACTGCATATGGTAGTTTCCTGTATATGCAACACAGACACGGAGGAAACGGTAGATGTTCTAGTGCAGAGTGTCTGGGACTGACTGGATGAGGAAGAGTGGTGGGAGCCGCCTGCCCAAAAGCCCCCCCAGGGAGGGCACAGAAGAAGAAGACTTTAGGTCCTGGGTCCTGGTGGTGGGACACTATAAAGGGCAGTCTGCAGAAGGAAGGAGCTGGGAGGTGCTGGAAGTAGGGGGTTTGAGCGATCAAGGGGGGTCAGGAGAAGGAGGACCTTACAGGACAGGGCCAGAGGCTGAGAGTCACAGTGCAATCACAGACTCAGAGAGAAGTCAGATTGCCCCAGCTATGCAGCAGCAGCTGCAGCAGCAGAACAGTCCGAGTCCTGCTGGCTCACCTCCCACTCTGACTCCTCAGTCGAGGAGAGTCCTGCACAGTGTGGAGCAATAGGCCAGACAGGCCCAGAGGAGGAGCTCACCCGCTCGATGCAGCCTTCGTCTGCTTGGGAGGAATCCAGAGTGATAAGCTAGAAGGGGAGGGTGGAGCTAGTGGTCTGTTTCAGCGGCATAAAAAAGGTAGAGGGATACGGGTGGTGCTGTAGTCTAAACCACTGAGCCTCTTGGGCTTGCTGATCGGAAGGTTGGAGGTTCGAATCCCTGCGACAGGGTGAGCTCCCGTTGCTCTGTCCCAGCTCCTGCCAACCTAGCAGTTTGAAAGCACGCCAGTGCAAGTAGATAAATAGGTACCACTGTGGCGGGAAGGTAAATGGCATTTCCGTGCGCTCTGGTTTCTGTCACAGTGTTCCATTGCGCCAGACGCGGTTTAGTCCTGCTGGCCACAGGACCCGGAAAGCTGTCTGTGGACAAATGCTGGCTCCCTCGGCCTGGAAGCAAGATGAGTGCCGCAACACCATAGCCACCTTTGACTGAACTTAACCATCCAGGGGTCATTTACATTTTACCTTTTCAGGGGCATCTTAGCTGGAGTATTGCGAACCAGAGTGTTGTTATTTTCTGTTGATAAAGAAGAAGAAGAAGAAGAAGAGTTTGGATTTGATATCCCGCCTTTCACTCCCCTTAAGGAGTCTCAAAGCGGCTCACATTCTCCTTTCCCTTCCTCCCCCACAACAAACACTCTGTGGGGTGAGTGGGGCTGAGAGACTTCAAAGAAGTGTGACTGGCCCAAGGTCACCCAGCAGCTGCATGTGGAGGAGCGGGGAATCAAACCTGGTTCCCCAGATTAGAGACTACCACTCTTAACCACTACACCACACTGGCTCTCCAGTGCTAATTGCACTGGAGCTAATTGCATTAGATCTCCTTAAGAACCACTGAAATTCCTTATAAAAAGTAAAGGTAAAGGGACCCCTGACCATTAGGTCCAGTCGTGACCAACTCTGGGGTTGCGGCGCTCATCTCGCTTTATTGGCCGAGGGAGCCGGCGTACAGCTTCCGGGTCATGTGGCCAGCATGACTAAGCCACTTCTGGCGAACCAGAGCAGCGCACGGAAACACCGTTTACCTTCCTGCCGGAGAGGTACCTATTTATCTACTTGTACTTCAACGTGCTTTCGAACTGCTAGGTTGGCAGGAGCAGGGACCAAGCAATGGGAGCTCACCCCATCGCGGGGATTTGAACCGCCAACCTTCTGATCGGCAAGTCCTAGGATCTGTGGTTTAACCCACAGCGCCACCCACGTCCCGAAATTCCTTATAGATATATTCTATATAGAGTATAGAATATTCTATATTCCTTATAGATATGGGGGTAGATACTGAAATGTGCATGGACACAGTCCCCCTGCCTCTCCCACCCACCTTTCCATGCCCCCCTCCCTCATTATGGAAAGACAGCCTGTAAACTCGTAGGGGCCGGCACTTGTCCCATGATATCCGATTCTGTAGAACGCCATGTATGCTCATGGCGCTGTGGAAATGGATAGCTAACAAGGACAAACATTTGCTTTTGTAAGTTTCATCAGTTATATCCCTTGCAAATAATTTTTTTAATGTCTTTGGTGCAGACTTTGTGTGTGTGGGAGGGTGGGCTGACACAGTCGAGGCATTTATACTTAAAGCCTAAAGGTTTCAAAGCAAAGATAACTTCTTCCTTCCTTCAAGGCATGAACTTTTATTGCAATTCGAGTGCTTTTATCAGAAACCATTGAAAAATACACTCAAGTTGACATTGAAGTGTGGTGATCTTGGTTGCGTGTGTGTGTTTTTTTAAAAAATATATCTGCCTTTTTTAAAAAAAGTTATGTTTAAAATTCATAGCACTTTCAGAGCCTGATAAAGGAGCCTAATTTCCCGGCTTGCTTTGTTCAGTGTAATATATTTTTTCTAAATCCATTTCAAGCAGCTCATTTTTCCATTTCAGCAACTTTCCTCCAAGTTTGGTAGACAATAGGCTTTTATTAATAAAATTAGTTAACAACTTACTGCTGACACTGGAAAGCATCAAAGTTAAATCGAGTTGCTGGAAATGTTCCGTAGCTCCGTGCAATATAAGTTGAAGGGAATGGTCTGGGAACATCCGGCATTGTTGCTTTGTTGAAGCTGAGCTGGTATGGACTCGATTGGGAGAGACTGCCAGAGAGCCCCATATAAGTTCCTCAGAGCTATTCAAGGAAGGCTAGGTTACGAGCAAATGAATACATTTGGAAGATGGGCTTAAAAATAAAAAGTTGTATCATATACACCAAATCTCAGAAACATAACAAGCTACCTTGTCAGATCACTAATCCATCTAGTTTAGCATTGTCAGCACCTATGCTGATTAGGAGTGGCTCCTAATTAGGATTTTCAGCCAGGACATTCCTGGTCCCACCTGGAAATGCCAGGGATTGAACCTAGAACCTTTTGGGTTCAAAGCAGATGCACTGTCATTGAGCTACAGCCCTTTCCACTACTGTCCCTGCCATGGTGGGTAGTCAGTGTTGGCCTGAGGTTAAGCAAGGTGTCCATCTTAGGTTAAGACCATACAAGTAATCTGACCCTGGCTATATGTCAGGAAGATTTTGGGCACCACATGGCAGGACAGAGTCTCAAACAATAATGTGCTCTCCCAAAGTGCATGTTCCCAGCATGATTGCAATGGTGTCTCAGTGACGTCTATGCTGGCTTCGTCATGTCCACAGAATGGACGAGGGCAGGATCCCCAAGGATGTGCTCTATGGAGAGCTGGCTTTAGGCACCAAGCCCAATGGCAGACCAACTCTGTGTAATAAAGGTGTCTTCAGATATGACATGAAGACAGGCGACAGTAACTCTGCCATGTGGGAATCCCTTGCAGATGACCTCAGACTGCCTGGAGACAGACAGTCAAGGTTGTGTATCCACAGCAGTGACCAGAGGAGGAATGACGGCTCGGAGGAGAGAAGGAATGCCCTGGTGCATCTGGAACAGCACAACCGGACGCCTTTATCTGCCACAGCTGCAACAAAACATGTCTCTCCCGCATCTGTCTCTACAGCCACAGCAGGCGTTGAAACTCTCCAACTGCATGACTTCACCCCTGATGCCACACTCTTCCATTGTCTCTTGAGACAGACGGATGCCAACAAATGAAAATGTCTCTTCCCCCAGGCCTCTGTAAGATTCCCGCCTGCCACTCCCTGCTGATACTGCTGTTGTGTTAATCTGTTTCATTATGGGAGTTTTGTGTCGTTTTATTAATATGTTAAGTCAAGTTTCTTGTTCAGTTGTTGCATATACTATATTTTAGTTAGCCGCCCTGAGCTCCCTTTAGGAGAATGCATGGTGTGTGTGTGTGTGTGTGTGTGCGTGTGTTTGTGTGTGACTGTGTGTGTGATTCCATTCTGAAGGAAATCAGCCCTAAGTGCTCACTGGAAGGACAGATCCTGCAGCTGAGGCTCCAATACTTTGGCCACCTCATGAGAAGGGAAGACTCCCTGGAAAAGACCCAGATGTTGGGAAAGATGGAGGGCACAAGGAGAAGGGGACGACAGAGGACGAGATGGTTGGACAGTGTTCTCAAAGCTACAAACATGAGTCTGACCAAACTGCGGGAGGCAGTGGAAGACAGGAGGGCCTGCCGTGCTCTCTGGTCTGTGGGGTCACGAAGAGTCGGGCACAACTAAACGACTAAACAACAACAACAACAAGTGTGTGTGATATACGTGTTTATGCATCCTAACCACTGGATCTATTTAACGAAAGGGAGGAAGGAAAATGCATTAACTCAATAGGATCAACACTTTATAGCAAATGCTTACCACTGGATCCCTCCTTGGTTCCTTGGGTTTAAAGGCCTCATATCTTTGGCCTTTTGGGAATACGAGACAGACAGCAAAGTGACTAATGTGTTTTTTTGTTGTTTTTTTAATGATCCAAATTAAAATAGTCAATTCCAGTTCTGTGCAAGCTCAGGAGTTCCATGTACCTTGACTCATGAGGATGTGTCTATGCATGCGGGGGGGGGGGGGGGAGTGTTTGCTGTTCCAGGTCAGCCAACAAAACGTATCAGGCCGGCCTTGGTTGGGTTGAAACAGCATTGAGGAATCTCCAGCTTGCATACCTCAGGGCCATGCCAGACTACCCCACTGGACCCAAGAGGCCATTTCAGTCAAGCCAGGGCAGCCTGCCCCTACATTTGGCATCGTATATGATCTCAGGTGTGGGGCAGTTTAAAATGCAGTTGGGTTGAAAGGGTGGGGGTTTGCAGGCCCTGCTGGTCAGCGGAGCCTGCAAAGCCCCATGTGACGTGCTGTGCAAGGGGCTTTGAAACCACAAGCAGCCTTAAGAACCTAAGAAGGACCCAACCGGGGAAGGGAGGGTGGGGTCTGGAAATCCAAAGGTGTATTAAAATATTTTGATTTTTTCTATCTTCTTTTCTTTTTATGTCGTCACTAGTATTGAAATGGGGAATTCGTGGAAGGAGAACTGGGCCGATCTTAGAAAAAGTTTTTAAGTATAATGATTGATGTATATATGTTAAAAGTTGATATATAAAGTGAATTTAATATAATAACAAACTAAGGTTGAAAATTTAGGGAGAAGAACTTGTTGAACAAATTTTTGGTCAGGGAATACAAGAAGGGGAGGCGAGGGGAAGTTCTGGAAAGAAGGTGTTGAAAATATGGATTGTAAATGTTGAATTTTTCTTTTTTTTTTTCTTTTTTTCGGTTTATGTATTATTTGAAATTCTAATAAATATTATTATTTTTTGAAAAAAAAGAACCTAAGAAGGACCCAAGCAGATGCCTGCAGAAAGTCTGCAAGCAGGATGTGAGTGCAGCAGCCCTTGTGCTCTCTGCAGGCTTTCTTGCGAGACTTGATTCACATAGGTTGGGGGATATAAGATCCCCAGCAGGATCCTCACCCCTTACACTCACGGGTGGAGGGAGGAATGTGTTGCTTTTGGTTAACACTCCATCGCGGGGCCATCCAATTTGGACTTTCATTAGTGCGGTTGAAAGGATTGCAGTGAAAGCTGTGATACAAAAGATACAGCCAGATTGCTCTGCATTATTTTAAATTGCAGACTGTGTCCTTATTCTTTATTAAGAGTAAAGTAACTTTAAGCAGTCTGAGGTTATCAGGAGATAATCACGTCCCCAGGGTCTTTATGGCACTTTGAAACGTAAGGATTGTGATTACTCTGTGATTGCTATGCTGCTTATTATTCTTAACTGCTTAATAATGGGACCATAATATTGTTTTTGGATATAGCTAGCTGAAAACCACTCTCCCAGTTTTAATCATGTAAATGGTTACCGTTTTTACAAATGGAAAAGGAGTTTGGGGGCCATTGTTTGAACTGAGTGGCATAGTGGTGAGTTCACGTTGTAGTCTTCCTTCTGTTTCTAGACGTAGGCCAGGAAGGATTTAAAAGAAACCACAAAAACACGTGACCCAAAATGACTTTTCCAAAAGGTTGTATGCATTTTCCTTCTGCTTGCTCCCCAATTTCTCTTATAGGAAACCCACCCTGGGGGATTTATATTTTCTCACCCAATGTGGTAGGATTCATCAGCTGGAACTTAAATACTTAAAGTCTTCCAAAACTGCATCCTTAAACTGCGGTCCTGACATTCTTTGGCCTGGCCTGCTTCTCCTTCATTTCTTGCTACAGTTTGTGCAGCCAGATGTTGACCCAGTATGTGTGGCAGCTGTGAAAAAGATAAAAGTCTATGCTTGAGATCACTACGAAAGGAAAACTGCTGATAACCGTAATGGCATTATACAAATCTATGGTGCAACCATGTTTGGAATACTGTGTGCAGTTCCGGTTGCCTCACCTCAGAAATGATATCGTAGAATTGGGAGGTGTTCAGAAATGTGCAACCAAAATGTTCAGGAGGACAGAGTGACTCAACTATGGGATCTTCTCCAGGAGGTAGTGATGGCCACCAACTTGGATGTCTTCAGAAGAGGATTACTAATGGCTGCTAACCCTGATGACTATGTTCTCCGCCAGCTGTTGGAGGCAACATGCCTCTGAATACCATTTGATGGGAATCGAGTGGAACACTGGAAATTGCCTGATGCTGAGTCAAATCCATTGGTTCATCCACCTCTACAGTGGCTCTCCTGATTGAAGTGCAGAGTGTTTGAGGGCCGGGACATTCATAGGGAAACCAAAACGCTTGTTTACAAAGCTATTGTACTGCCAAACTTACTGTATGCTTGTGAAACATGGACAACTGGGAAACGCTGGCCTGCAAGCGCTCCAGTTGGAGAACAGCCTTTCCCTAAGGTGTCATGGGCTTTGAAGACATTCAAACTCAGGACAAGAGGGAGAAATGCGCTAAGAGGAAGGCACATTTGGCAAACCCTCACCGGGATCAACTCCCACCCGGAAATTTATGTCCCCACTGTGGAAGGACGTGTGGATCCAGAATTGGCCTCCACAGTCACTTATGGACTCACTTTTAAAACCATGTTTATGGAAGATAATCTTACTTGGCTATGAGTGATTGCCGAAGAAGAAGAAGAAGAAGAAGAAGAAGAAGAAGAAGAAGAAGAAGAAGACGACGACGACAGTGGCCAACAGAGGCTGTCTGGGGTTTCACGCAAGGTTCTCCACTAGCCCTACCTGAAGATGCCAGGCATTCAACTTGGGACCTTCTGCATGCAAGGAAGAAGATGCTGTATCACAGAAGAACGGTCCTTCCATACTGCCGTGGAATCAGATTCTCAACCTGTTCTCTGTTCCTAAACTTTGCCCTTTATATTACCACTCTTTTTTTAAAAAAGGCACTGACATCTGAACAATATGACCAGAAATACGTTATTTATAAAGCTAGTGTGAATTATGTTTAATGGCCTCCATTTTAAAGCAAGCCATTTGCTTCTCTCCCTCCTTCCCCCCTCCGCCTTTTTCCAAAGTCTCTGTTTTCATTAGTAGAATATAAAATGTTAATAATACCTTTATACTGTAGTGCTCAGGAGCAACATTTTTCTTCCATGTTCTTTATGGAATCCTGCTAGCAAGCTCTCACTCGTATCATAAATAGAATTTGTTCCACGAAATAAAAAAATGTATTGTTTTCTTTGTTAGAAGATGCTGCTAAATTGGCTGTATGTTTGATAATCACATCTCAAGCTGATTATTCTGCTAATAGCCTTAAGATATTATTTTTTATAAAAAAAATAAAAATAAGTGCATCACTATAGTCCTAATACTAGTATTTTTTGTGGAAAAAAAAATCCCTTCTTGTTTCTGCAAAGTCTGAATGAGATTTTCAGAATTGAATAATAATTTGATCCGTTAATCTTTTGAAGCTAGTAATTTTATTTTCCCTTCTTTGCAGTCTCCAAGGCTCACAAATGAATAGAGCTTCATTACTGGAGCCTCCGTTTAATAACCATTATCCATTATCTTGTAATTAAGACTCCCTGTAACGAATCATGAGGACAATGCAAAAATACATAGTACATTTCTTTAATGAACTGGAAAATGTTCATCTTGTTCTATTTAGTAATGAGTTGCTGAATAGTCGTTAAATCCACTGGAGAATGGAGCGAGATGGATTTTGAAGACTATCTTTGAGTTTGTGGTTAATCTATTAGAATTAAAATTTCATCTTCTATTTTTATCAACAGCCGATTAGAAGGCCTTCTGTTTGACCAAATTGATTAGGGGACCCTATACAAGGGCAGATGTTGTTTAATGAAAGTTTTTAATGAAACTGTACCATAGAGGTTTCTAATTACCAGACTTATAAAAGCTTTGACTTACCTTACCCTGCAAAGAGGAGGAGGGGTGGTGGTGGTGGAAATATTGTGCTAAAGGGCTTAAATGCCACAATTAAATGAAATACAGGGAAAAGTAGGAGTTGGTGCGAGGAAGTTTGGCTTACTTGTCTGAAGAAGAGGTCATCAACTAAAGAGAGAGCTCAGTGAGAGGCAGTAGTTTGGTGGTAGATGGCACCCAACTGAAGGCTGTTAGTTTGACCTTCCCTTCATTCAGTGCCAGCCAGCATGGGCAATGGCCAGGATGATGGTAGCCCAAAACATCTGGAGGGCATCTGCTTGGGGACTGCTTCTTTTTACATGCAGAAGCTGTCCTTCACCACTGAGCCAGAGTCTCATGTGGACCTTTGGAATAGGTTGTCCTAGTAATAAGGCAGCTTCCTATGTTCTTCTCTTGAAATTCATTTCTGACACTGTATCGTTATGCTAGCCAAGAAGGAAATACTGGAAAAATTTGCAGGAACCCAAAGGTTTTCAGAATTAAAAATTTAAAAAAGTGTTTAGGATAATATACTGAAATTGGGATCGGGAATCCAAAAACAGCCCTGAAGGATTGCCAAGGGCCGGGGTGGAATGGAGTATCCTGAAAAAGGTGTGGCTGGCTGGCTGGGATCCTGAACAGGAGCACTCCACAGTATAAAATTTAAGTATGTAAGACAAGTCTGCTGGATGAGACCAATGGCCTATCTAGTCCAGCATCCTCTTCTCACATTGGCCAACTAGATGCCTGTGGGAAATCCACAAAAGGGAACATTCCAATTCCTACTTCTTTCTTTTCCTAGTTTGTTAAGGTGTTAAATTCATATGACAAATCTAAAGCTTATTGTACACAAACTTCTCGCTTTCTGAACACAGGAAATCGTTTGTTAGGTCAGCGTTTGCACAAAGAGCCCTCAATTTCCACCATTTCCTATGGGGGCATTTCTAATCTGTGGTCTCCCTCCATGGTTTCATCTGAAAAATGGCTGCAGCCAACCAGCAAAAGAGAGAAAATTGATTTGTCCAATCTCTCCTGCTCTCTGATTTGTCTGATCTCTCTCCCTGTTCCCTCTCTCTGGGGTTCCTGCCCAAAAATTTCAGCTGTCAACCAGCTAACAAGTAAGGAAGTAGGCAAACTCCGGCTGTTCAGATATCTGAATCATCTGTGTGCCCAGCGAGGTTTGGGCGTAATTCTTTATGTTTGGATAACTGAATTTTCAGCTAAGGAGCATTCTGATAGCGGGATGTGCACATACTAAGAACCAGAATGATAATTTTTCTGACACATCTGTTTATTACTTCTTTTTTTATTCTCACCCTTGCAGGTTCTGATTTTATCAAGACTTCCACAGGAAAAGAAACCGTTAATGCTACCTTTCCCGTTGGGCTTGTCATGGTGAGAGCTATTAGAGACTTCTTCTGGAAAACTGGCTGTAAGGTAACTTCATACCCTCTCCATCTTTCCATTGTAGACTGTGTTCTCGAAAGCAATGTTGGTGTGATGCGCAGGCTTTGGACCATGGGTGGGGAATTATTGTAATTATTAAATTTAATTGTTGTTGTTGTTGCCACCCACCTGACTGGGTTGCCCCAGCCACTCTGGGTGGCTTCCAACATTAAGCACAGCAAAACATCAGACATTAAAAGCTTCCCTGTGGCCCTCCAGACTTTGTTGGACTCCAAGTCCCATGAGCCCAAACCCAGCATGGCTAGTGGTCGGGAATTATGAGAGTTGTGATCTAGCAACATTTAGAAGGCTACAGGTTCCTCTATCTGTGCTTTAGGGTCTGTAAACTGCCAGACTTATGTATTAACTACATTTTTATCCTGCCGCTCCACCAAGGTGTCATGGGTGGCATAAACTGTTTCTCCCCACATTGTTTTCCTCATGACAACCCTGTAAGCAAGGTTAGACTGAAAGATGGTGACTAGACCCAGGTCACCCAAGTGAGCTTCCTGGCACAGTGGGTGATTTGAACTGGTGTCTCCTCAGAGCCAGTGTGGTGTAGTGGTTAAGAGCAGTGGATTCATAATCTGGTGAACCGGGTTCACGTCTCTGCTCCTCCACATGCAGCTGCTGGGTGACCTTGGGCTAGTCACACTTCTTTGAAGTCTCTCAGCCTCACCTCACAGGAGTGTTTGTTGTGGGGGAGGAAGGGAAAGGAGATTGTTAGCCGCTTTGAGACTCCATCGGGTAGTGATAAAGCAGGATATCAAATCCAAACTCCTCCTCCTCCTCTTCTTCTTCTTCCTCCTAGCCTGATACTCTAACCCAGTGTTTCTCAATCTTGGGTCCCAAGCTGTTGTTGGACTACAACTCCCATCATCCCAGACCACTGATTGTGCTAGCTAGGGATGATGGGAGTTGTAGTCCAACAACAGCTCGGGACCCAAGTTTGAGCTACACTCCTCTAAGTTATACACCACACCACACTGACCGGCTGTGACACAGAGCTGTAGTGCTTTGTCTTTGAACGGAAGCCCAGAGACAGCCAGAGGGTTCATAAGGAATAGGAAACTTAGTTTGTTTGAAGACCTTTTATCTCAGAAGAATGAGAAGCAAATATCTCCAATCTGGTATTCTAATAGAAAACTCATTCTCTTGACTTATGTAGCCAAAGCAGCACCATATGGCCACAAGGGGGTGATATTAGTAGCTTTGCAGAGGCTTGCAGAAGTACAAATACATTTGGAGGAAAAATACTACAACAACGAAGGTTGCGAACCCTGAAAACACCCCAGTGAGGACTGTGTGTGCTTGGTGGCCACTGGACGCTGACTGACTGATGGGGAGGAAAAGTGGGCAGGAGCGGGGATAGAATGGGAAATAGCATAATTGCAGAGTTTGTAGAAGAGCATTCTATGCAGCAACATTTTGTTGCTGGTGCGGCTTGTTTCCTGGTCCTGTGTATGTGGAAGGGTGGGAGGCATAGAGTTCAGCAGTAGGTATAACCGGGCTGTGTCGTCCTGTACTTCCTCTCTGATTCTTGCAAGAGAACCACTTCTTCACTAGGGACTTCCACATCACTCCTTCAGCCTTTTATTCAACGGTCACTCTTCTGAGTTTCACTTGAAACATGTTTTGGGGTGGTGGTGGAGAAATGTTCGCTCAATTCTTCAGTCAGGGTGGTGAGAGCATCACCACCTTGATATCTGGCCATGTTGGCACTGGGTTTGAGGGAATCTTTGTGCAAGATGTCCTCGGTATGCCCTGCTCTTGGAACAGGCCTGCGTCCTCCTGAATGCTGCTGAGGGGGAGGGTGTGGCAAGCTCCTCTTTGCTCCTGTCACTGTGCTCTTACTTGGAGAAATAGCAGGCGAACAGGCTGGGGCAGCCAAGAGGTGGAGCAGAAGGGGCAGGGGGCTCCAGATGTCTGCTTTGGGGCTGTTCTTCCTCGTTGAGCGATGAGCTCAGCAGTGCAGAAGCTTCGTTGGTACCCTGGACAGCTCCATGCAGGGCTCAATAACGAGCAGAGCAGGAATGTTGTTTCAGCAGCAGTCACCGTCTGACCGAACCTCAAATAAGAGGAGCAGCTCTGCCTCAGTCGAATCCTTGGTCTCCTCCCCTGAAGATGGGAGATGTGACCCCAGGGTCATGACCCAGCCCTTCCGCTTGGGGATGGATCTCATCACGTACCAATAATGCCTACTCCTGCTGCTGCCAGCATTGGCATATAAACACGCACCTGGCTCCTTTGGCAGATACTTGGGCACCTCATAGAAGGCGCCATCTTTTTTTTGTGTGCTGCTGTGGCAACTATTGTGTATTGTCTCAAGTCTCTGTGGTAATTTGGTGGTGGTAGCACATGTAATTTGGTCCTTCGCCTTGCCTCCGTGGAGGTTTTGCATGTCATTAAAATAACTGTTTAATTTATCATTCATTTAAGCAGACTTTATGATATGTGTGTGTGCTTAAAGTTCTATTAACCAAAAGTGTGTGGTGCATGCACCTGCTCAGGAAATAATAATAAAAAAATTAGATGTAAACTGAGTTTATATCCTTTTTATTAAACGAAGACAATTTTATCACTGACGAGAGATTTCTAAATGGTTTCCTTAACAAACCAATTTGGCTGCCGTACAGATGCTTTTCCAACAAGGCGTTGGCCAATAAAAACAGGTTAATGTAGAAATTAAACTTCTTCCGAGGACAGAAGCGGGTTGCAGGGTAACATTTATTGAATGATAAGCTGCGGCGGTGATATGAAAAGTGTGCAGCATAATGGGAAATAATCTTTTCCTGTCATTATTGAAGGACACACACAAATTGGTTTTTCTGTTGGGAAATCCCCCAGTCCAGAGAAACTTATTACTTTTAATAATATAAGGTGACGAGAAAAAATTCTCAAGGAGATGAACTTATTAAACAAAATAATGAAATGCTGTGAAACAGCAGGGGGAAAGTAGCCCAACTTTTTCAGCTCTTGAATGAAACATTTATTATATATAGATATGTGTGTGTGTGTGGTGCATTCTGGCAGTCAGATGGATTCTGTAGAAAGTCGGCAAACAGAATGAGAGACAGGATAGTAATAGGTAGCTCTGGGTGAAAATAAATGTAATTATTTGGGGGGAACATGAATGTTTTAACTAAAAGAAACCAAACCCAAGATGGCAGCCAGAATCCAGAGGGTCGCAGATAGAGCTACCTTTTGTATATCTCTGCTTCTGAGGCCCACTTCTCGGTGCATTCCTGAAAGTTGTGGGAACATGAGGAGGAGCCTCCTGTACATTATATGAAACTGCCTGACACAGAGTCAGACCATTGGTCCATCTAGCTCAGTGCATAAACTGATTTGCAGCAACTCGGGGGTTTCATGTAGGGGATTGAACCTGGAACCTTGTACATTTAAAACAGATGTTTGCCCACTGAGCCTATAGCTCTCCCCTTGAGGAAAGGTCATGGAGAGGAACTGTGTTTGGGGAAAAGTAAGGCGGACAAGCTAGAGAGCTGTTGCGGCCCTGTGTACAGCAGAGACAGGGAGTCTGAAATACCAAATTATGAACATGGTACTATCAATTTTCTGTTTCTTTTTAAATACAGTCATATCTTGGCTCCCGAACGCCTTGCGAGACGCAAGTTTTGGCTCCCGAACGCAGCAAACCCGGAAGTGATTGTTCCGGTTTGCAAAAGTTCTTTGGAACCCAAACGTCCTCTGCGTCTTCCGATTGGCTGCTGGAGCTTCCTTCAGCCAATTGGAAGCCGTGCCTTGGTTCTCGAACGTTTTGGAAGTCAAACGGGCTTCCAGAACGGATTCCTTGACTGTATGTGTTACGCTTTTACAGAGCTGAATAAAAATCATAGGATATAAATGCCTGAACCAAAAGGGGCTAAGTAGGGAATTCATATAGAAGCGAGTTCCATAGATGAGAGGCCACCACAGATAAGGCCTCATCTCTTGAGCTTGACAGCCTTCTAAGTTTTTCTGGGGCGCATGTAGACAGAGTCTCCAGTGGGGGCAGGATAGCATCATACAGATATTGTATACAGATATGCAGATTCCTATCTAGGCCAACTTCCTGTATTTTTAAATTTCCTGTTTCCTGTTCTTCTTTCTTAAATCAAGGTTGGCTTTAAGCCTGCGGGAGGCATTCGCACGGCCAAAGATGCCCTGATCTGGCTCTCGCTGATGAAGGAGGAACTAGGAGATGAGTGGCTAAAGCCAGAACTCTTTCGCCTGGGGGCCAGCACTTTGCTGGGAGATATTGAGAGACAGGTTAGTATTCCTACTTCTTGCTTCTTTGGCGATCACTTGTAGCTGAGTAAGATTGTCTTCCATGAACACGGTTTTAACAGAAAGTCTGTAAGTGACTGTGGAGGCCAATTCTGGATTCACATGCCCTTCCACGGTGGGGACATAGGTTTCTGGGAGGGAGTTGATCACGGTGAGGGTTTACCCAGCATGTTTTCCTCTTAGCATGTTTCTTCCTTGCATCCTGAGTTTGAGCATCTTCAAAGCCCATGACACCTTTGGTAAAGGCTGTTCTCCAATTCGAGAGCTCACAGGCCAGTGTTTCCCAGTTGTTGGCGTTTATACTACATTTTTAAGGTTGTTATTCCTCCTAATGGTATATTATTCCCCCCCCCCCATAAAAAACCATGTGGTTTTGACTTTTGTAGTACAGTGGTACCTCTGGTTGCGAACGGGATCTGTTCCGGAGCCCCCTTCGCAACATGAGCAGAATGCAACCTGCATCTGCACATGCGCAGGTCGCGATTCGCTGCTTCTGGCCATGCGCATGACGTCATTTTGAGCGTCTGCACATGTGCGAGTGGCGAAACCCGGAAGTAACCCTTTCCGGTACTTCCGGGTTGCTGCGGGACGCAGCCTGAAACGTTTAACCTGAAGCAAACGCAACAAGAGGTATGACTGTACAGACTTTAAAAATTGCCTTTTGAGAGCTTTCATTTTCTTACACTGCTGCTTATAACGGAGCCTTGCTTTTAATTGGCGGTCTTTACCAATTAGTTCTGATCCACCTCATTTGGGGAGGCAAGGTGGTTCTGCACAGTAGTAATATGTTCATTTTGTACCATGTTAGCCATCATATAGGAATAACCCATGGGTAGATCTTGCGCTGTGCATTTGTGATGCCACAGGTTCAGTTCCCACCATCTGCTTTTCAAGAGACCCCAGACAAGCAGCATAAGTCTTGGCTCTTCTTGCCATTTCCTCCCCCCTCCCTTTCCTCTATCCACAGCTTTATTAATTTATTTCAAGTGCTGGAAGGCTTTTAATGGAGAGCACTTGTGTTGCATGCAGAAGGTCGCAGGTTTAATCCCTGACATCTCCATTAAAAAAACCCCAGGCAGTGGATGATGGAATAGCAGAAGCCATCAAACCCAATATTGTTGACTCTGGCTGGAAGCAGCTCTCACAGATCTTAGGTCTATTCCCCACCAACCACCACCTGATCCTTTTAAATGGAGATGGGGGGGGGGACCTGAACTTTTCTGCATACAAAGCCCCACACACTCTCCAGCTGAGCAATGGGAAACCACTGCCAGTCTAAGTTGACAACTCTAGGCTTGATGGACAAGCAGCCTGACTCAGTATAGGGCACTTTCCTATTTTCCTTTCAAAAAAATACAGTGGTACCTCAGGTTAAGTACTTAATTCGTTCCGGAGGTCCGTTCTTAACCTGAAACTGTTCTTAACCTGAAGCACCACTTTAGCTAATGGGACCTCCTGCTGCTGCCACGCTGCCAGAGCAAGATTTCTGTTCTCATCCTGAAGCAAAGTTCTTAAACCGAGGTACTATTTCTGGGTCTGTAACCTGAAGCGTACGTAACCTGAAGCGTATGTAACCCGAGGTACCACTGAAGTTTAAAAAAATCTGTTGCCAAATGTGTGTGTGGATCATAGAATTGTAGAGTTGGAAGAGACCCCAAGGATCACCTTCCTGCAATGCATTAATATGCAGCTGTTCCATATGGGGATCGAACCTGTAACCTTGGGCTCCATCAGCACCAAACTCTACCCAACTAAGGCCACCATCTGCACTACACATTTAAAGCAGTATCATGCCACTTTTAAGAGCCACAACGTCCCCCAAACAATCCTGGGAAGTATTATTTTGTTAAGCGTGCTGTTAAAAGGTAAAGGGACCCCTGACCATTAGGTCCAGACGTGGCCGACTCTGGGGTTGTGGCACTCATCTTGCTTTATTGGCCGAGGGAGCTGGTGTACAGCTTCCAGGTCATGTGGCCAGCATAATTAAGCCACTTCTGGCGAACCAGAGCAGCGCACGGAAACGCCATTTACCTTCCCGCCAGTGCAGTACCTATTTATCTACTTGCACTCTGACGTGCTTTCAAACTGCAAGGTTGGCAGGAGCAGGGACCGAGCAACGGGAGCTCACCCCGTCGTGGGGATTTGAACCGCCAGCCTTCTGATCAGCAAGAGCTAGGCTCTGTGGTTTAACCCACAGTGCCACCCGCATCCCTTAAGTGTGTTGTTAGGAGACCCCATTTCCTCTCACAAAGCTACGATTCCCAGTGTTCCCTGGGAAGAGAAGGATTGATTTGCTAAACCTTTCTGGGATTGTAGCTCTCTGAGAGGAATGGGGTTTTTTTTTGCAGCCCCCACTGGAAGCATGTAATGTGCGAAGCGGAAGACTTTCTGGGGGAGGGGGGCAAGCCCCAGGACTGACTGCGATGGCTGATCCTTCACACCCCACATGCTTTGCGTGATTTCAGGTTTGAGTAAGTGCATCAGCCCCAAGTAACTTTGCCACCGCTGAGGCTTATCATATTGATGGCACAGTCACGAGAGTTGCTCTGGGAGATGGATTCGGATGTGCAAAAAATGTAAACGGGAAGGCAACAGTCACATAAAGGGGAAAGGAGAGAACCTCTCGGGACACAGATGTAGTACAGTGGTACCTCTGGTTACATATGTTTCAGGTTGCATACGCTTCAGGTTACAGACTCCGCTAACCCAGAAATAGTGCTTCAGGTTAAAGAACTTTGCTTCAGGATGAGAACAGAAATCGTGCTCTGGCGGCGCAGCAGCAGCAGGAGGCCCCATTAGCTAAAGTGGTGCTTCGGGTTAAGAACAGTTTCAGGTTAAGAACGGACTTCCGGAACGAATTAAGTACTTAACCTGAGGTACCACTGTATTAGGCCCAATGCAGTTTTTGGAATAAATCAAGCAGTGGTTTCAGACCAAGCTGGAAAAATTGTGCTTATTGCAAAATGCATTGGGCCCAATGAAAGGTGATTCACCCCCCAATTTGGCAGGACCCAAACACAAATGGCACTTTCCACATCTTTCTCCCTGGAAAGAGCCAGTGAGGTGGAGTGGCTAGACCCGCTTGGCCACAAAGCCCTCCTATGTGGTTTCAGGTAAGACACACACTCTTGGCTTGGCCTCCCTTGCAGGTCAATGTTAAATGAGCCCCATGTGTGCTTCTGTTTCTTGGAGAGGAGCGGCACACAAAATTTGCCAATTAAATAAAATACGGAGCAAAGAACAGGACAGAATGAGATCATCTTGTGTATTTTGTGCTCAAAGGAGATGTCTTCAGAAAACTTGTGCTATTTTTATCGGCGCGAGTAATTAAAAGTTTATAAATGGCATCCGCCTTCTTGTTAACCTGCCCTTAATTTGTCGGCTTTGTTACACCTGTTTAATTTCATCTTTTCCATTGCTGCTCCGGTAAACTCGTTTCCTCCCCAACTGCCCTCCTCCCACTCTGCAGATTTACCACCATGTGACCGGCAGATACGCAGCTTCCTATGACCTGCCTATGGCTTAGACCAGTGACTAATTCATGATATGAACGAGAGAGAAGGAAAAAGAAGAAAAAGGGGATACACAGAAGAGGCTTAAGGAAGCGACGTCCTCAAATCCTTTCCTGCAAACAAGTCCAGGATGTGCTCGGGAAAGGATTAAAGGGCAAGGGGCTTCTGACTCACTTTTTCACCAAGCTGGACAAGTGCTCATGATTCTAAGAGAAACTCTGGATTTTGAAGGTTTTTCCAGGTCAATTTTGCTGTGCCTCATACACTAACATTAATACCAGCAGGAGGGGAGTGGGGCAAAGAGATGATCAAATTATTGATTTAGTGCGAATTTTGTATTAATGGGTTTGTTTTCTGTACTGGTGTTTCCTACCCCCCCCCCTTCTTCCCCATTGCATAGGGTGCCTTAAGGTGGTACCGAAATAAACTATAACATGGTCTCCAGTATCAGGATGGACACTGTTGCAGGCTCTTTTGAGAGCCAGATGTCTCAGACTGCCTCCCCCTTCTCTAATGCTGGGCTTCAGGCTTCAGGTCTGTTCACAAAATAATGCAAGCAGCAGGCATTAAAAAGAAGACGCTCTTATTTACGCCCACCTGCCACCTAAACTGAATTGCAAGTGATATCTGAAAGTCTCCAGAGTCTCAGAAGCAACTTTTGATGTATTCAGTGGGAGCCGGGGAGGTGTTCTTAGTCTAAACAAGAACAAAAAGAGATTGGTTTATACGGATCTAAATCAGCCTCAGGTCTTCCAAGTGCCTTGGACTACAACTCCCATCGTCCTTCACCATTGGCCATGCATCCTGGGAATGATGGGAGTTGGAGTCTTAGAACATCTGGAGAGCACTGGGTTGGAGAAGGCTGCTGTATCCCATGATGTGCTGAAAAACAGAGCCATGGATGGTTGAATTATTGTCATCTTGAGCTTGTTGGGGCTTCAACAATTTGCCTCACCCCCCTACACAGACACAGACATGCACCTTGCAATGTGTCCTTCCTTTCTTCCTTCCTTCCTTCCTTCCTTCCTTCCTTCCTTCTTTCCTTCCTTCCTTCCTTCCTTCCTTCCTTCCTTCCTTCCTTCCTCCCTCCCTCCCTCCCTCCCTCCCTCCCCCCCTCTCTCTCTCTGTGTCTGTCTGTCTGTCTGTCTGTCTTTCTGGATTGCAACCTACTGTACTGCACATTGTACAGGATACTCTACTTTTTTGAGATCCAGCAGGGTGCATGGCATTTGTGGGCTGCTAAAACCATAACCAAACCTCAGCTGCACCCTTATGCAAGAGTCTACAAGCACATGCCATGGAGCTGAGCCCAGTGATTCTGGAGCACAGGTAAAGGGCTGCAGCTTCCCCATTCATTGAGATATTTGGGAGATTTTTCTGAATGAGCAATCCTGACAGGCATGCAAGCGACACAACCTGCTCTTGAGCTGGAAACCTCTCCAGCTTTTGCAGAGAGCATTGCACATACAGGAACTCAACAGAACTCTGAAATGCAGTACGCAGACCTGTCCACAAATTTCCCATTTGCTTTTAAAGTCCTTTTAATTCTTTGTAGGCTGATGGAGGGAGGAATCGTGTACAAATACTGTAAAAAATTGTTACACATGCCTTAAATCTGAGCCTCTGGTGGGTTTTTTTTTTAAAGGATGGGATTATATTTTATGAAATCTTGTCTCAAGTTCTAACTTTGCAGAAATAAATTGCTTGACATTTTAAGAACATATGTTTAAATAAAAAAAATATTCTGTGCAGGGATTGTTCTCCTGTTTCGCTTGAGATTAATTACCGTGCACATGCAATTTAACTAAAAATAATCGCTACCTTTCTAAAGATCAGGCCACCACGAGCTTTGTGCCTTATTTTGTTGCTGCCTTCTGCTGGGGAAGGAAGTGGGGCTCAGGCGCTGGGCAGACTTCAGATTTTTTTCTATTTTCTCTCTTAGACTTCCAGTTCCCACTGCCACCATTGCGTGGAACTGCCAACTCAAAAAGAAATGTTTGGCTTGCTTTTTAAAAAAGAGGGGTGCATGATTTCAGTACTGCCTAGAACAGTGTTTCTCAAAACTTGGGTCTGCAGCTATTGTTGGATTACAACTCCCATCAAACCTAGCTAGTGTTGGAATATTCTAGAAGAAACTTGTAAATGGCCTTGGACAAGATGCTAGTCAACGGAAATTTTCCCTAGCAACAGGTGTCCTTATCAGGGAATACAATCAACTAAGTCTGGGTCAGTGTAAATGAGTACAGTGGTACCTCGGGTTACATATGCTTCAGGTTACAGACACTTCAGGTTACAGACTCCGCTAACCCAGAAATAGTGCTTCGGGTTAAGAACTTTGCTTCAGGATGAAAACAGAAATTGGGCTCCGGCGGCGTGGCAGCAGCAGGAGGCCCCATTAGCTAAAGTGGTGCTTCAGGTTAAGAACAGTTTCAGGTTAAGTACGGACCTCCAAAATGAATTAAGTACTTAACCCAAGGTACCACTGTATGTGAATGAGTCTCTGGCTGGATGGCTAAAAAGAGAAAAAGATGGTGTTTCTTTATTTGCTTTCCCCTCCCTTTATTAATGACCAATGTAAAGTTCTGTAAATAATAAAGACTCTGAGAAACCGAACCAAATGGTGTTTATTCCTGTAATGGGAATTTCACTAAGAGATAGCTGGAATGCTGCTGCTGCTGCAAAGAAGTAAAAGATGCAGGAAAACGTCTGTAAAAAGAACTTCTGCAGACAGAAATGAAAATCTAAGAGTAGGAAACTCTGACGAAAGAAGAACGGCAGACAAAATTAATGGACTACGCAGAATTAGACAAAATGACTGGAAGGATTTGAAACCGGCGGGACCAGAGATTTGCAGAAGATTGGAGGAAATATACAAACTATTTGAAGAGTAATTGTAATCAACAAATTACGCTATTAGGACTACAAGAAGTTTTGTCAGGAGAAATATATGAAATATTGCAAATAGAGAAAGAAGAGAGATTAGTTATGAGATTTAAAGGTAATAGTGGAAGTAAGAAATGTATATTAAGTGATTAGAGAGGAAAATTTTCAGATGTGATTGATGGAAGTCAAAAGAACTGTATAAGATGTAAAAGTATGTTTGATTATTTGAAAATGATATATTAAAAAAAACTAATAAAAATTTATTTATATAAAGAAAATCTAAGAGTAGATGCTCATGCACTAACAGCTAGCAGCCCCAGTGGTCAGGGGTGATGGAAGTTGTAGTCCAGCTGGAGACCCAAATTTGAGATGAAGACGGGTAGACTGGTCAATCTCTTGAGTGATCTGTAGTAGCTTGGCAAGGATTTCTGACTCCCAGTTTAACAGGAACAGTAACAGGACTTCCTGCATCTAAATAACTAGAAAACTAGAAAGCTAATCGGGAACACACTTGTGTGTGAAAGGTTTGTGAGCTCAGTTTTGCGCTGGTATGGAAAACAAATTCCTAGGCCTCAGAAAGACCCTGATGTTGGGATAGATGGAGGGCACAAGGAGAAGGGGACGACAGAGGATGAGATGGTTGGACAGTGTTCTGCGGGAGGCAGTGGAAAACAGGAGTGCCTGGCATGCTCTGGTCCATGGGGTCACGAAGAGTCTGACACGACTAAACGACTGAACAACAACAAATCGAGAAGCAGCAGCCTCTAATATCAGGCGCATGGGCTTCAGTTGGGCTCTGACATTCTTAGTAGATAAATCTCAGTTTGGGGGTAATAACTTTGCTTCTCCCCAAGCATTGCTTCTCCTCGCCCTCCATCCACTCATGTCAGCCAAGTTGATCCATAAAGCCTGGCTCTTCATAACTTTGAGGAGGACCGGAACAGAAGAAGCTACCTCCATAACTTAATTTGCTCAGTTGCAACTTTGGTTTCCCCCCCCCCCCCACTTCAGAGAATAGAAGTAAGTTTTATCCTGCTGATTCTGTGCTGAAATGATCAGTGGTAACATCTGGATGATAGATAAAATGTCAGGGGTAGGATTAAAAGGAAGAATCATTTTTAATTAAATACAACCTGTGCAGAAAGAAAAGATGAGGATTTGCTGGGGGGGGGGAGGGGAGGAAAATCTCCATCTGGTCAATTCTTTAATAGGGCAGATGAGAACCAAGAGGATTCTAACTGTACAAAAGGACATCATGTTTAAAATGCCTAATGGCCATTTGAGCTAATATCCTGGCTGCTCTAAACTCGCATAGAAGAAGAAAAATTATTCTGTTTGTGTCCTATATGAGATTTTAGGCTAGCTGTTACTGCTTGGTACATTAGCTGGGAGAAAGGCAGATTCATTGCTAGGGATTATTAGAAGAGAGGATTGGAAATAAAACTGTCATATACACAGTTCTGGACATTCCACCTCAAAGACGGGGGTTGTTGAGCTTGAAAAGGACGAGGAAAATGATCAGGAGCTTGGAGAAAGCTCCTTTTGAATGACAGCCGCAGAATTTGGGACTTTGGGCTTTAGAGGTGGTGGGGAAAAGGGTCATCAAAGATGTTTGTGGGGTTGGGGTGAGGGGTGGAGTTTTATAGAAGTACTCATGACATTGAGAAAATGGGTAGAGGAAGGACGAAGAGGTTAAAGAGGTCATGGTAAAGTGGGCTATAGATATTGGATATAATTTGGATTTTGAAAAATGGACGAAGTTGTGGACTAAAGGAATGAAATTTACAGCCTGTACTGCCCTCAGAGAAAATACGGAAAAGATGATGTATCGTTGGTACATCACTCCTGTGAAATTGCAAAAAATGTATAAGACTGGCGACAAAAGGTGCTGGAAGTGTAAATCCAAAGAGGGGAGCTTCTACCACATGTGGTGGAAATGTGAAGAAGTTAAAAAAAAATTGGGATTCCATCTACAATGAACTAAAGAAAATACTTAAATACACCTTTGTCAAAAAGCCCGAAGCTTTCCTTCTGGGAATGATTGGAGAGGAGATCAAGAAAGAAGATCATATAATGTTTCAATATGCAATTGTAGCTGCCAGGATTTTGTTAGCACAAAACTGGAAAACCCCAAATATCCCGACCGTTAAAGACTGGCAAATTAAATTGTTTGAGTACATGGATTTGGCAAAAATGACGCAGAACATCAGACAGAAAAAGGCATAAAGTTTATTGACGATTGGTCTAAATTCATAACATATATGGAAACAAACTCTAGAGATATAAAAATTACAGTAGGTTTAATATAACTCTTGCGATGTGTAGACGTCATAAAACGAAAAACTGCAGAATGGTTTTAATTTTCACATAATCCAAAACCGAGAGGGAGGGAAGTCAACCGTTATTTGTTGTCATTTAATGTCTGTTTTTTGGTTGGTGTAGGTATTTTGCTTTGGATGATGTTTGCCTTTTTCTTTGGTATGTGTGGGCTATTTTTTGTTTGTATTTTCCTTTTTATTGTTGTTTAATTACAGAAAATGAATAAAAAGAAGTTTAAAAAAAAAGAGAGAAAATGGGTCGAGGTTTCTGCTCCCTCTTTGAGGTCATCCAAAGAAGCTGATTTGACAGTAGATTCAGGGCCGACAAAATGGAGAACTTTTTCACACACCCCATAAGAAAACCCATGGCATCTTGCACACATAGTGAACAAGTTCGACTACAGCCCCCATCCCTGCCCCATAGCTCATGGTCGGGGAGGATGGGCATTGTAGTTTGGCAACATCTGGAGGGGCCCTGTTTCCCAAGAAGACGTCTTATCAAAAACTAAGGCCATAACAGCTATATTGAACCTCCATATTCATATGCTGTATACCAGTTGGGACCTTTCCCTACATGGTTTGATTTGGAGCTTTAGAGCTCAGGGATAGATAAATCTGCCATTTTTGTTTCTCTCGGTACATAGGAGCCAACTCCAAAGGGGTGGAAAGGGACCCACTAAAGTTGGTGGGTGTCGCCATTTAAATAGTGTGTCCATGCTGCGTCATGTGATCGATTATGCAGGGTGGGGCTTACTCCCCCCCCCCCAGTTTTTATTCAAGTTGGCACCCCTGTGTTTTCCCTAGCTAAAGTTCAGCTTGCCACATTTCCACATCAGGTTGTGATCAGTCTTAACCTCAAGAACATCCTCACATAAAATCATCAGCATTTTTGTATGCAACTTACACAAATAGAATGCAATTGTGTGTTTGTTTCACTGCCTTCATTTTTATGCACACTTTCCTTTCAGTTTGTGCATTTTTGTACACAACTTCTTGATGGTGAACTGCATCACAGCCTTTGGAGAACTGAATTTGCAAACCAACCCCAATTTCTCCCCCAGCCCTTGTGGAGGCATCTGGTCGGCTACTGCTCAGAACAAGATGCTTAGATTTGACAGATCTTCTGTCTGATTCTCCAAGGCTTTATATAGGAGCTTGTGTGCGTTATGTGCTAAGAAAAACCCCAAACCCTCTCATCAGCAACTCCACTTTTTACAATTTCCTATGGTGCAGTGCTGTGGTGCATTGTGGGAAATTTGAAATGGCAGTTTTTAGCAGCCCGTTACACCTGCTAGGTAAACTCGTGAACGTTCATGAACCTAGAGATGGTCCACTGAGGGCACTTTGTGAAGGCCACATTAAATCTGGAGTTGGCCTCAGAGGAAAAGTCCTAGGCAGAAATGGAAATATGAATAGGTCCTGCCCCATAGTTTGGTCAATTGTGGCTGGGAGCTAGGTGGAGTCAAAGATCTGAAAACAAAGTGAAGCCTCACACACGTTGACCAGCTTCCATTTTGACTTGAAATGTTTGTTTTGGGCTTCTTGGAAGTATGTAAAGGCAAGAAGCCGGGTGGGGGAGCGCCCAGGGGTGTATGAAGGGGGGCAGGGGGTGGTCCGTCCCAGGTGCCACCCTGGGGGTGTGACAAGATGGCCTGCTGCCTCCCTCCCTCCCCCAGCTGTAGAGTAGCCGAGGGCACACACAGCGTCTTACAGGCTGCCACACATGCACAGTCCATATGGGGCAATCCATACAGGTGCCATACTTGCGCCTCTGGGCAGCTCGCCCCACCCCTCAGCACCCCCTAAGTGCCGGAGAGGCTTCTTCCACCACTGGGAGCACCAGCCTTCAATGGCACCCACCTGAGAGGTGCATTCTGGGATGCACTGGCTGAAAGAAAGTATTTGTCCTGGGAAATGAGAGTTCGATCTAGCGAAGTAAGGAAAAGACCGCAGGAAGGATTTTGATTGGGAAAGAAAGAGACAATAGCTTACATGAGAGGTTTACAGAGGCAAGAGAGGCTGAAGCTCGCATATTTATTTGAAATAACTTGTCAAATCCAGGGTTGCAGGCCTCTCTCACTGTCTGATGGAAGCACAGAGAATGACTGGCTCCGAGCCTTTTGTGAAGTGCATATATTGAAACTGCATTGTTGAACCACTTTTAAAACTCTGAACTAATGGGTACTTTGGCAACAGTTTCCAAGTCTGAAATCATTATTAATTCCTTTAGTACTGTAATAACATTGATGGAGATGAACTCTTCTAACATTGAAATTGTATAGTATTTAGCAGTAATTAACGTCCCCTAATTAGGAAATGTTGCCAAGTAGTTTTCTCTGCTGGCTCCATCAGTAGTTAAGTGCAGCTGGATGAAAATTAACCACAAAGGGAACAGCTTGTGTTTTATGTGGAGTTTGCTTTTGATTGATTCAAAAAGATATTCCTCAATGCTCCATCTTATTATCAAAAAAGGGTACATGGAATTATCAGTGTGAGAGAGAGAGCAAAGAAATCCACATGTCACAACAGATGAAGCCGATGGGGATGGGAGCGAGAAAATTCACCAGCTGACCTTGGAATTCGGTCACAATTCCAACGTGGAGGCAATTAGATTTTAATGTGGCCACCACTATCATCGACGGAGGTGGTCAGTTTGGTGGGTGAATAATAATAATAATAATAATAATTTATTATTTGTACCCCGCCCATCTGGCTGGGTTTCCCCAGCCACTCTGGGCGGCTTCCATAAAAACCAGAAATACATTAAAATATCACAGATTAAAAACTTCCCTGAACAGGGCTGCCTTAAGATGTCTTCTGAATGTCAGGGTGAAGAGGTCATTCATCCCATTTTCAGGCTCTGCGGAGAGTCTGAAGTCTTCACAAATCACTGCAGTTCTTCTCAGGTGTTACTGGAACAGGTGGAGGGGGCGGGAGGTAGGCAACCTAAGGCCTGGGGGCCGGATCCAGCCCAATCGCCTTCTCAATCCGGCCCGCGGACGGTCCAGGAATCGGCGTGTTTTTACATGAGTAGAATGTGTCCTTTTATTTAAAATGCATCTCTGGGTTATTTGTGGGGCATAGGAATTCGTTCATCCCCCCCCAAAAATATATAGTCCGGCCTGCCACATGGTCTGAGGGACGGTGGACCGGCCCATGGCTGAAAAAGGTTGCTGACCCCTGGTGTAGGGCATAACATACAAATTGAAGATTGGGGGAAACTGTGGAAAGTGAATTTGAAATTCATGGACTGCATATTGCTGAAAGAGAATTACATGAAAATGATGTATAGATAGTATATTACACTGGTAAAAATGGCTAAAATGTACAGAACAGAATCAAAGACCTGTTGGAGATGTAAAGAAAAGGAAGGTACCTTTTACCATATGTGGTGGGAATGTAGACATATAAAAAAAATTGGGGAAATGATATACAACAAATTGGAAAAAATGTTTAAAATATTATTTATGAAAAAGCCAGAAGCTTTTTTGATAGGTGTTCTAGGTTAAGAATTACCAAAGGGGAAATGCAAGCTATTTTTATATGCGACAACCACGGCAAGAACTTTAAAAATTGGAAGTCTGGAGAAATACCAACGAAAGAACAATGACAAGAAAAATTGATGAACTACGCAAAGTTAGCAAAGTTAACAGACAAATTACATGAAAAAGGTAACAGTGACTTCAAAAAGGAATGGGAACTGTTTACAACCTATTTGCAGAAACAACAAAAAGAAATTGATTCATTGGCAGGATTTGAATAAACTTTCACAATTTTATTGAGTTTAAACATGGAGGACGACATTGTAACAACACCCAGTAGTATATATACATGCAGAATATAACAAGTAATGTAATAAACCAGAAGGGGAAGTTGAGGGAAGTCAGGTGGGGAGGGAGAAGATTGTAAATGTAATGGTAAGCTGGGATTGGATATTGGTAGATGATATATGGAATTAGCAATTATCAAACCGCAATAAAAATGTATTTTTAAAAAAGAAAAGGGCGGAAGAGAGGTTGGCTACACGCAGGCACAGTCCCCAATTGCTTGAGAAAACCCCCAGACAGGAGGGGACTTAGATGGCACTGAGGAAGCGGGAGCTTTCATTCTCAGCAACTGATTCACGGGGAAAGACGTTCCAGGGATGAACTGCTGTGCTCATTAGGCCTGATACTCTGCCAAGTCTGTGCTGACCATGTTCTTGCTAATAAAGAGTTAACTCCAACTTGCACAGTGTGATTTACTGCCGGCTCTCTCCTGACAATCTTCTGCCCTGATCACTCCATGTTCTTCTGATTGTTCTAAACCATTAACCCTGTCCAGGTGTTTAAATTTGAAATGTTTGGAGGGAGAGAGGATGAGCAAGCTTCTATTTCCATCACCCTTCATGAAGAGGAGGAATAACTTCTGAAGCAGGGAGCCTTTTGGGCTCTGGTGGATTTGCCGTGCAATTTAGAACCAGGGTTCTAGATTTCCCTTCCTCCATCTCATAGAGGCCTGCAGCCAGTGTAGTTACAGTAAGGGTGGGAACATTCACCCTCCAAGTGTTGGACTACAATTCCCATCAACCCTGATCATTACCCATGCTGGCAGTGGCTGATGGGAGCTGTAGTCCAGCAGCATCCACACCTTTCCCACTTCTGGATTAGCGAGTCAGAATGGACCAGGGAGACCCAAGTTCAAATGCTCACTGGGTAACCTTGGGCCAGTCACCATCTTCCAGCCTAACCTACCTCACAAAATGGGGAGGGAGGGTATCATGTATGCTACCTGGAGCTCCTTGGATGAAAGGCAAGATATAAAGATAGTAATAAATAAACATAGAGCAACTAGGCATGGAAGGAGGGTAGAGTTAATGTCCTCACCCCCATTTTCATCATATGTGTTTGGGGGATTAGAGACTACATGGAGGTCAGGGCCATGGTCGCCGTTCTAATTCTACCCTTCTATAGGTTGGCTGAACATCTGGAAAGAGATTTTGTTGTGAGTGTGCACCTAAAAATACACTGCACAAATGAGAAAGCAACAGTGGTTTAGAAAACAGGCACTGTACAAGTCAGCACTCGTCGGAAAAAGAGCCAGTATTGAGCTGACTTTAACTTCCTGTGGCTTCTACACTCATTTGAGATCCTGGGTTTGCAGCCCCAAAACAAAGCTTAGGGAACCGGAGCAAAATTCTATACTTGCATTCATCACAAGTCTCCCTCTTCCACTTTCAACGCTGGCTATGATGCGCAGGAGTTGTTCCTTCAAACATTCACATTCCTCAAAGTTCAAGGCTGCTGCTGCTGCCCCACAATATTTATCTCTCTCCATATGAGGGCAATATCTTTTATTAGACCAAGCAACCTGTTACAGAATAATCTGCAAGCTTTCAAGTTGCCCGAAATCCTTCATCAGGCTGGATCTTGAACAGGGAGCACTTCACACCTGGAACATTTTTGTAGAAGCTCCCATCCTTTATCCTAAATAAGAAAACAGGCCTATGTATTAGGGATGCATGCCAAAGGCATAAATCCTCCCCCCTTTTTTTATTTAAGGGTGACTATCTGATAACACTGCTATAGTTACTGGAATACTTATATACAAAATTCACAGCTAATGCTTATGCACGCGTACACACACACACAATATTCACAGCTATTGCTCTTAAATTATTATTTTTTGGCACTCTGACCTTGAATATATTCAACAGCAGGCCACTGGATCTTGCATAATCTTATTCCCCTCCCTAAAACCTTTCTCCCACTCCTAAATGGCACCTGTGTGGTGCAATTGTGCAGACCAGGAACAGTATAAAATGGAGGGGGAGCAGGGGCAGGAGATGCTGTAACATTTGGCTAGCATGGGATATATAACCCTAAGAAAGAGGCCTTTGTTGGTAGCAAAGGATGCTATCTTTGGGAATTTTGTTCAAACGCTATATGGAATGCTCCTGTTGGTGCATCGTGAAACTTCAGAGCATATGGTGCTTCTGTTGGTAGGTGTTATCTGAAAGTTTTCAAATCACACTATGAGAGGGTCCCTCTGGTGAGCTCTTGGAATGCTTAGCAACTGTGAATTAGAAGTGACAGAACAGAGAAAGGGGGACTAAAAAAAAAAGCAAATGCAAAAAAAAGCAACCACATACATTCTGTCTTCAAGACAAGAGTACAAAATAAAATCTATAAATTGAGACATCTTTACAAGGGAAAAAATGAGGCCAACACTCCAAAGCGAAAAGAGATCTAGAGAGCTTCTCCCACCTTCTTTTCCCCTCCTAGCAAAGGGAGGGGGGACACCCTGCAAAAAGTCATCTAAATTGTTAAAATAAAAATATGGTCACTTTCTCATGTTGACACGGTGTGTTGACGAGTAAATTCAAACAACTGGCGGATAAAATTTAGAGCAGCTTAAGATGGCTCTCGGGGGTCGGGCCAGGTTGGCTCTGTGGGACAATGAAAAGATTGTCTTTCTGTCGGGTGTCCAAGTCAACACTTTCCCTTCTGTTTGCAGAAAAACTGCTCTTATCCAGTAATTCTCAACTGCCCTGTATTGCTTTCCTCCTTCAGAGGCCTGAAGGATTTAAATGCAAGAATAAATGTGAGTAAGAATAGAAGCATTGTTTTGCAGGATCAAAACAAAAACACATTAACAAGGCAAACTTATATGTTTCTCCTCAGAAGAAAGAAAAAGAGTTCAATTGAAATTACTCTCAGGTAAGCGTGCGTAGGATTGGAGCCTTAATCCAGCAGTTTGTTTAGTCTAGCAGCCAGTTTCCAGCAGTGAGTAATGGGATGCCTCTATTAAATGGGGACATGAGACTCCTCGGTTGCCTGCAACACCTTTTTAGTGACATTGGAAAATCCATCAGAGCTTTGCTTGAAAACTTCAGAACTTCATAGAATTATAGAATCGTGGAGTTTGAAGGGACCCTGAGGATCAACTAGTTCAATGCAGGAGTATGCAGCTGTCCCATAAGGCACTCGAACCTGCAACCTTGGTGTTAAAGCCCACTTCGAAAGAAACAGCAAACTTTTAAGCTGAAGCTTCTTTCCCCACCAAATCATTTTCCGGCTCAGATCAAAATCCAAGCCATAGAAGATTTTCCTGTTTCTTCCTCTCTGACTCTGCCAGCCCTCCTCATGCTCCAAAGCACCCAACCAGCCCTTCCGTTTACTTCTTGGCATCTGTGGAGGTGGGAGCAAGGACATTTCCTTCCTCTTCTTACCTCTATATTGCTCTGAGATGCTGGACAGCACAGCAGCTCTGAAAGAGCAGCAGCAGTGGTCCTTGCAGTCTTTCCCAAGGTCAGTCGCTACTGCACCATTGCTACTTGCCAGTTAAGTAGAGGTGGCACATCATAACCACCACAACTGAGTGGCAGGAATTTTTATCTGATAGGCTCCCCATGCCAATTCCTTTGGGGCCTTCAAGAAAGCAGCGGAGACTTTGAGAACGGAAGGGTTTTTGAGTAGGCTGGCTGCACCATTTTTTGTTAAAGCTAATTTAAAACTGATAGCCAATTCTTATGCAAAGTGAATTCTTCAGTTTGGTCCCAACGGAAAGTGGCAAGCAAATAAAATAATTGATCCTAATGAAACCACTTGCGCTGAATGCGTAAGTGCCATTTAATATATAGCACTGAAAGAGTACATCAAATCATCGCTAATCCCCAACACAAAAGTGCATAATCCAGTCTACTCAGGAGGAGGGCTTTTCAGTTACCACTAATATGGAACAATGGCTGGTTTCTCAAGAGAAAGCCACGCAGATTTGTCAGTCATACGCTTGACAGCCATTAAGTGCTTGGGTGGCTTGTCACTGATAACTCAAGGTAATTCAAAAATTAGCAGTTTGCAATTTTACCTAAATGGGAGAGAACTTGCAAAGTGGTCTTTATACTGTGAGCTTAACTTCAGATCCGTTTCCCAGAAGAAAGCCAGTTTGCTGAGACCCCACACTGCTCACGTGTCTTCCAGTCTAATACCTTTGCCTGAAAACCTATAAAATTTCGTATGGCATGATAAACCACCAGCATGCTAGATTCGGATTCCTCAACGCCTGGTTCTTGCACCCTTGGCAGATATCAGTGGGTGTGGTTTTTTGCGCCATGGAGCAATCTGTCTTGCTATCCACCCCCATATTGCCTAACTGATATCCCCTCCTGATGGCTTCGATCCAGCACACACACAGTGTCCTGAACAAAAATAGATCTGCAATGTCTCTTAGGAACGGCTGAGCAAACTAGCCACTCCAGGAACCACTTTCAAATGTCCATATCTCTCTCCCCCCCCCCCCCGCTTCCCTGCTTCTCTGCTCCCCAGGGACCCCTTTCCATCAGTTCTCACCTCCTTCACGCCTCCATACCAGATGCTGAGCTTTGATGGCAGCTGGGCTGTTTTAAAGTTTTATCTCTAATTAAGAAATGGAATCTTAAGCAACAGTTAAAATTTTAACACAGACCAGCTGTGTCTACAAAGGAGCTGCTATTTCAGATGCACAGTCCTCTTCCTCTCTTACCCCCCTCCCCACCCTGCATGTTTCTTAATTGAAATGATATTGTAATTCAAGGAGATTCCAACTACTGCTCCAGCAATTACGGGAAGGTAAGCTTGTCAGTTCCCAACCAGCCATGAGCGTCTGGTTCTTTAAGAGCTCTGCTTGATGGCACATCAAAGAGGTCTGTCTTCCACCGTTCAGGCCTGCGGTCATCTGGCTTCTTCATAGGGGCATTGCTAGATACTTAAAGGGCTCAGAGCAGAGACCTGTGACATTAATGTGCCGTTAAAGATGGCGGTTAGTTGGGTCTTGCTGGCACTGCACTTTGTAGTGTACCCTGCTGCCCTGTAATTATTAATATTTTCTCTCTTTTTCTTAAAAAAAAAATGTTTACAGGGTGTAGGGCAGGAAATCTAGGTCCAGTGCACAGAATCTGGAGTCTTGTTTTCTTTCTCCTCTACTATAGCTCAGGGCCGGGGTGCCAACTTGAATAAAATATTGTGGGGAGCAGGTAAGTGCTGCCCCACCTAATCCATCGCAAGTCAGGGTGCACACACCTCATTTGAATGGCAATGTCCATCAACTTTGGGGGGCCCTGGCCCCCTCAAATATTTTATTGGAGGCCCCAAAGTGTCAGGCTTCGGGGAATCGGCTACCTCCCTCCTGGCCGGAAATGAGCAGATCAAACAAAAGGGAATTTTTACTAGTTAGTTTCTTTAATAAACACAGTGAAGGATAAAAGAAAGCCTCTAACCAGAATGGTGGTGCTCCCAATTAAGGTTTTCTCCCCGTCCCTATTAATCCATGTCACTCCTATGTTTTGTAATCTGAGTTTGTACCCTCTGAGCTTTCTGTTCTGACACATCAAAGGGAGGGTGTGGCTCCGACCATTCTTCTTCAGTGCAGACCTCCTCAGCACGGTCCCTGACACAAAGGGACCTTGGCCCCTAGAAGTTGGCTCCTATGGCTCAGTGGTAGGAGCAAGGGTGGACTTTGGTCTTTCAAATTTCAACAGCGCCCTGTGTGAGACCAAAATTCTGTGTCACCCGCCTCTCGCCTTCTGTCCTGCTCAGTTCACTACATCATAGTTGTGGTGCCCCCTAACCTTGGTGCCCAGTGTGGCAGAACTAGTCACTCCAAATCTGCCTCTGGGTAGGAGCACCCAACACCCACCCTGCTTTTCTACAAGAGCAACAGAGCAAGAACAAACAAAAGCGAAAGGGGATGGTCTTCTTGTGGAGACTCCCCAAAGTGAAGAGAGAGGGCCTTTTCTGTGGTGGCACCTTCCTTTTGGAACACCCCGCCCCATAGAGAAGTTTGTATCATGCCATTACTGCCATAATAATAATAATAATAATAATAATAATAATCTGGCCGGGTTTCCCCACCCACTCTGGGTGGCTTCCAACCAAATATTAAAAACAGTACAGCCTCAAACATTAAAAACTTCCCTAAAAAGGGCCACCTTCAGTTGTCTTTTAAAAGTAAAATAGTCGCTTATTGCCTTGACATCTGGTGGGAGGGCGTTCCACAGGGTGGGCACCACCACCAAGACGGCCCTCTGCCCAGTTCGCTGTAACCTCACTTCTCGCAGCGAGGGAACCGCCAGAAGGACGTCAGCGCTGGATCATCTAAGCATAACTCTAAGACAGTCCTATTTCTTCAATCCTTTAATTACCAACAATTGTCATTAAATAAAAAAAATAGTACTCTTTGGAACTCTGTCGTTCCCCCTTTTGCAAGTTCCCCCGAAGAAAGCGGCTTCCATTTTGACAATCTCATTCTCATGGCTTTTGGATTGGTTTTGAGCTCACCTTGTAGTTGGTGAAGGGTGCTGAGAACTGTACTTCTGTGAACGGTCTTCTAATAAGTCACAGGACCTTTAACAAGACTACAGTTCCCAGAATTCTTTGGCCAGGCCAGTTGAAGTGGCATGAGAGCACTTGAAATGAATATTGTAGTGAGCATGGGACCAGCGTTTTGTGGGAACAGGAGCATGGAACAGCATCTGTTGCCAGGTGTGTGTGTTTCTTAGTCCTGAGGCATCCATGGATTAAGGTGTGAGTCCACATGTGTCAGAGGCATGGAGCGAGACTGGAGAAAAGTAAGACCCCCCCCCAACATGCTATTGAATCACATGTATCAGGGAATACAGGCATGAGATGCAAGCATTAAGCATTTGCGGGGGGGGGGGGGTCTAGGTAACCAAGGCAACCTTTTTCGCCTCGAGCCACACTTTCTGGATGCCTGTCTAGTGCAGTGCCAGTAATTGTAGCTGAAGAGGCTGTTTGTTATGAAAGGCAATTAGCACTTGAAATAAAAGAACAGATTTAAATAAATTGGGGTAAATTGAATGATGTGATTCTTTAAAAAAAAAACACCACACACACAACCTGGCAGTGAGGGATTTGGGGGTCCAGTGGGGACCCCCAAGTCCTTGGTTTTAGTGCCAGATCACCCTATCCTACTCTACCCTAGGCTGCAATCCTAAATACACCATGATTGCAATCCTATCAATCAGTGGTGCTGAAGGAAGAGTCTTCCAGGGGCCACATGTCAATGGTGGGTGTGGCCAGAGAGGAAAGTGGGTGGAGCAATAGGTGTGATTCTTACTATGGTGCAGTCTTGAAAAAGGCAGAGATTTCTTCACACACTTTTCTCCATCCTGTCAGATGGAAGTTATACACACCTTTCTCCATCCCTGTTTAGGGAAGTTTTTAATATTTAATGCTGTATTGTTTTTAACACTCGATTGGAAGCCACCCAGAGTGGCTGGGGAAACTCAGTCAGATGGACGGGGTATAAATAATAAATTATTATTATTATTACTTCCCATATCACTTATGGGAGGAGGACTTTGGGCTGCTATAGGAGTGTCCTGACCTGCCGTCTGCCTGGCCATGCAGTAGGGAGCCAGGATCCCATTCATACAGATCCTGGCTTGCAAGTCCTACAGACCTCCCAACTCCTGATAGGTTTTTCCGCCCAGCTTTCCCCTGAACTCAATAAGTTGGCCAGCCTTACCTTAGCCTGCAAAAACTGCCTTGCTATTTATACCATCTTGGATGCTTCTCTTTTCGAATTGCATCTCGCTAGCTCGTAAAAACGACCTGCTTATTTCTGAAAGCGGCTCGCGCTAAGTGGATGCCGCTTATTGATTGTCAAAATCAACATCTTTCCAAAGCTGTAATAGTAACTGTCCCTCCAAATGTGTCTCTGCCTCCCCGTGCCCCCCTTGCTAATGCTCAGCAGGCGAGGCTTTGCATTTATAGCCTCCCAGAATAGTCAATGCCCGCAAGTCTCCACTCCTGTACGCCTACAGCTAAATCATGGTACCCAACAGATGGTGCATATGTGTTTCCTAATGCAACGTCTTGTATGTGTGTAGTTGACATAATTAAATAATTGTCACCCACACCATCTCATGTAACAACTGAACCAGAACTATATCTCTCAAAGGGAAAGAGCCAGGCACTTCTTACGTGTGCCACAGGAATCGCGCACGCAGAGGAAGCATCCTCCATAAATAAAACATGTTTTCTGCCTCCCTGCTGGTTTTATTGTTTAAAAAAGCACACAAGATAGAGCCCTGCTAGATCAGGTCAAGGGACGCGGGTGGTGCTGTGGTCTAAACCACTGAGCCTAGGGCTTGCCAATCAGAAGGTTGGCGGTTCGAATCCCCGTGACGGGGTGAGCTCTCGTTGCTCAGTCCCGGCTCCTGCCAACCTAGCACTTCGAAAGCACATCAAGTGCAAGTAGATAAATAGGTACCGCTCCGGCGGGAAGGTAAACGGCTTTTCCGTGCGCTGTTCTGGTTCGCTAGAAGTAGCTTAGTCATGCTGGCCACATGACCCAGAAGCTGTACACCGGCTCCCTCGGCCAGTAAAGCGAGATGAGCGCCGCAACCCCAGAGTCATCTGTGACTGGACCTAATGGTCAGGGGTCCCTTTACCTTTACCTAGATCAGGTCAATGGCCCATCTCATACTCTCCAACATTTCTCTGATGAAAATAGGGACGTCCTAAGGAAAAATGAACTTTCCGGTATCAGATCAGAAACTGGGACAGCCTCTGTAAATCTGTGACTGTCCCTGGAAAATAGAGACACTTTGAGGGTCATGGCGGCCCACAATCCTCTTTCCATAAGTGGGTCTGCCATTTACCCAGCATCCTCTTTTCAGTGGCCAACCAGATGCCTGTGGGGAAACCTGTAAGCAGGACCCAAGCGAAAGAGCACTCTCCCCCTCCTGTGGATTCCAGCAACAGGTACTGGGGAAGCATTATTGCCTCTGACAATGGAGGCAGAGCATAGTCAGCATGGCTAGTAGCCATTGATAGCCTTTTCCTCCACGAATTTGTCCATCCTCTTTTCAAGACCTGCAAGTTGGTGGCCCTCACTGCCTCCTGGAGAAGCGAGTTCCCTAGTTTATCTACTGTGTGAAGAAGTCGTTTCTGTTATACGTCCTGAATCTTCCAACATTCAGCTGGATGCCTGTGAGTTTTAAGAGTGTCCATGAGGCAGTGCAAACTTTTGCAGGCTTTAGTCACAAGTGCATGGGCTGTACTCAGATCTGAAGTGATATTCCCTCCATCGTTATCTTCTTGAGCAACCCTGTAGAGCACACGTGCTGATCTCCAGGTGTTGTTGGACTTCAACTCTCATCATTCTCAACCATTGACCATACCGGCAGGGGCTGATGGGATTTGTAGTCCAACAACATCTGAAGTGCACCACCTTGTGCTGTAGAGTTTGGGACCCAAGGTGTGATGGCCTGGGATTCGGACTCAGAGGTTGAACCTGAGGAATCCCAGCCTGCACAGGAGTCCCCACCTCCAGAACCAGCTGAGCCGGGGCTGGGGCCTGAGCCTGAAGGGTCCTCACCTGTGCTGGATCCTCAGGTGCAGGCACCAGCTGACTCTGCTCTGGCCCCTGAGTTGATGGAGGACCCATTGCCTGCAGGTGCTCCATTCTCAGCCCCGTCAGGGGAAGAGGAGGTTGCCCGGTCCGGTAACCCTCCAGCCTCTCCTGAGCTACAGAGGCTCAGGGCAGAGAGGCGGAGGGAACTAAGTTCCTGCAGGAGGAGTGCTCGCCTCCTGGCCAGGAGAGGCGAGTCACCTGTGGACTGGAGCCACCCTATGCCTCAGGGCAGATAAAAGCCAGTCAGCCCCAGTCCCAGGTTGTGGGAGCAACGTTGTTGCTAGCCTGTTCCTGCCTGCACCCTGTCCTGCTCTTCTGCCAGAGTTCCTGACCTCACCCAACTCCCTGCCTTGGACCCAGCTACAGCTTTGACGGACAGCCTCCATACCGCACCATTGACCTTGGACTGGACTCGGACCTCGTCTCTCAGTTAGCCCCCAGGACCTGCACACAAAGGTGACCCCCCTATTGTAGGTCGGTGCTGGATCTAGGCTGAGACAAGGGAAGACCAGAGCACAGGTAGCTAAGGCAGGGGAGGGGATTCTAAAGTGACCCCCCACAAGCCCACTGTATTGGCAAATCAGTGTACACATGCTTATTTAACAAGTATTTGCCCAGTTTGGCCTAAATCCTAGCCTCTGCCTGGGTTCGTTGGCTAACCCTCAACCCCATTCCATAGTAAGGTTGTTTCCCATGTGGTAAATTGCTGCTATTAGCGGAAAACTCGAGGATGTTTAAAAAAAATGCTATCATGGGCCATTTGTCACTGATCATTGTCTCTCGTCCCATTGGGCAATTACCAAACAATAGGAGACAAGCTGGCATACGCGAAGCTCTTATTTGAATGGAGCACACTCTGACACTCATTTAACTTCCTTTCCCCCCTTATATTCTTTAGAATAATCTGGATCTTTTGTCATTCTTAATCTCTCTCCCCCTTGAGAGCCCTTTTCAATTTGTCAACATTCAGCTTCGACGGTGGCGGTCAGACTACGGTACTCTGTCAGCTCGGGTCTCATGAGTGCTGAATGGAGAAATTCTATTTCTCCTCGGTTCTGTTTTCCCCACCTCTCCATTTTACAGTCCAATTTGGCTCTTGACCTTTGAGCACCTGCAGCTCAGGTGTCCAATCTCCTGCACAGTTGTTACCTGGGGCAGGTGGAGTTTGCAGTATTAGCACCAAGCCTATAAGCTAAGGATGTGTGTGTGTGTGTGTGTGTGATGCCTCAATGCCTTCCACAGGAAGATTTTAGGCATCACATGGCAGGACCGAGTCTCAAACAAAGATGTGCTCTCCCAAGCCCACATTCCCAGCTTTTTTGTACACTCCTGTCTCAGTGATGTCTACGCTGGCTTGGTCATGCCCACAGAATGGAAGATGGCAGGACCCCCAAGGATGTGCTCTAGGGGGAGCTGGCTTCAGCCATCAGGCCCATTGGCCGCCCATCTCTGTGTTACAAAGATGTCTGCAAATGTGACACAAAGGCTGGCGGCGTTAAACTCCCCTCCCAGAGTGGCTGGGGAAGCCCAGCCAGATGGGTGGGGTATAAATTATTATTATTATTTATTTATTTATTTATTTATTATTATTATTATTATTATTATCCCTTGCAGATGACCACAGCACCTGGAGACAATCAAATTAGGCTGTGTCTCCACAGCAGTGAACATAGGAGGAATGGACACTGGGAGGAACGCCATGGCATGCTTGCATCAGCAGAACCGGATACCTTCAACAAAACATGTCTCTCCCGTATTGTTCTCTACAGCCACAGCGGGTGCTGTAACTCTCCAAAAGCTTGAACGCAAAGCTGCACTCTTCCCTTGACTCCCTTGACTCCAGAAACACATGAATGTCAACAACAACAGCTATCATCATCCAGGGATATATGAAGCTGCCTTATACTAAGTCAAACCATGTGGTCCATCTCATTCAATATTATCTGCACCAATGCTCCAGGGAATAAGGAAGAGGATGTTCTCAGCCGTACCTGGAGATGCCAGGGATCAACCCTGGGACCTTCTGCATGCAAATCCGATGCTCTTCCAATGAGCTATGGCCTTCCCAAACATTTCTACCTCACCTTCCCTCAGCAACTCCATGGCACTGCCAACAGTTAAAACAGAGGGCCATGGAGCACTTCCTGTGCACTTGCTATTGCCCATTCCCACAGTAAAGTGGTACCTCGGGTTACAAACACTTCGGGTTACAGACTCTGCTAACCCAGAAGTAGTACCTCAGGTTAAGAACTTTACCTCAGGATGAGAACAGAAATCACGCAGCGGCAACAGTAAAGTGGTACCTCAGGTTAAGAATGGTTTCAGGTTAATAACAGACCTCCGGAACGAATTAAGTTTGTAACCAGATATACCACTGTACCATCATGACAACAGTGTTGTGCTCTCTGCACCAGTTTCAAGGGTTGCTTAGCACATTGCATTGGAGGTGGCCAAAAGAGCCCAGTGTTTCAGATACAGAAATTGAAAGCCTCTGCCCGTCGGTGGGTGCAAAATGAGCTGATATGTTCTGGCCCACTTTTGCAAATACCCCAAACCGTCACAATGATGATAAAGATGCCAGCAACGCCTTGTTGTGAAAATAGACTTGCTAATTCCTTGTTGTTGTGTTTTCCAGAAGTGTGTTTCCATAAGTATGCATAATGCATTCTCCCCATCACTTTGTAACTTCTGGAGCAGAGACTGTAATCTGTTTAAGAAGAACATGAATCAGACTGATAAAAAGTAATTGGCTGTTGTTGTTTTTTAAAAAACCCAAACCCTATTTTTTAATATATATATAAAAAACCACCCAAAAATAAAAAATAAAGCTGTCAAAAAGTTCTTATGGTAATGAAGAGCTTTGTTGTTATGACAATTGCACAGTCTCTCCTTCTCTTTTGAAGAAGCCTGCAATGTGAAATTTGATAGGCGAAAACATCAGGAATAATTAAAACACATGGTAAGCGAAGGGGAGGGAAAAGAAAAAAAACATCTGCAAGTACAGATCCCCGCCAGAAAGCTTTAAAATCACACTTGTTAAGTGACAAACTTCAAATGGGATGCATATATATATATAAACTGACACAGACCGATTCGCCAGCTGCCAGGGGCTAGGATAATCACACACTCCGAGTCCCAACGCTTTGGGTAGAGCAAGGATTCCTTCCCTTGCTGCCTTCTCATTCAATCCATCACACGAGGCATAATGTGCCACATGTACTTCTGGTGACTGAAGCAGGAGGAGTTTTTCATAGCGCGTTATGCTCTTTCAAGGAGCGCAATTATTCATGCTTCTCCCGTCGCATGAAACATCACAGTTGGGAACAAGGAACCTAGACACCTCACGCTCCACAGGACAGCGGGGTTGGGGGGATTTTGGAGCTGGAGGGCCGCACTCTTCCCTGAGGAACCTTCTGAGTGCCAGTGGTGGGCGGGGCCAGAGGGAAAAGTGGGAGGAGCAAAGGGAGCGATCCTCACCTGTGTACAGCAGGCTAGGTTCCAGCCAGAGGTTTCTACACAGAGATACTTCTCTATCCAGGCAATGTGAGAAGCAACGCCACTCCTCAAGGATGCCTGAGGTTCTGCACCTGAGCCCTAAAGGCTGCCATCTTGATATGCTAGTTAGAGTAGAATTAGAATGGAGAGGGACACGGTGGGGCCTGAAGAGGTTTGGTCCTTGAAGGAACCCGTAGCCACCACTGTTTTGGAAGCTGCAGATGGCGCAAAAATGTGGTCCATTATACTGGCTGCCAGCCAGTTCTAGGGACAATTTGTAATTGCCTTGTGCTTGGGAAACAGTATTTAGGGCAGGCAAGGAAGCAGAAGACCTCAAAGGAGTGGAAGACAGCCACCCACTGCCCACTGCCAGGGAGAGCAGGTCTGTTTCCGCTCATGAGAAGTTGCCATGTGCAGCCATTGATTTTCTCCCACAGGAATGAATTGTGACCGTTGTATGTACAGTGGAGCCAAAATGTCTCCAGTGAGAACTTTGGGGTAAAAGAACTTGGCAGGCGTGAAGAAGCCTGATCTTTTCTTGGGGGTGGGAGGAGATATATTATTTGACAGGCTGTTGGGGGATGGTACAATTCCCAGAGTTCCCTGGGAAGAAGAATGTATTGTTATGCCATTCTGGGAATTGCAGTTCTGTGAGGGGTCTCCCAACAACTCTCCACACCCTTCACAAACTACAGTTCCCAGGACTCTTTGTGGGAAGCAGTCATGCTGTTTAAAGTGGTACGATTCTGCCTTAAAGGTACAGTGCAGATGGGGGCCTATGAATGCAAACTGAACACACAACAGAAACAAACTAATCTGATTGCCCCTATTCACCTTCTGTTATCATCCCACTGTCCAAAGTGCAGTTTGGGTGGTGCTGAGTCCTGCCCACCCCTTTCCCTCATGTTGTTATATAAAGCACATTGATTCTGCCATTATTTATTAATTTCATTTCATAAGATTTATGTACTTGCTTGGTTGTAGGGTGGAAAAGAAACCTCACAGCGGTTTAACAAATCAGGTAAAACAATAAAATTATCACTGAAAGACTTATAACCATGTTTTAAAACATATAGAAAGTTAAAACTGCAATAGAATAGATGATATTTTTTTTAAGAATGTCTCCGGCAGGCCGTATTGATAGCTCAGTAGCAGAGCATTTGCAATGAGTTTTGCCTAAATATTATCTCACTTGCATTGGCGAGTGGATGAAATGATCATCTTGGACGCTAGGTGGTGCTGTAACAGTTGTTTGCTGAGCAGGTGAGAGGAACAGAGGCAAAGCAGGGAAGCTTACTTGGCAATTAAGGCTGCCTACGTACTAACCCATTGGTGGCACAAAGATGCTGCTTTGCTCCACCTGGCATAGTTCATGAGAACGGAAGAAAAGCCTTCTTGACTGGGCCAGTGGCCCATCTAGCCCTGAATCCTGTTCTTGCAATAGCCCAGAGGTGGATTTAGAGCGGCGTGACGGGTTCCGTCGCATCTGGTGCCAAGCCTAGGGGGCGCTGCAGGGCACTGCAACTATGACATAGTGAGTTGAATAGAACAGAAGGTGAGAGGTGGGGAGTTGCCGACTTTTGGCCTTGCACTGGGCGCTGCTGAAATTTGAAAGACCAAAGCCCGCCTTTGCAGAAGCCAGCCAGATGCCCGCAGGAAGCTAGCAAACAGGAACCAAGCACAAGAGCACCTTTCCCACACTCTCTGCCATGGTTCAGAGACATTACAGCAGAGCAGAGCCATCCTGGCTAGCAGCCAGTGACAGCCTTGTTTTCCAAGCTCGTCCTCAGCAGCTTCGATCTCCAATGGATTGGGTGCAGACACAGTCTCTGATTGCTTGGGGGGGAGGAGACCCTGGAGAGGTTTTAGGCAGCTGTGGGAAGGCAGGGACCTGTGGTCCTTGCAACTGCCACATTGGGGCAAGTCCTACTGAGAAGAAGTGTCGCTGGGACCGCTAGGCCCGAGCTGTTTCGGTTTCTTTAAACAAAAGGTTGACTTCCCTGGCACTGGTGTTTCTTCATTGCTGACCTGCTCCTGAGATCTAGGGTAGCTTCTGGTGTTTCTGGTGAAACATCCGAACAGAGGTGCAATGCATTCAGCTCTCGCCACACAACTGGAGACTCTGTTGCATTGTGTGTAATGAGCATCCGTACAGACCTTCTGCTGGTTGGGCTTGTAGCCACAAAGCTGATCTCCCCTTCTAAGCATTCAGTGTTTCCTTTTCTTCGTTTGTATAAGGATTGGGATGTTGTGTGGGTGTGTGGAATGAGAGACAGACAGACAGACAGAAAGATTCAGGAGAGTTTGTATGTTGCATGGTGATATATATGCTTTCCTGAGACAGGGATGCGGAACTTTGTGGTCTTCCAGTTGTTGGTAAGTGTTGAAGAAGAAGAAGAAGAGTTTGGATTTGATATCCCGCTTTATCACTACCCGAAGGAGTCTCAAAGCGGCCAACAATCTCCTTTCCCTTCATCCCCCACAACAAACACTCTGTGAGGTGAGTGAGGCTGAGAGACTTCAAAGAAGTGTGACTGGCCCAAGGTCACCCAGCAGCTGCATGTGGAGGAGCGGAGATGCGAACCCGGTTCCCCAGATTACGAGACTACCGCTCTTAACCACTACACCACACTGGCTCTCAATTCTGTTGAGAATTCCGTTCCACCTTAAGGAACAGACATGGGATTGTTACATGTCATATGTCTGTTTATATTCCAGCACAGTTTGTTGGGAACTTCCGTTTGTGTATAACTTTTGCTTTTAGCTGTTCTCTCTGAGATGACATGAGAGACAACATGTTTCTTTGTCCTGATTTATGATTAATAAATCTGTAGTTGTAGTATGCTTCCACAAGCCTCACGTCTATTCTGTGTGTCTGCTGATAGTGTGCCCTGGCTTTGAAGCCTGGGTCGCTGATTTACGTTGGAGCAGAAGTGATGGTCTTTGCACCGGGCCGCTGGAAGGGAATGGCCCAGCTGGGGCTAGCCAGCTGGCCTCCCAGTCCTCTGCATGCCGACAGTTAGAATACAACTCCCATAATCTGTGACCATCAGCTGTGGAGCTTTTGGGAACTGGAAACCAAAAGCATCCAGAGATACTACTGGTTCTGCATCCCTGTCCTAAGAAAAAACTTCATCTCTCTCTCTCTGAAGGAATCTTCCCAGGGAGGTTTTCAATTTGAGGAAAACCAAAACAGAGGGTTAAGCAGATGTTTGGGGCATATGAATGATGCACTGCTTGAATACAAGGTTGCTGCCTGATGATTAGTTACACTTTACCACTGGGCTGTACCTAAACTGTATGGCACCTCAACTTTTGAAGAGAAAAGATGAGAAGAAAAGCGTCGGGCAAAAGAGAAGAAGAGAGAATTTGGCAAATCTAGCCAGAAAAGAAAGGAAGTGGGAGCATTATGTAAAGATAAAATAATGCATAAAGCAAAACTAAACGTGTCTCCCAGGTTGCAGTTTGGTGTTAAAGATGGTTCGTGGGTTTGGAAATACCAAAGACCCTTGAATTAGTTTACCTGTGGGGGTCCCTTTCCCAGTTTTTGCAAAGTGGTGCCCTTTTGCAAATGGGAAAGGCTTACTGTCTGATAATGATGATTACCAAGTCCTCCCAGGAATAACACCTGCAAGCTTTCTAGAGACGGTGTGCTCAAATCTTTGTTCTTTCCCTTGTAGTTGCATTAAAGACAGTTTGTACTCCAAAGGTTAACACCGTCACCGAACACTCCAGACTCTGACAGCCTGCTAAGAGGCCTGACAAAGCTATAAATGGGTGTGTGTGGTGGCTGCTGCTGCTGGCAGAAGCAGCTTTTTCTCTCTCCCTGTTCCCACAGGTGCGAGTGGTTCTGGTGACAAGAGGGCCGAGGAGGAACACTTAAGAGACCAATTAGTGCGGAAATTATTCCTTTATCTAATCTGTGCTTCGCGCCAACACTAAAGTGTTTCCCCCAGGGGCTTACCTAACAGCGTGTTAACCCCAGAGCAAGCATGGCTAACATCTGTGATTTCAGGGGCCATTCAAGACACAAGTTTCAGGCAGGAGCAGAGCAACCTGGGCCCCCAACACAGGTGGCCGGAATAATAAAGAGATGAAACACTGGCTTCTCCGACCTGAATGGACACGCGCAGGATCAGGTCAATGGCCCACCAGGTCCATCATCATATTCTGACATTGGCTGATCTGTGGGGAATCCACAAGCTCTCTCCCTCTGCTCTCTGTTTTCCAGCAATAGTGAGTTCCGTAGTTTAACTGTGCGATGAATGCAGAAGTTCTTTTTTAAAAACTGCCCCAAATCCTCCAACATTCAGCTTAATTGGATGTCTACAATGTCTAGTGTTATGAGAGAGGGAGGGAAAAAAAATCTCTGTCCAGTTTCTTCGTGTCAAGATCCCCTGAGGAATATGCATACAAGTGGGACCTATAACATAATGTGTGGAGTGCTCTCTGTTCTGGATTTGAATCACTCCTTTCCATGCCAGTCGTTCAATTCCATTCCCTTTCCAATACTACTACTACTACTACTACTACTACTAATTTATTATTTATACCCCGCCCATCTGGCTGGGTTTCCCCAGCCACTCTGGGCGGCTTCCAACAGAACACTAAAATACAACAATCTATTAAACATTAAAAGCTTCCCTAAACAGGGCTGCCTTCAGATGTCTTCTAAAAGTCTGGTAGTTGTTTTTCTCTTTGACATCTGGTGGGAGGGTGTTCCACAGGGTGGGTGCCACTACCAAGAAGGCCCTCTGCCTGGTTCCCTGTAACTTGGCTTCTCGCAGCGAGGGAACCGCCAGAAGGCCCTCGGCGCTGGACCTCAGTGTCCGGGCAGAATGATGGGGGTGGAGACGCTCCTTCAGGTATACTGGACCGAGGTTGTTTAGGGCTTTAAAGGTCAGCACCAACACTTTAACAACACACACTTTTCTGCACCCCCCAGCAGTCAACATTCCATGCTCACTGAGCATGTCCAGCTTTCATTGGGATGTTATCTGTCCATTTAGCCCCTTCCCTCCAAAAATATATTTGTTGTACTTCTGTGAATCTTCACAGTTCTCTCAAGCCCACAGATATCTTCCTCTTCTGTGAGGGTGGAGCCATTTAGACATTGGAAAAATAGGTATTATAGGATATCCTGTGGAGGTTTCCTGCATCTTTTCTTTCAGAGTGAAATATTTTGCCACAACTTGATTAAAATATGGCCAGATAGATCTATATCAGGAGCCTAAACTGGCCAACAGGACAAACCCCCCCATCTGTAAAGAGAGAAATGATGTCCCTAGAAAGACTTGTTTTTGTGGCAATTTCAGGTGGGAGATAATTTGGTCATGGCATTGCCAGATTGCAACTGAAAACATCCTCCTAGATACAATGGTACCTCGGGTTACAGACACTTCAGGTTACAGATGCTTCAGGTTACAGACTCTGCTAACCCAGAAATATTACCTCGGATTAAGAATTTTGCTTCAGGATGAGAACAAAATTCGTGCAGTGGCAGCACAGCAGCAGCGGGAGACCCCATTAGCTAAAGTGGTACCTCAGGTTAAGAACAGTTTCAGGTTAAGAACAGACCTCCAGAATGAATTAAGTTATTAACCTGAGGTACCACTGTATTTATCAGCCTGCAGCCATGAAGGAGATTGTAGACTCCGCCTTGCTAATCCCACTGTCCCCTCCTGCCTGTGGTGGAGCAAAATCACCAGGAAGAAAACCTCCAGCCCAGCAAGTCATTTGCAGTTTTGTTCCTGTGCAACATTGCATTGCCTAAAACTTTCAAAATTAACCATGTTGCTATTTGCTCTTTGGAAAAAGTTTTTTAAAGCCTTCCCTTCAAACTGTTACTGACTGGGTTGCCTCAGCTGTTCTTGGTGGCTTCCAACAAAATATTAAAACACGAAAAACCTCAAAGATTAAAAACCTCCCTACAGCGTTTGTGTCGCCCATTAGACTCTGCTGCATATTCAGTCTCCTGGTTGATTCCTGAAGCCATTCTTGGCACCAGAGCTAGGCTGAGTTCTTGAAGAACCTTGCAAGGCCACCTTTAGCCCACCCACTTCCAACCTCTTTATCTTTAACGTCTGCAGTTTTGAGACTTACGTCTCTGGGGTTCATATGCCTTTGGTTCCACTCCTAAACTGTATCTGTAAACCTAATTAAGGCAAGGGAGAAGGGAAAGGATAACAATGTACGATAGAGTATTGGAGCGCGCGCACACACAACAGAAAACCACCTATTAAATTAGCACTAAACCCACAGCTGGGTTTTACAAACGTCTGCTGCACAGAGTAAGGAAGAGTCACATCAACACACAGCACAGGTGGTGTTTGTGACAATTCCCACCCACCCCATGTCTTGGAGGACCCTTGATGCAGATGCTGCTGTTATTTATAGCACCCCCGCTTCCCTGCCTCTCCAATTTATTTAGCAACTTGCCACAATCAAGTTAGATAATCACACTGCTTCCCTGATGCATGCAGACTCCAGTTGCGCTGGAGTTTGGGGGACAGGGACGCAGGTAAAACATGCCCCCCACTTATTTGCATTAGAAGCTAAGGCAGCAGGTGCTGGATGGGGTGCGGTAATGTCAAAGGGGGCCTCCTAGGTCTCTGCAGACAGGTAGGGATGGATGAAGCTTTAAATCTCCATTTCTCTCAGGTCACACCTGCAGCATGCATATACAACACTGTGGTACCACTTTAACAGTGATGGAGAATCCTGGGAACTGTAGTTTGCCGAGGGTGCTAACCTCACAGATCTACACCTCCCAGCACCCTTAGCTATACCTGAAGGAGCATCTCCACCTCCATCGTTCTGCCCGGACGCTGATGTCCAGCGCCAAGGGCCTTTTGGTGGTTCCCTCGCTACGAAAAGCCAAGTTACAGGGAGCCAGGCAGAGGGCCTTTTCAGTAGTGGCACCCGCCTGTGGAATGCCCTCCCACCAGATGTCAAAGAGAAAAATAACTACCAAACTTTTAGAAGACATCTGAAAGCAGCCCTCTTTAGGGAAGCTTTTAATGTTTAATAGGTTATTGTATTTTAGTGTTTTGTTGGAAGCTGCTCAGAGTGGCTGGGGAAACCCAGCCAGATGGGCGGGGTATAAATAAATTATTATTATTATTATTATTATTATTATTATTATTATTATTATTATTATTATCAAACTATGGTTCCCAGGATTCCCCTCGACTGGTAAAGCAGCATATCAGTGCTTTTTGACGTATTGTGTGCCTCAGTGTGACTTGCGTCTCTAATACAGGCTTCCTCAACCTTGGCCCTCCAGATGTTTTTGGCCTACAACTCCCATGATCCCTAGCTAGCAGGACCAGTGGTCAGGGATGATGGGAATTGTAGTCTCAAAACATCTGGAGGGCCGAGTTTGTGGAAGCCTGGTCTAATATTTCAAATATTACATTCAGTTCACTACAGTTCTGCAACAGCTTGTGAACCCCTTGTTAAAAACAACACACCTTGGCATTTTAATTTGTTGTTGTTGTTGTTGCTGTTTAGTCGTTTAGTCGTGTCCGACTCTTTGTGACCCCATGGACCAGAGCACGCCAGGCACTTCTGTCTTCCACTGTCTCCCGCAGTTTGGTCAGACTCATGTTTGTAGCTTCGAGAACACTGTCCAACCATCTCGTCCTCTGTCTTCCCTTCTCCTTGTGCCCTCAATCTTTCCCAACATCAGGGTCTTTTCCAGGGAGTCTTCTCTTCTCATGAGGTGGCCAAAGTATTGGAGCCTCAGTTTCACGATCTGTCCTTCCAGTGAGCACTCAGGGCTAATTTCCTTAAGAATGGATGCGTTTGATCTTCTTGCAGTCCACGGGACTCTCAAGAGTCTCCTCCAGCACCATAATTCAAAAGCATCAATTCTTCGGCGATCAGCCTTCTTTATGGTCCAGCTCTCACTTCCATACATCACTACTGGGAAAACCATGACTTTAACTATACGGACCTTTGTTGGCAAGGTGATGTCTCTGCTTTTTAAGATGCTGTCTAGGTTTGCCATCGCCTTTCTCCCAAGGAGAAGGTGTCTTTTAATTTTGTGACTGCTGTCACCATCTGCAGTGATCATGGAGCCCAAGAAAGTAAAATCTCTCACTGCCTCCGTTTATTCCCCTTCTATTTGCCAGGAGGTGATGGGCCCAGTGGCCATGATCTTCGTTTTTTTGATGTTGAGCTTCGGACCATATTTTGCGCTCTCCTCTTTCACCCTCATTAAAAGGTTCTTTAATTCCTCCTCACTTTCTGCCATCAAGGTTGTGTCATCTGCATATCTGAGGTTGTTGATATTTTTTCCGGCGATCTTAATTCCGGCTTGGGATTCATCCAGCCCAGCCTTTCGCATGATGAATTCTGCATATAAGTTAAATAAGCAGGGAGACAATATACAGCCTTGCCGTACTCCTTTCCCAATTTTGAACCAATCAGTTGTTCCATATCCAGTTCTAACTGTAGCTTCTTGTCCCACATAGAGATTTCTCAGGAGACAGATGAGGTGATCAGGCACTCCCATTTCTTTAAGAACTTGCCATAGTTTGCTGTGGTCGACACAGTCAAAGGCTTTTGCATAGTCAATGAAGCAAAAGTAGATGTCTTTCTGGAACTCTCTAGCTTTCTCCATAATCCAGCGCATGTTTGCAATTTGGTCTCTGGTTCCTCTGCCTCTTGTAAACCCAGCTTGCACTTCTGGGAGTTCTCGGTCCATATACTGCTTGAGCCTTCCTTGTAGAATTTTAAGCATAACCTTGCTAGCATGTGAAATGAGTGCAATTGTGCGCTAGTTGGAGCATTCTTTGGCACTGCCCTTCTTTGGGATTGGGATGTAGACTGATCTTCTCCAATCCTCTGGCCACTGCTGAGTTTTCCAAACTTGCTGGCATATTGAGTGTAGCACCTTAACAGCATCATCTTTTAAAAATTTAAGTAGTTCAGCTGGAATACCATCACTTTCACTGGCCTTGTTATTTGCAGTGCTTTCTAAGGCCCATTTGAATTCACTCTCCAGGATGTCTGGCTCAAGGTCAGCAACCACACTACCTGGGGTGTACGAGCCATCCATATCTTTCTGGTATAATTCCTCTGTGTATTCTTGCCACCTCTTCTTGATGTCTTCTGCTTCTCTTAGGTCCTTACCACTTTTGTCCTTTATTATGGTAATCTTTGCACAAAATGTCCCTTTCATATCTCCAATTTTCTTGAACAGATCTCTGGTTCTTCCCATTCTGTTGTTTTCTTCTATTTCTTTGCATTGCTCTTTTAAGAAGGCCTTCTTGTCTCTCCTTGCTATTTTTTGGAAATCTGCATTCAATTTCCTGTATCTTTCACTATCTCCCTCGCATTTTGCTTGCCTTCTCTCCCCTGCTATTTGTAAGGCCTCGTTGGACAGCCACTTTGCTTTCTTGCATTTCCTTTTAATTGGGATGGTTTTCGTTGCTGCCTCCTGTATAATGTTCCGAGCCTCCATCCATAGTTCTTCAGGCACTCTGTCCACCATATCTAAATCCTTAAACCTGTTCCTCACTTCCACTGTGTATTCATAAGGGATTTGACTTAGATTATATCTTACCGGCCCAGTGGTTTTTCCTACTTTCTTCAGTTTAAGCTTGAATTTTGCTATAAGAAGCTGATGATCTGAGCCACAGTCTGCTCCAGGTCTTGTTTTTGCTGACTGTATAGAGCTTCTCCATCTTTGGCTGCAGAGAATATAATCAATCTGATTTCGATGCTGCCCATCTGGTGATGTCCATGTGTAGAGTCGTCTCTTGTGTTGTTGGAAAAGAGTGTTTGTGATGACCAGCTTGTTCTCTTGGCAGAACTCTATTAGCCTTTGCCCTGCTTCGTTTTGAACTCCAAGGCCAAACTTGCCAGTTGTTCCTTTTATCTCTTGATTCCCTACTTTAGCATTCCAATCCCCTATAATGAGAAGAACATCCTTCTTTGGTGTCAAATCTATAAGGTGTTGTAAGTTTTCATAGAATTGGTCAATTTCAGTTTCTTCAGCACCAGTGGTTGGTACATAAACTTGGATTACTGTGATGTTAAAAGGTCTGCCTTGGATTCGTATCGAGATCATTCTATCATTTTTGAGATTGCATCCCAATACAGCTTTTGCCACTCTTTTGTTGACTATGAGGGCCACTCCATTTCTTTTACAGGATTCTTGCCCACAGTAGTAGATATGATGGTCATCCGAACTGAATTCGCCCATTCCCGTCCATTTTAGTTCACTGATGCCCAGGATGTCAATATTTATTCTTGCCATCTCATTTTTGACCACATCCAACTTACCAAGGTTCATGGTTTTTACATTCCAGGTTCCTATGCAATATTTTTCTTTACAACATTGGACTTTCCTTTCGCTTCCAGGCATATCCGCAACTGAGCGTCCTTTCGGCTTTGGCCCAGCTGCTTCATCAGCTCTGAATCTACTTGTACTTGTCCTCCGCTCTTCCTCAGTAGCATGTTGGACGCCTTCCGACCTGAGGGGCTCATCTTCCAGCGTCATAACTTTTATATGCCTTTTTTCTTTGTCCATGGAGTTTTCTTGGCAGGGATACTGGAGTGGCTTGCCAGTTCCTGCTCCAGGTGGATTACGTTTGGTCAAAACTCTCCACTATGACCTGTCCATCTTGGATGACCCTGCACGGCATAGCTCATAGCTTCTCTGAGTTATTCAAGCCCCTTCGCCACGGCAAGGCAGTGATCCATGAAGGGGGCATTTTAATTTACCTTTCAACTAATATATGCTTTCTTGCTAACAATTTCCCCATACACAATGCATATTTGTATGCTGGTTTCAGCAATGCATTCATGCATTTAATTCATATCCCACCTTTTTTTTTGCACACTTCCACTTAAGACTTGATTTTTTATTATTTTTTTGGTACACATTTTTGGTTGGAGAACTGCATCACAAAATTCAGGGAAGTGTGAATTTGCGAAGGACAGCTGTGTTTCACTTCACGTATTCTGTCAGGAAGTCTTGATTATGCAGGTTCACGTTAAAACGAATGGCAGAATTAAGCGGCAATGATGTGTATGTATGTAGATGTGGTAGAGCCCAGAATGCGCTACTTTGGACTACTATGGGGTGGGGTAATATCATTCCTTCTGATAGGTTAATGCCATTCAAAAATGCTATTCCCTACCTGTGGTCCATGGTTAGGCCCGTTGTCTGATTTTAATTTAATAATAATTGCAACTGTTACTGGAATTTTTATAAAGTTTGTTTCCAGTTAAATGGGACACTGCATCCACAGACTATCCCCCAAAACAGCACCATTCAATTTTGTAAATATCCCCATAAAAACCCACCTTGTTCAAGGTTACATAGTATTCACCTCCCCTCATGCAGCAAAACCTTCAAATATTCATATAAAATCAGCCCTACGTTGGATCGACACCATTCCAACTTCATTTTACTCAGGGGAAAGATGGCTACTAAAGGGGAAATGGGTAAAGACAGTGATCCCAGGTTTCAGGGATTATGGCTTCTTTGTCCTGACTGAGAACTTAATCCATTCCTGCGTGGTCTGCTATTGTCTACCTGTTTGGCACCCATTTTTGCCAGGCTGCCAATGATTATCTCTTGTGCTAAGTTTGCAACACAGGGGTTTGTTGTTCTGTATTAGTGATTATCTCTTGTGCAAGAGATTAGGTTCTGCTTCAGGACAAAGAAGTGTGATTACCTGACTTCCGGGTTGACGCAATCGGTCTAATGGCGGATTCCCTCCGAGCTCCGGAGGGAATTGGCTCCGCTGAAGACGGGTCTTGCCGCGCCGGCGACGCGGGGACCCTTAGAAACCACAGGTGCTGATACCTGTGGACTTGGTGACTCAGTGGGCACCTTAAGCGCCCTCCTTGACAATCGAAGAGCCTTTTTAAAGGCTGCGGAGAGGGTACGAGGAATGGCGTGGTGCTGGGAGTAGACCGCTACTTCAGTGGAGTGAAGCCGCAAGCCATTACCGGAGAGCGTCAACTTTCTTCCCGACATTTGGACTGGAAATAAATACCCCGTGAGTAGAAGGAAATTTGGACTTTAAAAGAAATTTATACCTTTAATTTGGAACGAACGGGGGGATGTGCTAAAGGGAAGTCCGCACCCCCCTACATACAGACAATTTAAAGCAAGGAGCGAAAACCTAAGATTGGAATAAAAAATTTCGTGTCTTTTGGGACTGATAAGAGATTCCATTAATTTGTGAGAACAAGCTTTTATTTATTTTTAAGTTGCGCTGGAGGGAAGAGGTGAACTTTGAAAACTTTTGTGTACCCCCCCCCCCTGGACCCGGGAGCGTCCTGCATCAACCTAGCGTGAAAGAACAGGAGTTTGACAGCTGTTAATTGAGCTGTCAAACGGCTGGATCAAGATAAGAACTGCATTACTTTATATCTCTCTGATTTAAAGGTGTTACATTTAACTAGAAGTGGTTGGAAACAAAGTAAATAACAAGGTATAAGACTGTTGGCAAAGAACTCTAACAATGGCAATCCCCCTAGGGGGAACCAGTGACACTACAATGGCTGCAGAAGGAAAATTACTAGCACAAATAGAAAGAGCCTTTTTTCTCGTGGGAACTTTACAAGAGCAAGCTATGGCTATGGACAAACAACTCACGACCTTGATCGCTAAAACAAGCAACCTTGCTGATGGAACTAAGGATCTGACTCTGAAAGATTCTGCAGCCGAAACAGAAAAGATATCTTTGGAGCTGGTGGAAAAGGAGGCTGGAGGGGAAAAAGTACAGATAAAAAACTTCGAACAGGACCTTTTGCAGTCAGGGAACAGAGAAGTTTTTTGGATTACAAACCATGAGAAGAGAAAAGCAAAGGAGGAAGCCATTGGACACTATGGAACATGGGAAGTTAAAAGAGTAAAGAAACATAACTGGGACTTCCTCCTCTTTTCTGGCTTGGATGACTTTGAAATTCGGGGACCCCTGGCAGAACCCTGGCAGCAAGCTTTTCCAATTAGGTTTGATTCGAGAAAAGATGAAGTGACTGTGACAGACATCCCTCAAGATCTGAAGACCAACAAAAAAGACTACCAACAGAACAGACAGAGAGAGACTGAAAGAGACTTAAAGGCCTCTGATGTGAGGAATCCGGGCTAGGAGTTTCATGGGAGGACAGTTATTTGGGAAGGGACAGATACCTGGGCAGGGAGGAAGGGGGAAAAACAGAATTCAAAAATTTTATGATTTTGGGGTTTTATAATTTTGATTTATATTTCAATATAAAAAAGGGAAATTTATGGTATAAGAACCTTGATCGATCTTAGATAAAGGATCTAATGTATATAAGTGAATGGGACAATAAATTGGGCCTAACAGAAAGAATTAAGTCTAAACATAATAAGAATAGGGTTAAGGAGAGAAACAAGAACTTGCTGAATTAAATATGGAAATTGGGATGTATGGGGTGGGGGTGGGGGGAAGTCAGGGAAAGAGGGTTATGAAAGTAAGGATATGAAAATATTCATGTGTTGTTGTTGTTTTTTGTATGTGTTGTTATAAAATGTGAAAATCCAATAATTTTTTTTTTTTTTAAAAAAAGAAGTGTGATTACCTGACCATGAAACCCAGGAACTTGTGACTATTTCCTTTGTATCACTTGATGGGTGTGAGGTAAAAGGCAAAGGAGAGATGGGGGCAAACCTGAGGATCAGGTTTCTGCCAGAAACCCCCCGCCATTGCTGGCCAGCACTCCCCCTGCCCCCTTCTTGCCTTTATATACTTCTGATAAGCCCAAAACGAACATTTCAAGTCAAAATGGAAGCTGACCACTGTGCGTGAGTCACTTTTTAAATCAACAACTCCACCTAGCTCCTAGCCACCCCCAGCCATGATTGGTCAAGCTACGGGGAGGAGCAATTCATATCCCCCCCAATCCATGTCTCATGTAATGGTGGCGGGCCTTACGCTTTCCATGCAGGTCTCTACTGTTGCATGTGCGTGCATTTACACAAGGGCCCTTCCGGGCTGCCTTAGCCATCCACCCAAATCCAAGAGAATGATGGAGGTGGCGGTGCATTTATTTGACTTGCACCAGAACCAGGGGCTGTCAGGAGCTCGTCCTACACTCGAGTAGGACCCTGGCAGAGACACATGCCCAACTGGCATGTTCCCTCCCTCCTGGACGATCATTCGGGAGCTTCAAAAGCTTTCTTCTGCCTGAACATCACAGTGACCGATGCCAACAGACATCGGCACACTTAGGGATCTGCAGAGTCTTCGCAGCTTGAGTAACAGACCTCAGCAACTCAGCATTTTGGCTAATCTATTTTATTTACATATAAACACACACGGAGCACTGCAACATGGCTCCCTCTCTCTCTAGCATCAGATAGCAAAGAGAAAAAGAACAAAGGACAATAGTCCCACTTTTCATGGAACACAGTAACACAAACATCCTGTCTCCGTCACTTCCCACTTTGTGGAGTCAAAACATACACCGCCATGTGATAGACAAAAATCCCATGACTCCAATCACAGAGCAGGAATTCTAACAGGGTGACTCCAAACCAGCCAGTAAGGCAGCTCGCTGTAGTTTTTAGCACCTCTGCGGGCAGTGAAACATGGCTGTTGCCAGACTGCCATCTGTTCAGGGCTGCTCCGAGTCGCTCGGCTACTTACTGTAACAACTTCGTGATGAGTTCCGGCACCTATTTTCTTGGCAGTGGGGTGGGGGGAAGGCACTGTGTAAACGCAATAGCAATGAAAACTGGGTGTGAGTGGGATCAGGAAATGCTGGAGCACATTGCCAGGCCATTTTGTACTGCTGCCCCACCCCAAATTCTTGTGTTCTATTAATGCAATAAATAGTTCACTGGGAGAGGAAGGGGCAGTAGGGCAGCTGCATTCAGAAGTTGCCCCACTGCTTGGCAAGACCACCCCACAAGTAAGCTAAGATCTTTTCAGCCAAAAGCACCATTGATTTGTAAGATGTTGCAAACAATTGGGGAGGGTGGGCAAGGGAGGTGGGCTATCTGCTGGGAAGATTTGCTTTAGCATTTTGGTGGAGGAGATGAGAGCTAACAAACTGGTTTGTGCTGTGTGTGTTGCTCCCGCCACCCCAATAGCCAGTGGCTAAGCAGGAAAGATGAGCGCAGAGTTCACCCACTAGAATGGACCGGGGTGTGCATGTACAGCCCCTAGACCAAAGCACAGCAGAAGGGAATATTCTCAGATCCTTCCTCCCTGTGAGTAAGCTGTGATAAATATTACATTCCTTTGCAACACAGGAGAAAGAGTTTGATCCCTTCCATCCAGAGTAGGAGTCTGTCCGGTCTGCCTATTTATTTATCCAGTTATTTATCTATCTACACTGGAAGGAGAGAGAGAGAGAGAGAGAGAGAGAGAGAGAGAGAGATGCTTGTCAAAGGACAGCAAGACCACCCAGAAGAAGAGAGAAATCAGCTCACTTAAAACACCATCTTTTGCTCATTTCGGCGGGGTGGGGTGGGAGTTCTCAAATAAAAGCGAAAATAAAACAGCATACAACAACAAACCTAAAAGATGCTGGGAGGGAAAGATGAAAAGAAGAAAGAGAAGGAGAGAAACAGATGAAAACGCATCTAGAAATTGTAGGTGATTATCGGCTATTGTGGGAATGGCAAGTCTTATGATTATCCTTGGGAAAGTGTTTATTGCTTTTGAGGTGGGGTCTTCCAGGGGGTTAAAAAAGAGAGAAAGAGAGAGATGAGGAGCTTCTGAAGGAATTTAGTAGCATGTGGTTCAGGCCACCGTGGAAATTTGAAAAAGTGGGTCTTTTGGTTGAATCAGGAGGCTTTTCAGCCTACTTGAGCAAATTACTTTATTGACTCATCCCGGTTTATAGCTCACTGTCCTTCGGAGGAGCTCAGAGTCATTTACATTATGATTTATCATCTTTGCATCCCACCGCCTCTCCAAGGAGGTCAAGAAAGCTCACATGGTCCTTTGCTCCCATTAAAACCTCAAAAACAACCCTGTGAGGTAGGTTAGGCTGAGAGTGAGCGGTCCAAGGTCACTCACTAACCTGAATGGATTTGAATCCAGCTGTTACTGGGCTTAGCTCCAGCCCTCTAACCACTATACCATACTGCCTCTCTCTCTTGTTTATGGCGCCTGAGGCGGTCTCTCACCCAGGCAGTTACCAGAGATCAGCTGGTAAACAGCCTCTTTTGCCTTCAGATCACTGTCTGGGCAAAAAGAGCCCGTCAGTAGAACTGGCTCCTACTGTCTCTAGGATCAATGTCGCTGGTTATTATGATGCTCTAAACCTCCCAGCCTTCCTGGCTGTGCACAAGGAACTCTGGGCAAATAGGGAAGCATATGCCTCATAGTCTCTCTTAGGACAGTTAAAATAAAGTATTTATGCAACATATTGTTGAACTATGGAACTCACTCCCACAAGATGCGATTAAAAGAGGTTTAACAAGTTCATGGAGGAAAAGGCTATCAATGGCAACTTATGTCAGGTGGCAGAGGAGCCAACCCCATGGCAGGTTGCCCGGAACAGACAAGACAAGGAAAAGTCCTTACCATCCGCTTTTATTCAATATTCACAGAGAGAGGCTTGGGAATGTGGCCTCTTGGAATAATGGCATTGCTCCGAGTGAATCTCCACCCCCTCGGTTTCCCCCACTTCCATACGAGTCATCAGTATGGGTAACTTCTGCCTTTGAGCTCTTTGCTCTTCTACTTTCAAGGCCCGCTGTGTTCTGGGAGAGGAGGTCTGGGTCTGGAATGCTTTCTAAAGACATTGGTGCTTATTCTTCCTCCTCCTCCTCCTGCTCCTCCTCCTCCTCCTCCTCCTCCCATTATTTCCCAGCTTCCCCCCTCATCTGCCTCTGAGCTGTGACCTCCCTCAAACCCCTGTTGTAATTCTGAACTGTCTCCTTCTTCTCTGGAAGGGTCAGGCTGGGGAAGTGGTCTCCACCATTTCTCCTCTGCCCATTCCCTGACAGGTAGCCAATGTGGTTCTGTTTTGCCTCCACAGTCGGAGGACCTTTAGGTCCATAAATAGTAACACCCTAGAGGTCCCGGGCCCTAAGGAAGTCAGATTAGCCTCAACCAGAGCCAGGGCCTTTTTAACACTGGCTCCGGCCTGGTGGAACGCTCTGTCTCATGAGACCAGGGCCCTGCAGGATCTGATTTCTTTCCACAGCGCCTGTAAGACAGAGTTGTTCCGCCTGGCCTTTGGCTTGGAATCACTTGATTCCCTCCACCTCTTTTTCCTTTCTCCTTCTGTGATGGAACTCCTATTTGGGGACTTCCCTGGCTTTTTTTCTGGCCATGTAGGACCAGTCTGGATAGTTGGCCTTGGTGAAGACTTGCTGTTTTCATCCCCCCCCAAAGTTTTTGATTTGAGTTCCTGCTGTAATGAGGCTGTGTTTTAATCTTGTTTTTCAGTTGTATTTCAATCAGTTGTTTATACTGGTGTTAGCCACCCTGAGCCCAGTCTTGACTGGGGAGGGTGGGGTATAAATAAAATTTAATAATAATAATAATAATAATAATAATAATAATAATAATAATAGCTTAGCAGTACAGTGGTACCTCGGGTTAAGTACTTAATTCATTCCAGAAGTGCGTCCTTAACCTGAAACTGTTCTTAACCTGAAGCACCACTTTAACTAATGGGGCCTCCCGCTGCTGCCGCTACGCCAGAGCACGATTTCTGTTCTCATCCTGAAGCAAAGTTCTTAACCCGAGGTATTATTTCTGGGTTAGCGGAGTCTGTAACCTGAAGCGTATGTAATCCGAGGTACTACTGTACAAGCACTGTGTTCTAGAAAGGGCCTGTTCGGAACATTTCATGCAGTACTCTGACGCAGCTGTCGATCGGCTCAGCAAATCTCACAAGTTGCGGACAGCTAGGTACAGGCCCCAATCCAGGGACACTGTAGCAGGACTTTCCTGAGGCCACACACCTTTGTGGGCCCGTCCACTGTTGCCTCTAACCCTACTCACCACTGATCGTGTGATGCCTCTGGAAAGGTGCTGGGAGGGAGGCAATGGTAGGTGGCATCAGAACCAGTGAAAAACCGTTTTCTCCCCATCCTCCTCCTCTTCCTCCTTGCTGAGGTCTACAGGGGGTAATACTGAGACAAAGGAGGAGGAAACAGACAGGTAGGGCTGCTCCTTGGACTGGGTGGAAGTAAGGAGTGGGGCTAGTTGAGGGGCAGACAGAGGTTGGGGGCACTGATCCATTCAGCGTAGAAGACCCACATCTATTGACTGATCTATGTGTATAACAACAGCTGGAAAAGTCTTGTAGGTAAGGTCAAAGAATGGGAAAGAATTTCCCTCTCAGCTCAAGGGCAACAGAACACTTTTATAAGGTTCTGCCTTTGTTTGCTGGAGAGAAGGGAACTATTTCCCCTTCTTCTTCTTCTTCTTCTTCTTCTTCTTCTTCTTCTTCTTCTTCTTCTTCTTCCTCCCCTTTTCATTTTTCCTCAAGCCTTAAAAAAAAGATCACTGGCAAAATTCTTAAAATAAAATATGATAGGTGCCCAAAATGTGTGCGCTTCTTCTTCAAAAGTATCTCTTTTCTCTCTCCTCCTTTTGGCTTTTCTCACCCTCTTCTTCTGTTGAGTAAGGAAGGGTCCCAAAGGATTTCCCTTTAGGAATCTTGATCTCAGCATGAAACCGAGTTATGCAATTTATGTTGACACCACCAACTCTTCCCTTTTCCCTTTTCAGACCAAAAAAATATAAAATGGCTTCATCTCATCAGGTAACGCCGTCACGAAATGCTACAGTGGAAACGCCATCTCTCCGATGGGCTTGTGGAGACAGTTAGCTATATATTTCTATAATCCTACAGCTTGTTTCAAAGATTATGCCGTCCGTAGAGCAAGGGAAATTAAAATAACAAAGCAATTCTAAGCATAGAATTGTGGGTTGGGAGCGAAGTGCCTCTGCCTGTGTCTGTGCATCTTTGTATGTTTGTATGTTTGTGAAGGCTGGAGCAATTCTCCTATGAGGAAAAGTTACAATGTTTGGTGGTTTATTATTATTATTACAGTGGTACCTCGGGTTATATATGCTTTGGGTTACATATGCTTCAGGTTACAGACTCCACTAACCCAGAAATAGTACCTCGGGTTAAGAACTTTGCTTCAGGATGAGAACAGAAATTGTGTGGCAGTGGCGCACCGGCAGCAGGAGGCCCCATTAGCTAAAGTGGTGCTTCAGGTTAAGAACTGTTTCAGGTTAAGAACAGACCTCCAAAACGAATTAAGTTCTTAACCCGAGGTACCACCGTATTATTTAGAAAAAATGTACGGTAAGTGGGAGACATGGGGTGGTATTCAACTAAATCTGACTGAGAGTAGACCCACTGAAATTTTATGGGCCCAACTTCATTCATTTCAGTGAGTAAAGGTAAAGGGACCCCTGACCATTAGGTCCAGTCGCAGATGACTCTGGGGTTGCGGCGCTTTATTGGCCGAGGGAGCTTCCGGGTCATGTGGCCAGCATGACTGAGCTGCTTCTGGTGAACCAGAGCAGTGCATGGAAACACCGTTTACCTTCCCGCCGGAGCGGTACCTAGTTATCTACTTTCACTTTGATGTGCTTTTGAACTGCTAGGTTGGCAGGAGCAGGGACCGAGCAACGGGAGCTCGCCCTGTCGCAGGGATTTGAACCACCGACCTTCTGATCAGCAAGTCCTAGGCTCTGTGGTTTAACTCACAGCACCATTGAAATTTTATAGGCCCAACTTCATTCATTTCAGTAAGTAGACCCACCAAAATGAAGGAATATGACTAAGTTGGGCCGGTAAATTTCAATGGGTCTACTCTGGATAAAGCTTAGCTGGATACAGATCCATGCGGAAACAGGGTTCAAGGGACTTCTGCCCCTGCCTGCACTACAGGGGCGTCGCGTCCCATTTTGCTGCTTGAGGTGAAACAAGAAGTGCCACCCTGCTCTGCCACTGCTGCCTGTGCCCTCTCTGCTGCCAGCAGTGGAGCGGCACTGGAATTGATTTCTGGCGAGACCCCTCATGATCATGCATGATCTTGCAAGATGTCAGTGCTGTTTCTCTGCCAGCGATGGACACAGTGGGGTGGGGAGTAAACCCATGAGGACACTGCCAAAGGGTCTTCTGCCGCCTGAGGCAGCATCTCCCCCTCCCCACTTAATGACCAACAGGCCCTGCTGTACTACAAGCTACCCCCCCCCCATTTACTCGGGGGTTACGTTCCGAGGCACCGCACATTTAAATGAAATTGTGTGCATTCGAAACACCATTGAAAAAAGTCTGTAAACACTAAAGGTCACCCCCCCACCCCATTCTGCCCCTTTTGGTGACATTTTCAGGTCACCTCTGGGTTTGGCACGAGGTGTGCATGCGCAGATGAGCACATGGCAGACATGCCCCAAATGGTTACTAGCAAGAGGAAGAGGGGGTGGGGGAGTGCACCGCTCCCGGCACCATGAACCCGGTGGGGTGCCATCATGGTTGCCCCCCCCCCCCGCACTGGGCACCAAACTGCACAGGTGGCATGTCACGCCCCCAGGACGTGTGCCCCCAGGATGTGCGCCACGCCCCTGCGAGCACCACACCACACCCCCGGGATGCGCACCAGCCATGCCCCCACCTGCTCCCCACCCCCGGTGCCGGAGGATGAAGCTGCGCCACTGCCTATATACATTTAAAGCGGTAACATGTCGATTTAAACAGTCATGGCTTTTTCTGCAGAATTCACAGAAGAAGAGTTTGGATTTGATATCCCGCTTTATCACTACCCAAAGGAGTCTCAAAGTGGCTAACATTCTCCTTTCCTTTCCTCCCCCTCAACAAACACTCTGTGAGGTGAGTGGGGCTGAGAGACTTCAAGGAAGTATGACTGGCCCAAGGTCACCCAGCAGCTGCAGGTGGAGGAGCGGAGACGCGAACCTGGTTCACCAGATTACGAATCTACCGCTCTTAACCACTACACCACATTGGCTCTTACAGACCTACCCATTACATAAATGGTAGCAGAGAAGCTCAAAGGCGATTTCAGATGCTTGTAAATCCTCCGAGCCTGTAAGAGTAAGGGATTGAAACCCATAGCTCCAACTCAGTGATTCTGCTACGTCTGTTTCTTTCACACAGGAGGGCCAGGCCCTGGGTCACCAGCCGGCACTTACCTGCCGAATGCCCCGAAAATAGTCACATCCCATTTTTTTTTTTACATGAGATCTCAGCAGCTATTTTGGGTGCCACCATCTTGTGTGCTGTCGCCCTGCACTCTCGCCCTGAAAAAAGCACTCTTTCTGGGCCGCAATCTCACGTGGCACCCCAAAATGTGTGGGGTTTTTTTGAGCACCACACAAGATATTGCCCCAATAAAGCACTTTTCCAGGGCAAGAGCGAGGTGCAGGTCACATGACTTGCAGTGGAGCACATCCAGGAAGATAAGTGCCCTGGAAAAAATGGGTGATATGCAGGCCTCCTCAGGCAGTTGCCAGCAACCCCTGAACATATCACCCCGCCATGGTCCCTCTTATCCTTGGGATCAGCTGTGAGGACTATCCCAATCTTTTATCAATAAGATACGCAAAATTGTTCACTGTTTGCTTTTCATCTCCTTCTGGAGACTCTCTCTCTGCCCCAGTTTGAGAAACACGCTTCTTGCCTCACAAAAATACAAGTGCATTTTTCAATGAATATAAGCGATGCTGGCATCTCCGGCTCTTTTATACAGTTGTTTGTTGCTGTTCTTTCCTTTGTATTTCAACATTCATGAATACATCTAATCATCCTAAGCCACATAAACACATAAATTCATGAAGCAGTCCACCCGACTCCTTTTATTTTTAGGAGAACGTGTGAAATATTTATCACCTTCTATGCCCTTCTGATCCATGTCTCTTCTTCTTCTTTTCTGATCCAAAATATAGATGAGAAGCGATGAAAAATTTACCGTGCTACAAAACAATACAGTTAACTTATACATCACCACCTACCCCTTTGTGTAGCGTGTTCCTCATGACATCAGTTACATGAGTTGTAAGTCCAAGGAGTTTAATGCGGTTTTACTCTTGCCACGTGGGCCAAAATAGTATTATGAAATATTAGGAAGCATGGGGTGAGGGCTAAGTTGACTGGGGAAGCAGCACAGCATCGTAGAAACCTTCCCTAAATTTCTCCCTTCAAGATGCTATTTGCTGTAGGTTGTTTGGCACCACTGACCCATGACAGGGCCTTTTCAGTGGTGGCTTCTCATTTTTGGAATGTCCTCTCTAGTTTTAACGTAGGTTGTGAAGTGCTTTGAATCCCCCCCCCCAAAAAAAACCATTAAGTGATATGGAAATGAAATAAATATTGTTGGCATCCGTCCATCTTGAAAGACAATTATTATTAATACAATGGAGTGTGCCTCCGGGGGTGAAATCAAACTGCTGAAGAATCGCAGCACTTGCTGTGGCTGCAGAAACTGGTAAACCGCTGCCTGTTGCCTCCTGTGTTGCTTTTGCTGCATCAGGTGCACCTCTTAGCTTCACTGATGTGGTCCAAAGGAAGGCAGAGCATGACGTTTGGCACCAGCTTGACTCCACTCCTGATCTGTGTCAGGTTTACTTCTTAACCTTTTCTTCTCCCAAAGATGTCCCGCAGGGCAGCAGGAGTAATTTAAAATGGGTCCTGTTTGCCCCGGCATATGATGGCTGAAATATACTGTGTTTGACATCCTTGGAATTATTAGCTGTGAGGATATGTGCCTGTTCTTTAATGTTTCCTGAAATGATTGATAGATGATAGATAGATAGATAGATAGATAGATAGATAGATGATAGATGATAGATGATAGATAGATAGATAGATAGATAGATAGATAGATAGATAGATAGATATAGATAGATGATAGATAGATAGATAGATAGATAGATAGATAGATAGATAGATAGATAGATATAGATAGATGATAGATAGATGATAGATAGATGATAGCTAGATGATGATGAAAGATGATGATGATAGATAGATGATATAGATAGATGATATAGATAGACGATACATACATACATACATTAGATAGAGAGATTTTATATGTGCTTAATGTTTTCTTGAAATTTGTACAGTTAAACCTTGGTTTTCGAACTTCTCGGCTGCTGAACATTTTGGAAGCTGAATGCCAAAAACCCGGAAGTGAATGCTTCCATTTTCGAATGTGCCTCAGAAGTTTCCGTGGTGCATTTCTCAATTTCCCCCATTGAACTTGCTGACGTCCCTTTGATCCTCAGTTTCCAAACGTTTCAGAAGTCGAACGGACTTCCAGAATGGATTACGTTTGAAAACCGAGGTTCCACTGCATTTATTTTGTTGTTTGCTGTCCTGGACTCCTTTTGGAGGAAGGGAGGATAGAAAATAAAATTTAAAAAATTCTTAACACAAGTTTTGCATGCGATGAGATCTTCTTGTTCAAGCTTCAACATTGCAGATGGGGCTATCCAGCATGTATGATATGGATAAGTATCGTAGCTGTGCTTGCAGTATCGAAGCTTTGCCTGCAGAAGGTCCCAACATCTCCATGTAGGGCTGGGGAAAACCCATGTCTGAAACCCTGGAAAACTGCTACCAGCCAGTGTAGAACATATTGGGCTAGATGGGCCAGTGGACTAGCTCTGTATAAGGCAGCTTCTTATATTCTGTATTGGGTGAGGAGCCAGGAATGTCTGCACATGCTTCCAATCTAGCCCACTTTTTCTTGAGTAATATGCAAAGGGTTTAGTAGCTCTTGAATCCACGCATTAATTTTGATCCTGTTTCCATTGTCACACACCCGCCTGCTGTGTGTTCTCAGAAGGAGGTAATTGAGGGCCTGAATTTGAAAAATGATGAGGGTCCTCACAAGCTAAATCAGGGCTTGTAGGAACAGAATAGCGCTTTTGCAGGGACCGTTTGAACTAATGACTGCTTTCAAACAAACAATTTAACATCAGCACTTGAAATGATTCCACCAATATTTCCCCTCCAACCCATTTACAATTAAAATTCAAATAGGTTCAGGAATCATTAGCTGCTTACGGGGAAAAAAAGAATCTTAAATTAAATATTTTTTTGCTTTGTCAACAAGCCAGGTAACCAAAGAGACCCTCAATTTCTTTTAATTGCAGGGGGGAAAAGAATAAAAAAGTTTTAATACTCCAGGTGGATAAAATAATGAAACAACCACTATGCATTTGGGTGCCATTATTACACACAAAAACAAGGTGCTCGCTCCATTCCCCAAGATATTTCTTTCTAATCCCATAAAAGCATCTGTCTTTGATTTCAAGTGGAATACCTGCTGTGGAGGTTGCAATGCAAATCCAATTTGTGTGTAACAAAACCAAATGGGTTGAAATGAACTCTGCATTCTAAAGATGTTTTTGTTTAATCATTCCCTTCCCTTGTCTTTATAATGAATGCATAATCAAGTTATACTTCAAGAGAGGAAAATAAGGGAAGCAAAAGGGAGGAAATGGAATGATGAGGTGGGGGTAGAAATGATACCTTAGTGAGTATCTGCTACTGGTGATTGTTGCTACTGTCTTGGAAGACGGAAGGAAGGAAGGAAGGAAGGAAGGAAGGAAGGAAGGAAGGAAGGAAGGAAAGAAGGAAAGAAGGAAATGGAAGAACATCAGAGTTGTGTGTCATTTGGAAATATCTAATAAGAGCATCAGCTTCTTTGAAACATGGTACAATTTTGGGGCCAGTAGTGATGTATGGAAGTGAGAGCTGGGCCATAAAGAAGGCTGATCCCCGAAGAATTGATGCTTTTGAATTATGCTGCTGGAGGAGACTCTTGAGAGTCCCATGGACTGCAAGAAGATCAAACCTATCCATTCTGAAGGAAATCAGCCCTGAGTGCTCACTGGAAGGACAGATCCTGAAGCTGAGACTCCAATACTTTGGCCACCTCATGAGAAAAGAAGACTCCCTGGAAAAGACCCTGATGTTGGGAAAGATGGAGGGCACAAGGAGAAGGGGACGACAGAGGACGAGATGGTTGGATAGTGTTCTCGAAGCTACTAGCATGAGTTTGACCAAACTGCGGGAGACAGTGGAAGACAGAAGTGCCTGGCGTGCTCTGGTCCATGGGGTCACGAAGAGTCGGACATGACTAAACGACTAAACAACAACAACAACACAATTTTGGGGAGAGGAGTAAGATGCAAGAATAAGTAGCCATATCACTGATGGTGTCATTGAAGGATGCTTGGACCCCGGGGTTTTGTTCATCAGCTCTCCAGCATCCTATAGCTTGAGACTCAAGTGATGGGCAGTGTCATGTGGCAGCAGGGAGGCCAGACGATAGAAGCGGGCAGGGTTCCTGCGTCTATTGGCTCCCATCCTCAGACAAAGAACATGGACTCTCAGCTCAAGGAAACCCAAAAAGCTGTGTTCAGGAAATCAGTGTGTGATCTCGGAATATTCACACTCTGGAAAAATAAGGACAAAAATGGATCGAGTTGTCCATCACTAGAACTTTCTCAAATGAGATGTGGGACCCAGGAAGCTGTCTTATATGGAACAAGATTTGCACCATTTCATTTCACTTTTAATTTGTATAGCTCCATTCTAAATTACTAGGCGCAAGGCGGTTTACAGCAACAAAATACGCAATGAAGAACGCACACCTTATAATAATCGGACCCAATACATAAAGTCATAATAAAACATAACTTTAAAACGGAACGACTTAAATAAAGTAATATTCAATAATATAATAGTACACAATAAAATTAACTCTCAAAGCATCAGCAAATAATAATTAAACAGAAATTCACTCTTAACAGTTAGAATAAATAACTACTGAACTATGACTGATAAAAATAACTGCGTCACAATGCATAAAACACCACAGGGCATTACAAAACCACATAAAAGGATCAAATTGAGAAACAAAGATTCACAACTTATAAATGGTTGTGGGTCATGGCCCAACACTATCAATCTCTGGGACCCTGTTTAGGCACCGAATTCTTGTTCCCTGTCTAAACTGGTTAACTTATTTCTGCTGTTCCTGGACCCAGCAAGCCAGAGAAGATTCTTACCAAATATGTCCTTGTGCATCAGTCATCCAGACATCCAGACTTACATGGCACTAAGTCTCTTTTGCCCCCCCCCCCCCACATTGGGGTGCAAAGAACCTCACCAGAGTCAACCAAACAGGTTAGCTTCCAAAGCTTGTCATTTGATCAGACAGATGACAGCATGTGCCAATTTGGAAGATGATTTTTAGCACCACAAACTCATTCTAAATAAGCTGTCACATAGCCAGGAGGCAGAAACTTGTACCTACCAAATGTCCCTATTTTTTGAATTTTTTTTAAAAAAGCATATCTCACACACCGGCAGAGGGTGGAGAGGTGGAGGCAGGGGTAGAAGGCTATTGTTTTCTCCACAGTCTCTCTCTCTCTCTCTCTCTCTCTCTCTCTCCCCCCCCCCCCAGTTCCCAGCATTTACAGTGAAAATACAAACTGAGAGGAAATACAAGGTTTTATTTAGTGGTTGCAAATATGTCTAGGCAAACAGACACACCGAAAGCCCAGCAACGCTTCATGGCACGGTGTGACTGGATAAAAGATACACCCCTTGGAAAACGATGTATCGTGACACTGAGGAACTCAGCTGTAATTAATTAAACCATGTGACCACTGGATGTCCCCACAGTTCCTCCAATGCAGTTTAGCTCTCCTTGTAGTCTTGGCAGATGAAAACCGAATGCGTTCTTTCAAAATCTGTGGAGAGGCAGATGACTGAATATCCCTGGATTTTCAGTAATCTGTAGATGCCGGTGCTGATATGGAGCGCCTTGTGACCTCCGTTGCTTACTATGGAGCTCCTGCACACATGGGCTTCCTCATTCGGTCAAGGCTGATAGCTCATGGCAGGTATCTCTTTCTGTCGTTGAAGCACAAGGGGAAACCACAAATGAGGAAGCCCAGCATATACACAAACCCACAAAGAAGCAGCCATATTGGGATGCTCGGCTCTAGCTGACAGGAGAAGTGCTCTGGCGTTTGGGCTGGAGGGATCGATTAAGCTGTCATGAAGGAGACATTCAGTGGACTCCTCCAATCTGTGCATCTCAGGCTGAGTTCCCTAGAAGAAGGACTGAAGGTAAAGACTAATGCACAGGGATTATTATTAAATCGAGGTATCCTTCACATTATACAGTGGGAGCTTCTTCTCAGTGATGATGATGATGATTATGACCAGTGGTGGGTTTTTTTGGGGGGGGGTGGTAAAAAAATGAGGTGCCAGTATTTGTGTGCATTATGGTGCTGGAGGAGACTCTTGAGAGTCCCATGGACTGCAAGAAGATCAAACCTATCCATTCTGAAGGAAATCAGCCCTGAGTGCTCACTGGAAGGACAGATCCTGAAGCTGAGGCTCCAATACTTTGGTCACCTCATGAGAAGAGAAGACTCCCTGGAAAAGACCCTGATGTTGGGAAAGATTGAGGGCACAAGGAAAAGGGGACGACAGAGGACGAGATGGTTGGACAGTGTTCTTGAAGCTACTAACATGAGTTTGACCAAACTGCGGGAGGCAGTGGAAGACGGGAATGCCTGGTGAGCTCTGGTCCATGGGGTCACGAAGAGTCAGACTCGACTAAATGACTAAACAACAACAAAAATTTATGTGGGTGCTAGCACACAATGCTGCGGGAAGCAAAAAGGCGAGTTGACGTTACTCGATACTGGTGTCATAGGAAATAACGTCTTCATATTATTAATTATGCCGATGATTAAGTTTATGATTTACCCTTCACTGGCAGGCCCTAGGGCAAGTTGCCACAATTTAAAATTCAGAACAAAAAACAAATCACAGCAACAGGAATAGTGGAAATGTGAGGGATTGAAAGTGGGGGCCTTCCACACGTAAAGCATCAACTCTTGCCATGAAGCAGTGGCCATTCCTTCCCTTCCTCAGAGGTCCAGCTCCATATGACCTCCCTGCCTCATACATGGTAGGACCTTCTTAGCAGTGGTGTTGGAGTAGAGGAAGTGCCTCCCTCAGAATAATGCACCTCACTCCTTCCTCTCTGTCTTTCAAGCCAACCTCTGTCTGCCTGATGCATTTCAGCTGTTTTGGACCACAGCATCCATCAGCCCTTGCCAGCTCACCCCACCTTTCCTCCAAAAGTAGTCCAGGTCGGCAAACAACAAAATGCGAAAACAACACAATTTAAAGCAAAAATTAAAATTAAAATATTCAGGTTCTCCATTCCCTTGGTTCTCCCTTTCCCACCACATTCATAACAGTACTCAAACCCATATTTATAACCACTTTTATATACATATTAATAAGGAAGCATTTAATCTATTAATAATCATTCTGGATCCAGACTCATTGGAATCTCCAAGTTTTTATAGTGAGAAACCTGCTACTCAAATAATCTTAATATATCTAAGAAATATTGTATGGTTTTCAACAAATACAGTAGATTCTTTATCTCTCTCCAGGACCACTCTAACTCCCCCAGTTGTTTTCTATTCTTTTCTTTCTTCTCCTCCTCTCTCTCTGTTTAGGTTTTCTTTTCTTGCTGATAATTAAATAGCTACAATATTATAATATCTCAATCAGAAATGTTCCTTATTTGTTTCTATATTATCTAGATTGAGAATGTATAACATTGTTAAAGTGTTAAAAACTGAATTAGAATGATAAAAAAATGAAAACATATTCAGGCATCTAAAAGCAATTTTTAAAAACCATTTAGAAACTTGTAAAGACATCCCAAAAAACCAAAAACCTTTTAAAGGCTAATAAAGAAGACAACTGTATGTTTGATGCTGATGGAAACATGGTGTGTAAATGTTAAAATTATAAATAGAGATGAATTAAAATTCAATGCTAAAACATTGCTTTTATTCATAAAATAAATGAAATAAATGTATTAATAATGAAAATGATGATGATAGAAGAAAAATGTATGTTTCACGCTGAGACCTGGATAGTTTTTCAGAAACAAACAACTCCATCTTGTTCGTCTAAACTCTCTTCCCCACCTCTAGGTAAAAGGAAAAGGTATAGAACCCCATGACAGTTAAGTCCAGTCAAAGGCGACTATGAGGTATGACACTCATCTCTCTTCAGGGCAAGGGAGCCAGCATTTGTCCACAGCAAAGCTTTTGAGTTCAACGGCTTGGTGTCTAGAAGAATATTTGGAACCAAGTCCTTCTTCTGTCCCACATCAGCTGCTTTGATTTACCCATCTGATGGCTATTAAATTCAACCAAGTTAAGTCAACAGGGAGTTTGGTGCTAAAAATTTACGGAAGATTAGATTAGCGATCTACAGGAAATAGATTGCCTGCTTTGCAGGAGAAAAAGAAAAAAGAGGGGAGCCCTCTGCACCTGAAATGTATTGACAGAGCTGTTTTTACCTAATCAACTCAATCGGGCAGTGGAAAACATTTGGTTGCAAATTCAGCCCTGCCTCCGCATAAACAGATTGCATTTGGGGTTGTGTTATTATTAGTGCAGGCTGGACAGCTTGAATGTGAGGATAATTTATTCCCTGTACACTTCTAATTACAGCAAAGGAGGTTCGATCAGTGACACACTTGTCCATCTCGTTCTTTCTCGTCTTTCAGGCATGGCTGCATGCAGTTAAGGAGACAGACCAGTGCAAAGCATATGAGAAACACAACTCTGTCAGGAAAGGACTGAAGTGTTACCGTTAATTATTCTGGACCATGTGCTCGTTTACAACCCATCTAACATGAGAAATTGTCTCCGAGGTGTCAAACAGCATCACTTACGTAAGTGCAGGGGAAGCAATCACAAAATGTTTGAGTGACTGGATTTGGGTGACCTGCCAGAGACCCTCACCAGAAGCTTTGAGATTTAGCTCCCAATTTGTGTGTCTTCAAGTTCGACGCAGAATTTAAATTGGGACTCACTCTTGAAGTGCCTCTTTAAAAACACACATGCACACACACACACACCCCCCAATTCACTGTTGGGAGAGGAGGGAAAGGGGAGAAATTTGATTCCATTAAGATTTAAAGGCGAACCTACATAATTTCCAAAATAACGCATGGGCCGATTTCTTTTTATGCTGCCACCCTTCAAAATTGGCAGCACGGTTCTCCAGTCAAGTAGTTTGCACATAAATGCATATACTAGCATATAAAAATGTAGATATTAGTGGAAATAACAAAACTAGGGGGAAATTGCTTTGCAAAATGTACATGTTAGGCAAAATTGCATACAAGCATGTGTATATGAGGAGAAATCTGCTGACAAATTTTCATGAGGATTTTAAAATATCATAAACTGTGGAAAAACAACCTGACTGTCTGTCTCCAGGCATGGTGGTCATCCACAAGGGATTCTCATGTGGTGGGGTTGGTGGTGCCAGCCTTCACGTCATGTTTGCAGACATTTTTGTAAGGCAGAATTGGCCTGTCAATGGGCCTCGTGCCTGAAGCTAGCTCCCCACAGAACACATCCTTGGGGGTCCTACCACATTCCATTCTGCAGACATGGCCAAACCAGCATGGATGTCACTGAGACAGGAGTGCAAACATGTTGATATGTATAGTATAGGTAGGTACTATATAGAGTAATGTAGGTATGTTTTATGTTATGAAAATTAGGTAGTGTGTTGTGTACGTGTATTGTGTAAATGTATATGTATGTGTTTTATATGTTAATAAAAAACAAAAACAAAAAAGAGACAGGAGTGCAAACATGCTGGCAACATGGGTTTGGGAGAGCACATCATCGTCATCATCATCACTTTATTTGTATGCCGGCTTTCCATAGTTAAAACAATGCTCAAGGCAGCTTACAACATGACAAGATTTACATAATCACCAACGTAACAAAAGTCATAAGCAATAAATAAAGCACGTCAAAAAGGGCACAACCAAATGGAAAACCATTTCCACATAAATCATAAAATCTAAAACTAAGAATACAGTGGTACCTCAGGTTACAGACACTTCAGGTTACAGACGCTACAGGTTACAGACTCCGCTAAGCCAGAAATAGTACCTTGGGTTAAGAACTTTGCTTCAGGATGAGAACAGAAATCGCGCAGCGGCAGCGGGAGGCCCCATTAGCTAAAGTGGTACCTCAGGTTGTTTCAGGTTAAGAACGGACCTCCGGAACGAGTTAAGTTCTTAACCCGAGGTACCACTGTACAGCATTAATATCACAGTTTAAAATGACATAGGTAAAAAATAAAAGCAATTTAAAAACCAAAAACGGAGCCCTCTCTGCCGAGCAGCAGCAGCAGTCCTTTATGAAGCCTGTCAGGCCCCGTTCCAAGCCAGGTGGAGAGAAGCAGGACAGGGCCTTTCAGGCTCCCAGCAGGTCAGTCCTGGGCCCATCTTTGTTTGGAATTCTGTCCTGCCATGTGACAGACTATTGGCCCATCCAGTTGTCAACATGGTCAAGCAGTGGCTCTCCTGGGTGCCAGGCAGGGACCTAATGTGGAGATGCCAGGGTTTGAACCAGGAGCCTTCTGTATGCAAAGCAACTGCTCTGCCAATGAGCAACAGCCCTGAGCTACCCAGTCATTGCACTTCCATTGTTAGCTACAAAAGGGCTTGTAATTTTCCACCCATGCTATCAGAAGCATCGCCATGCCTCCCTGTGTACCTTCTGCAATGTTCTGTTCACACCAATGGCCATGGCATAACTTCCGACTATAATCCTTGTGATGGCTGATAATATTATGACCCCTTTATTTTATATCATTTAAGGAATGAACCCTTTAATTATTTCTAAAACAGTTTTCCAGCTTGCTTTTTTAAAAAATTAAAGAGATGCACTGCTACAGCACTATGCCGCTTTCATGTCCCTGTATTACGGCACCACATTGCTACGGCGCCACCCTGCAATAATGCTGTAGCGTTATGCTGTTATAATGCTGAACCTCTCTTTCATTAAAGAAAATTATAACTGGGGAATTAAAGGATTGATAATTAATTCAATGCCAGATTAGAAATAATTAATTAAAAGATAATTAGCAGATTGGTTAAGGAACAGTAATGGGGTCATAAAATGGTGCTAACCCCAAATTATAATGAACGTGTGCTCAGTTGCTGTGGATTCGTCGCTGCCTACACAACAGGCATATAGAAACTTGCCTTATATTGTCTCAATATTGTCTGCAGCGGCAATGGCTCTCCGGGATTTCAGGAAGAGATTTCTCCCACTTCTACTTAGATACGTTGGGAATAGAACCTGGGACCTTCTGCATGCAAGGCAAATGCTCTAGTGCTGAGCTATGGCCCTCAGTTATGGAATTATGGAGCTCTGAGCTCTGAATGATTGGGCTGCCAGTGGCTACCAGCCTTGATGGCTATGTTCTTCCTCCACTGTTGGAGGCTGTTGCCCTCAGGTCTTGACTTTGGGCTTCCTGGAGACATAACACTGGTCTTGAAAGACCTACACTGGCTCCAGGTACGTTTCCGAAGCACAATTCAAAGTGTTGGTGCTGACCTTTAAAGCCCTAAACGGCCTCGGTCCTGTATACCTGAAGGAGCGTCTCCATCCCCATCGTTCTGCCTGGACACTGAGGTCCAGCGCCAAGGGCCTTCTGGCGGTTCCCTCCCTGCAAGAAGTGAAATTACAGGGAGCCAGGCAGAAGGCCTTCCCGGTAGTGGCACCCACCCTGTGGAGCTCCCTCCCACCAGATGTCAAAGAGAACAAAAACTACCAGACTTTTAGAAGACATCCGAAGGCAGCCCTGTTTAGGGAAGCTTTTAATGTTTAATAGGTTATTGTATTTTAATATTCTGCTGGAAGCCGCCCAGAGTGGCTGGGGAAACCCAGCCAGATGGGCAGGGTATAAATAAATAAATAAATAAATAAATAAATAAATAAATAAATAAATAAATAATTTGATTGGGCACTGTGAGAACAGGATGCTGGACTAGATGGGCCTTTGGTCTGATCCAGCAGGGCTCTTATGTCCCTCATATCAAGACCTTGTATGAAGTTGGAAGAGGAGCAGCTATGGGGATTGTGCTGCTCTTACATTCTTCTGAAAAGCTTTTTGGTCTAAGAAAAGGCCAAAATACCTAAGTCTCCAAAGCACCCTAGGTACAGAATAGAAGCTGCATCAGGTAAGAGTACACGGCAACATTCATCTCAGTAGTATCATGCTACAGTTATTTTCCAATTGACACCCAGTGGTGAAACATGGGGTGCCAATGCCCTGGGCCACGCTGAGGGTGGTGGATGGGAGGAGGGAGGGAAATAGAAACATTCAACTGCCTAACAGCATCTGTGTCACCCAGCAGATCACAGTTGCAGAGATCAGAGAAGTCATTCTGTTGTCCAGAGGTCAGTTTCTGGTTTCATGGAAAAGCCATTTTCAGCGACGTCCAGCAATGGAAGCATGCAGCAGTATTGAGGCAGCACTGGGTGTTGAAAATTTGCACCCCTAACAATTTTGTGCAACCGCCCCATGCTACACTGCTGCTGTCACCCATTCAGACTGACCTTCATGTGCTAGCGTGTGCCTTCATAATGAAATAGCAAAGGCACTACAGCCCTTGTAGTGCAACAAATCTGCTTTCTAAAAAGGAAGAGGATATTTTGCTGAAAGAAAAATGATGGCATATCCAAGTGGGAGACATGTGAAGTAACCAACATTTGAAACTAGCATTGCATAACCTCTGCAGAAATTTTGTGAGAACGAATTGGGACGGATGCTCACGAAGCAGAGAGACTTTGCTGACATGAATATAGCCATAGCATTGGTGGAGAGAGACAAAGGATCCTCTCCTTTTGGCCTAGGGTCATTTGAGAAGCCTCGGGTCACCTCTCCGAGCTTCCTCGGCAAACTTTCAGCAACACCAGGCGCTGTCTGCGAGCAATCCTTTCAATAAAGAGACCCATCTACCCTCTCCAAAAACAGCAGACATCAAGAAAGCATTCCTTTCCGCTAATTGGTATGACGACGAGACTACCCTGTTCTTATTTACAAAACTACAGATTTATGTCAAGCAAAGCCAATTATGCTTAATGCTTAAACTATTGCAGGTGCTGAATGACTTTGTTGCTAGGCAGTGGAAATGAAAAATGCTCTCTGAACGCATCTCATTGCAATGGAGAGCATGTGCTCCATCATCAGTGCAAACTCAACAGATGGATAGCTTAATCCCTGCCACTGATCTCTCTTCTCCCCCCCCCCCCATTCTACCTGAAACAATGTCCCACATGCTTTATCTTGCCCGTAGTACCTGGGAAATGGTTCAAATTCTTTTTTTTAAAGAGCACTTCTTAATATCATCCAGCAGATACATTTAACTCATTCAGAGTAGGCTTGGTAATTTACAGTGTGTGTGTGTGTGTGTGTGTGTGTGTGTGTTTTTAATGAAGTTTGCTTTGCTGTGCAGGATGAAAGGGTTTAGCATCTGGTTCTTGGGTTTGGATTGTGGTCACTCAATAACCGGATTAGTGTGGGGCTGTAGCTCAGTGGTTCCAGCACCTGCCTGTGGATGAAGAAGCTCTCAGGTTCATTCCCTGGCATCTTCAGGTAGGTCTGGAAGAGGCACGTGAAACCTTGCTATCCTCTTGCTGCAATCCAGTACAGAGCTGATTTCCATTTCCATTGCTTTCAATGTTCTAAATCCAGTGTGAGCCAGTGTGGTGTAGTGGTTAAGAGCAGTAGTCTCATAATCTGGTGAACCAAGTTCGCATCTCCGCTCCTCCACATGCAGCTGCTGGGTGACCTTGAGCTAGTCACACTTCTTTGAAGTCTCTCAACCCCACTTACCTCACAGAGTGTTTCTTGTGCGGGGGGGGGGGGGGGGGAGAATGTTAGCCACTTTGAGACTCCTTTGGGTAGTGATAAAGCGGGATATCAAATCCAAACTCTTCTTCTTCTAAATGTCTCTGAGTGGCTCTGGGCATTACATAATGACTTGAAAAGATGGGAAGAGGAAGCATGAGACCCTCAGTGTCAGGCTTCAGGGTATCAGCTTCCTCCCCCATGGCAGTAGATAAGCAGAACAAAGGAAAAGGAGTTCTACCCATACACTGAGGTCCAGGGCCGATGGCCTTCTGGTGGTTTCCTCACTGCGAAAAGCCAAGTTACAGAGAACCAGGCAGAGGGCCTTCTTGGTAGTGGCACCCGCCCTGTGGAACGCCCTCCCACCAGATGTCAAAGACAACAACAACTACCAGACTTTTAGAAGACATATGAAGGCAGACCTGTTTAGGGAAGCTTTTAATGTTTGATGCATTACTGTATTTGAATATTTTGTTGGAAGCCGCCCAGAGTGGTTGGGGAAGCCCAGGTAGATGGGCGGGGTATAAATAATAAATAATAATTCTTCTTCTTCTTCTTCTTCTTCTTCTTCTTCTTCTTCTTCTTCTTCTTCTTCTTCTTCTTCCCAGTTAGAAACTTTCACTGCCCCCTCCATCCCGATTAATATATGTCACTCCTACTTCTTGTAATCTGAGCTTGGAGCCGCTGTGTTTTCTGTTCTGAAACTTTCTGAGCTCTCCAGGACTTTGGGGAAGGGTGTGTCTGGATACTATCCAGAGACTGTGAATCTGTAAACTCTCTCTCTTCTAGTGTTCCTTCTGCTAGCTGTTCCCCATCCAGTATTTCCCAGTTTCTGCCTTCTGAAATACCGTATTTTTCCCTCTATAAGACACCCCCTATTTTGGGGGACTCAGATTTAAGAAAATGGGGGGAGATGTATCCATGTATAAGATGCCCCCTTAATTTTTGAAATTATTTTTTAGGGAAAAAACCTAGCCTTATACACAGAAAAATACGGTGTGCCCCTCTGCAAACCATTGTTCCCAATCTATACTGTCCTCCTGCTCCTGGGAAGATTCAGGATCAGGAGGAGGGAGTGGCTCCAAACATTTTTTCTCAGTGCAACCCTCCTCAGCACGGTCCTTGACACTCAGCTACAGCCTTCTCCAACCTAGTGTCCTCCAGGTATTTTCAACCACATCTCCCATCAGCCCCAGCTATGTTCCTGCTGCTTCTCATGCACAAGTGGACGTCTTTCTCTTGCTGATTTCCATACCATCAGCAAACACAGGTTGGAGTGGTTGCTGCAAAACATATCAGCCACTCGAATGTATTATTAGTGTTATTACCACTACTTCATGCTCCTACCCCTTACTATTCTGCCTCAGTCGCCTGGACTTTTTGCTCAACAGACACAGATTCCCAACCTTCTGGAACAGGAAACTTACACAGCATTGTGATGCAAGAGATTTTATTATATGCAAACGTCATTTTCAGAGTGAACTCTTGCACACACACGGAAACACAAAGTTGTAAGTATTCCTCTTGCCCACTTACAATGCACCTGTTGGAGTGTCTCAGTAAAGGGAGCTAGGCATATGGAAAGCTAAGGATCGGGGCTGAAGTCTGAATGCTCTCGCTGAGATTTCAAATATTATCTATCTTATGAGGACATGAAAAGGAGAAACAACAATCCATTTATTGTTAAGTCAGTTCATAAACACAGACAGGAATGTATCATTAAAATCTGACAGACAATACTCTGGTGACTGACTGCGCCGTGTGACCAACCAGTCATTTTCAGAGGAAGATTTCACAGGAGAGTCTCCACGGGAGACAAAGGAGAGGGGCAATCCAGGATGCTGTCATAAAATATCAGCGATTTCTCATGCTGTAAAAGTTGCTCTTGAAGAAGACTCCCTCTGAATCCTTTGTCGTAGTCCTGCTGTAGATTAGTGTACCTGCAAAGCAAAAATAAATTAAATCTCCTTTGATGATTATGATGATTTATTATTTGTACCCTGCCCATCTGACTGGGTTGCCCCAGCCACTCTGGGCAGCTTTTAGCATATAAAGACATTTGAAGTGCAATGTAATATTGTATACCAGCCATGTTTAATGCCTTCAAGAGTCCAAAAGGGAAAGAGTGATGATGATGACGACGATGATCATTACTATTACAGTGGTACCTTGGGTTACATACGCTTCAGGTTACAGACACTTCAGGTTACAGACTCCGCTAACCCAGAAATAGTACCTTGGGTTAAGAACTTTGCTTCAGGATGAGAGCAGAAATCGGGTGGCGTTGGCGCAGGGGCAGCGGGAGGCCCCATTAGCTAAGGTGGTACCTCAGGTTAAGAACAGTTTCAGCTTAAGAACGGACCTCCAGAACGAATTAAGTTCGTAGCCCGAGGTACCACTGTATTAAATTTGTATATTGCCCTTCATCCAAAGATCTCAGAGTGGTTCACAGCATAAAAAGACAAGATAAAAACACAAAACACACAATAAAAACAAGAACAAAGCAACATTCCTCCCTTCCACAATACATTTAAAAGGGCATTGGATGTCAACCAGCCCAAGGCCTGGTTGAAGAGAAACATTTTCGTCTGGCACCTAAAGGTGTATAATGAAGGCGGCAGGCGAGCTTCCCTGGGGAAACATTCCACAAACAAGAAGCCACTGCAGAAAAGGCCCGTTCTCATTTTGCCATCCTCCGGACCTCTTGTGGAAGAGGCACACGAAGAAGGGCCTCCAATATGCTGAACTGCCTCATGTCCACGCCAAAGGTCTAACCATGCCAGGATTGTGACTGACAGCTGCTCGCCTGGTACCTAAGATAGGGATATCGGGGACCTGTATGCGAAGAAAGTCCCTATTTCTGTATGTGTTAAGCCTATTTTGAAAGGCGTTGTTTAAGCCCATCTGATACAGCTGTGTATTCAGGGCCATTTGGCTCTGTTTCTCATCCCTGTTCACTGTAGCACAAGAATGTGAAAACCCCAAATCAATGTAGAACACAGCAGCTGAAACCAGCATCCTTCGCAGCAAAGGCAATGTTTGGTGCATGAAGCACTCAATAGATTGTAACTGAAATTACCTAAAAGCATCTAAAAGACTGGATTGTATGCCCCAGGCCAGCATCTCTGCAGAGGGCATTCCATACACACACACACACACACACACACACACACACAAGTTCCAACAATCATTTAACTTCTTATCTTACACAATATTTTAGACTTCTTTTTTAAAAAAATAATATTTATTCAAAGTTTAAGAATTACAAAGAGAAACAAAAAAGAAAAATACAAAATACAAGAAAAATATAACAACAACAAAAAAGAAAATATACTCACAAAAAAGAAAAAGAAAAAAAAACAGATTAAACCTTTGCATCACTTTCTTCCTTTACTTATTTCCTTGATCTCCTCGCACCTCCCATTTTTGTATTCTAGTTCAAATCGTTATTTCTGCAAATTCTTCCAACCTTATTTTCATTAAATAATTTAATTTATTTCAAAAACCACTTTTACTTTATCCAATCTTAGCTCTCATCCAAACCTATATATCAATACTTATTCTTAAGACATTTCTCTAAGGTCGAGAAAAAAAAAAAATTCCCTTCCACAAATTTCCCAACTCTCATACAAAACAAAACAAAAAAACAAGTTATATTATATACGCTTTGAGTTCCCAATTTCCATTCCACCCATACCCCCTTCCCGGTTTCAGTCCCCAACATAAGTCCATCAATCTCAAGAAGCCCTCAGCCTGGAGATCTTACATCAGAGGCTCTCAAGTCTCTCTCATGTACCCTCTGCCAGTCTTTTTGATAGTCCTTAGTACTGAAAACCAAATCTCGGGGAAGCTCCAACCCAACAGCATCCACATTCCTTCCAGCCAAACCTCCGTGCTTAAAAGTAAGGCCTATGGGGTATTCCAAATCTTGTTTCATTCTCCTTTCAAATCTAAATGTCCCCAATATTTTAGACTTCTGTCAAGAACCTCTGAAGATTTTCCATTCTTTATCACTTGTTCTGCATTTCTTAATTTCTCTATTACTTTTAATTGTCTTTAACTAATAATTCTTTTGAAAGTCTTCCTTGCAATATTTCACAAAGTCCTCCTTACAGAACTTCTTGCAGTCCTACTTGTGTAATCTGTTTATCACAATTGCTTTTCAAATAATTCAAATATTTGCTCCAGTCCCCTAAGAATCTCTGATCCCGCAGGTTTCGAATCCTTCCTGTTAATTGACCTAACTCTGCATAGTCTATTAATTTCATTTGCCATTCTTCTTTTGCTGGTAATTCTGCAGAGGGCATTCCATCAGGAAGGGCCACCACTGAAAGGGCCCTCCCTCTTTCTAGTGGCTTCTCACTTGGGAACTTGGGGAAGGCCCTCCAAGAGAGATATCAAGCACCTGTCTGAAAATGCAGCATCATATGTGAATATTCATTCCGTTCAGGCTGGTCCGACCATGTATCAAGATTTCATGTGCTGAATATGCAAGGACTTACCTGTGTGAGATGGTCCAGAAGCCTAAAGTGTTAATCATCATTAGTGAGGCCAAAAAGAAGTAAAACCACTCCAGTCTACCCTCATTTAGAATATTTGGAAACCAGTCACCTGTTGGGGGGAAAGAAGAAAAAAACTGTATTTAGATGAGCTCCAAGAAACTCATCAGAAAAATAGAGTGTAGAGTGTCAAGATATTCGAAGATGGCTATCATATCTCTTCTCAGTCTCCTCTTTTCCAAGCTAAACATATCCAGCTCCTTCAACCGCTCCTCATAAGGCTTGCTTTCCAGACCCTTGATTATCTTGGTTGCCCTCCTCTGCACACCTTCCAACTTGTCTACATCCTTCTTAAATTATGGTGCCCAGAATTGGACACATTAGTCCAGGTGTGGTCTGACCAAGGCAGAATAGAGTGGTACCCTCAAACCTCAGAAGGTTCCCTTATCACAAAGCATGAGATTGCCAAATGACATGCATGTTTCATCACAAATAATAATAATAATAATATTTTTTTATTTATACCCCGCCCTTCCCGGTTCAGAAAACCGGGCTCAGGGTGGCTAACAACAAATTTAAAACACTTAATTGATGCAACAAAAAACCAGCGCAAAATACAGTATAAAACGTGAATAACAATAAATTCAGAATTCAAAAATCGATTTAGGGGGGAAATTCATCCAATAAACATTAGATGATCACCAGGGCTAGCTGGCTAAATTAGTCCTATTTGGGCCAGCGAGGAGACCGGGGGAGAATTAGCTGTGGGATCCCAGAGCGGGTAATCTTCATAAAAAGGGGGAGGGGGAGGGAAGGAAGGGGAATAAAAGATCAGGCTAAGTTCATATTGAAAGCCAGGCGGAACAGCTCTGTCTTACAGGCCCTGCGGAAGGAAGTTAAATAGTGATGAGGCTGGAATCGTGTGGTCTGCTTCTTACAGACCACACTGCTTCCCAACTTTCTTGCATATCAGAATGTAACTCCCAGTAAGATTATGCATTCTGGGCCAGATGCCCTTTAAGGTCCCTTCCAAGTCTATGACCTCATTGGATACAGCAATGCATTTTTGATGCCCCAAATGTGTGCACAGATTTACATACGTTCCACACACACACAAAAGCTTTTCCATTTAAAAAAATCATATTGTATTGGAGAGTGTGTTAGAAAGTTTGTTAAAAGAGCCAGTGTGGTGTAGTGGTTAAGAGTGGTAGTCTAGTAATCTGGGGAACCGGGTTCATGTCTCTGCTCCTCCACATGCAGCTGCTGGGTGACCTTGGGCCAGTCACACTTCTGTGAAGTCTCTCAGCCCCACTCACCTCACAGAGTGTTTGTTGTGGGGGAGGAAGGGAAAGGAGAATGTTAGTCGCTTTGAGACTCCTGAAGGGGAGTGAAAGGCGGGATATCAAATCCAAACTCTTCTTCTTCTTCTTCTTCATATACATAAATGGTGCGCACAAAATTTGCACAGTGGGACACAAAGGAACAGCATGAAATAGGACAGGAATAGGATGGAGGCAGGTGAACGAACCCAGGTCTAACTGGCAGCAAGACCTAAATGGGGCAGAACAAGCAGTTCAACCCCAGCCCTAGTCACAAAACCCCCAGGGCTGACCTATGATATTTTGTTACCAGAGATGGAGCTGCAAATGGTGTCCCCCAGGTCTGCATATGCAATACCCAAGTCCAGTATGTGGAGCAGAAAATCCCACAAGCGCCTCTCCTCTGGCAGTAAAAATACACTGATAAGAATAGCTATTTGCTTCCTGTGAAGTGCTTTTATGTATGTACCAAAGAGCACACAACAAGATCCTCTCTCGCCCAGAGGTGGTCCCTCCCAGAGAGGAATGGCAAACTAAGCTGATGGACTATGTTGAAATGGCAAAGCTGACAGGAAAACCCAGGAACCAAGGGGATAAAAACTTTACAAAAGAATGGGAAACATTTATAAGTTATCTAAGAGACCACTGGAAGCAGATGGAAACATTGGCAGGATTTTCATTTCACTTGTAGCGTAACAAATGCCACAGACTATACAGTGATACTCGGGTTAAGTACTTAATTCGTTCTGGAGGTCCGTTCTTAACCTGAAACTGTTCTTAACCTGAAGCACCATTTTAGCTAATGGGACCTCCTGCTGCCGCCGCGCCACAGGAGTATGATTTCTGTTCTCATCCTGAAGCAAAGTGCTTAACCTGAAGCAAGATTTCTGGGTTAGCGGAGTCTGTAACCTGAAGCGTATGTAACCTGAAACATCTGTAACCCGAGGTACCACTGTATGGAGTGATTTAAAAGTTAAAGTATGGAAGAATATGCAGTTGTAAATGTTTAAAATGGGACCCCATGGGGCGAAGTCGTGAGATTCGGAGGAATCTCTGTATATGGACTTATATTTGGATTTTTATAACCTTGTATTTGTAAAATCAAATAAAAATTATTTCAAAAAGATATTCTCTCTGGCACCCCTAAGCATGCATGGGAGGTCTTAGCAGGTGTCAAGGAACATGGCCCAATGGCAGCATGGTGCTCATGGGCACCATGTTGGAGAATCAAATGACATCTTCAATATACAGGAACATTTGCAGTGGTAAGCACAGTAAAGTTAGGAATGATGACCGAGTTTCCACTCCACTACTTGTGGTAGACACAGCGCATCATTGTAGGTTTGGAGGGGCTTCCCTTTGCTTCCTCTTTTATAACGTGTACAATGTTTGTGTACATACAACCCCACTTGTCACGCGAGGTGTGGAGGGACTTCAGAGCCAGGAGAGATTTTGGAGGGTCCCCTCATGCAAACCAGTTTTGCACACCAGTTCGTGATGAAGGCCAATTGGGAGTTTTTTGTGATATATGACTTTATTGACATGTGTATACAGGCTGAGCATCATGTTACAAGTGTGTACATGGATTCCCATGTGTGCAACCAGCCCTCATGTATGTTGATACACACACCGCTGAGAGGTTTAGGATATTTTGCTGGAGTTATAACGCACACTTGTCTATGGATATGTGTTTTACCCTCAACTCCATGCCCACAAGTATAAGACAGGAGAGCTCACATCATAAACTCTCCAACAGATCTTGGTCCCTCATTTGATTTCTGGGTGAGTTCCCAAAGTCATAGCTTTGGTTTCTGCACAAATCAAACCTCTGTTTCTTCCCAGCTGCAAATGAACCTAGATAATCCCCATGATGTATCTTCCATTCAGTGAAGGGGAAGGGGGCAAGCTTGCCCTGTTCTTCTGGAAGCATCACTACCTGGTTGTTTCTTTTTTCTTTTTAATAGAATATTTATTAAAGTTTTCCAAAAATAATACAATGTGAAATAAAAAAAAAGAAAAAATAACATAAATACAAAAAATATAAAAATACAAAAATAATTAAAAACACATAGAATTTCCATTACTTATTTTCTTTTAACTTATTTTCCAGACCTCCTCATACCTCCCTTTCTTGTATTCCAGTTCAAATTGTTAGTTCAGCAAATCCTCACCATTTAGTTTTTACTTATTTCTAAACCTTATTTTTCATATCTCTTAAGCATTACAGCTGGAAACCCCTTAATTTCACTACCTGGTTGTTTCTATGGCAACACTCCCAGTATCTTACCAGCTCTTTAGACATGTACAAAGGATGCTTAAGAGGCTGGACTAGGGCTATGAACTTAGCAAACAGACTAGTTTGACCACCAGACAGTTCCTTATACTACAGACTCACATCTTACAGAAATAAAAACCACAGGTTTGGAGGGAACACAAATATACCAGTCAAACAACTCCACAATTCTATAACAGTGCAACCAATATTTTTGAAAGGCCAAACTGGGAGTTAAGGTGTAAGAGCAGCTGGGCCCGTGGGGTGAGATGTTTCTGCCCTTCTCTTGGACGACCGCAAACACAACTTTGTTAAGCAATTTCCTCCACTGGATCAACAAGAATAAGCTGTCAGTTGCCAGCCGGGTGCCAGCAGAGTTTGCTCTCGCTCAGTTCCTCAGACAAAAACTGCCTTCATTTGTCAGGGAGCAGAACAGCCGCACCTCCTCCTCCACTCCCCTTGTCTTACTCCTCAAAGATGCAACAGACTGAGCCGAACTCCCAGAGCTAGGTTTAAAACATATCATTTAACACTGTCAGCTGACTGAGCACCTAGGAACTATATACTTCCCCCTTTAGTAGCTTATAAACTTTTAGAGCCATCATTCATAATCAAGCAGCTTTTCATTTTACACATCCCAGCGGCTGCAAGGACTTGAGGAGAGAATAAGTGTGTTTGACGGCAATGAAGGGTTTTATATGGGTCCCTGTGCTCCAGCTTATGGGTGGGAGGGAAAATCTATTTTTGTTTGCATATTAATGAGAAGCGACTTAAGTTGCACTTCTCAAACCAATATGCAAAGTGAAGCACAGCTAGCCTTTGAAATTTGCACACTTCTGAATTTTGCGACACGGTTCTCCAACAACAACAAAAGGCATAAAAGACAAAAACGCATTATGTTGGGGGAAGATGCTTGCAGGAAAGTGTGTGCATTAGGCAATACTGCATACAAACATGTGACCATTAGGAAAAATTTGCACTGATGAATGTTCAAAAGGTGTTTCTTTTTTAAAAAGATTGCTGCAGAAATGCAGAGAGTTGAATTTAAGACTGCAAAAATGAGAAGCAGAGAGGAATTGAAATGGACAGATTTGCCAAACCTTAGACACAGTTCATTTTGTTGAGTTCAACAGAAAATGGCAAGAATTAGGGTTCAGGGAGCAAATACTTTGATCCACTCTTTGCTGTGGACTGACTGGATTTGACAACTGCTAGTGGATCAGAAGGCAATTTCCAGTCAGATCACATGTTCCTCCAGATTTTGCAATGCATTTTTCATGCATCAAAGTCATGCTCAAAAATACATATTTTGTGTTAATGTACATGGAAGCATGTACTTTTTTTTGAAAAGTGTGTATATTTTATGTTAAACATGGATATCTTATGTAAAAAGTGCACACAAAATAGATACAATGAACAGATCCAATGCACTGGAACAAATAAGAGTCAACAAATTAAGCTCCAATAAGATGAAAATAGGATGGCATTAGATGTCCAGTCCATCCCAAGTTGAAGTTTAGGAATGGGAACTAGAAGCCCAAGGGCTTGGGATGTGTGAGCAAAGTGGCAGAATCTTCACACCAAGTTGTGAAGCCTGTTTGTTACAGACTCACTTTGAGCTCACAAAAAGTATTTGAAACAGTCTCAAAAAGTTTATAAGAATGGGCGGAAGTGACATGCATATGCTTGGAAGTGTATATCAGAAACAGACCCCAGACTCAAGTTTTGAAGGGTTTCTTAAAGTCAACTAGAGGCCAACAATTATTGTTCATATTAACTTTGGAAGAATCCTTGATATTGGTGGATGTTCACATTCTCCTAAATCATAGCCCTGTGACGTGGGGACTAAGAGACGGACAACAAAAGTAGATTCTGTTTGCCCTTATGGTGGCAAAGATACATATACAGCAAAGCTAGAATGACAAATAACCACCCATTCACTACTCAGTCGTCCGAAGATCACTCTGCCCTTTCTACATTTGAATACAAGGCTTATAATTGCCAATCTGATTTAGACATGTTTGGACATATTGACTTCCTATATTAATCTAGGCTTTTAAGTTAGGACATTGCCATCTGACATTCCTCCCGTTAATGTCAGATGGCAATGTTTTTAATCTGGCTTTCTCCCCTCTTTCCTTCTGTTATCTTTTCAAAATAATAATAATAATCTTTTAAAATATTGATCTCATTTTTAACCAATCTGGCTTTTCACCAACCATGTAATTCTACTTTAGGAAAATGCTGGTAGCCAGGATCAATCAGAGACTGAATGAGAGGATCACCATCACACATAGGTATTTTTTTATTTCAGAATTTACCTGTCATTGTAAAGCCTATCAGTGGTGGCTCGCACCCAAATGGAACATAAAAACAATGTTAACCATATTCTCATTTTTAAAAACCCTCCACACATTATAAAGATTTTAAACAGTAGCAGCTAACACAATACACAACACTACACATATTATTTAGGTGTAGCCCAGAGGATAGCTCAGTTGGTAGAGCATGAGACTCTTAATCTCACGTTGGGTGAAACATTCCTGCATTGCTGGGGGTTGGACTAGATGATCCTTGTGGTCCCTTCCTACTCTATGATTCTATGAGAAGCAATGGGCAGCCTCTTAAAACCCACTAAAATAGAGACCACATATACTTCCTTAGGGATGGAATTCTACCGATATGGGGCCACCACTGAAAGGGCATTATCTATAATCTGATGGATCTTTTTGGTACACCCATGCAGAGTGCTTCTGAGATTGATTGTAATACCTGGGCAGGTTCATATGGGTGTAGCTGATCCTTCAAATAACCTGGTCCCAAACTGTCTAGGGCATTGAAGGTTACCAGCAGCACCGGAACATAGTAAGCTGCCTTATACTGACTCAGACAATTGGTCCATCTAGCTCAGTGGCTCTGCAGATTCCAGACAGGGGACATTTCCAGTCCTACCTGGAGAAGCTAGAGTTTGAAGCTGGGACCTTCTGTTTGCAAGCCAGATTCTCTACCATGGAGTTGCAACCTTTCCCTGAAATTTAAACTGGACACAGAAACAAGCAGGGGTCAATGTATGTCCAGGGGCTGCCACAAGTCCAGATTTTCTCAGACATTACTGGGATTTCAAAGGCAGAATTGATGTCTGTAGGGAATTTCTAAAAGGCGGTGCTTTATCCTGGATCTTAGGCAAGTCAAACAAAAAAACGCGTTTGGGGTCTTCCTAAAAAATCTCAACTACTTTCGGAAATATGCCAACCCTAAATGTACCTCGTATGCCATCTGGTCCCTACAAGCACCCAAGCAGTTGCAGTTGGTACTAGTGTAAGTTTCAGAGCAGTCTTTAAAGACTGCCCCATGTACAGGGCATCCCAAAAGCCTAGCATGGATGTAACCGGGCTCTTATAACTGAGGCGAGATGGAGTCAAAAGGAACCGGTTCAGGACAGTCTCCTTCACTCCTAACCTCCAACCCAAACCCGAATGTACATATTTGCACTGCAACTTTTTAGAAAAAAAAAACTTCTCTCCATCACAAGTAGCACAGGGGGATAGGTTTTGTCATGTGTCTCATTAAAATGTCAAGGGAGGTAGAAAGAGCCTTAAGAAATCCACTTCCCCAGCTTGTACTGAAATATCACTGTCACCCGTCATCTGTTTGCACTCATCAAATTCCCAAGAAGTCTTATTTTATCATATTCACACCATCCTTCATAGATACATTTTAAAAAATGATTAACGCCACTTAAGGCGCCGGGTGACTATCTTACCCACTTTGCCAGCAAAAATGCAACTCTAGACTAACAAGATGCTACGGGATGCAAATGAGGCTGAAATATCCTTCTTCGAAATTCTGCGCCATTGTGGATCTGGGAAATTTGGGTTCCAATCCCCAAACCAGAGTGCCAGACCCGTTGGATGGACTTGGGAGACTTGACAACTTGCTAGCATCCCTTCTGTAGCAGGACAACCAACATAGAGTTAACTGTAAGCCTTACTGTAATGCACGGATGCATGAATTAATTGTTGGCACTGGTGGCTGGTGACCATTTGTACCGGTAGATGGAAGGTAGGGAGATGAACAGTAGGTGGCACCAGAGCCAATGACATTGTAATTCTAGTTACAGATAGGTAGCCGTGTTGGTCTGCCATAGTCAAAACAAAATAAAAAAATTCCTTCCAGTAGCACCTTAAAGACCAACTAAGTTAGTTCTAGGTATGAGCTTTCGTGTGCATGCACACTTCTTCAGATACACTGAAACAGAAGTCACCAGACCCTTCTATATAGTGAGAAGGCGGGGAGGGGTATTACTCAGAAGGGTGGTGGGATTGGGTGATTGGCAGATAGCTGTGATGAGCCTGTTGACGACTCTTAACGACTGCAATAGGTCTTACAGGAAAAGCAAGGGGTGAGAAGGTGAAAAATGGCTTTGTCATGAAGAAAGCTCATACCAAGAACTAACTTAGTTGGTCTTTAAGGTGCTACTGGAAGGAATTTTTTTATTTTATTGTAATTCTAGTTTCCCGCTCATCGTTTCCCCTGCTGAATTCTACAAGATCAAAAGTGCAACTAAGGAGGAGGAAGCTTATAGGCAGTGCTACCCTCTGGGCTGGTTGCAAGAAGGCAGGCAAATGGAGGGTGGTTGAAGGTTGGTGGTGCTCCAAAAGGTCGGTCTCAATTGGCCTTTGGTTTATCACTCAGCCTTGTCCTTTCCCACCAACAACATGAGTAATGTATTTATGTTTACTATGGTTCAGGTATAAACAAAGTTAGTTGCACTGAAGATCCACTTAAATTAATAGGACTCTTTGCTCTAGGCTGGAAAAGCCGGTGCATTACCCAACAGATATGTCTCCAGCCCCTGCCTGAAGACCTCTAGTGAGGGAGAGCCTACTGTTGCACTAGATAATTGGTGTTAGAAGTGCAACAGCAAAGATATTACAAGTGCAGCTCAAGGGTTAATTCTTTTAGTGTTAAAGTCAATGAGGTAGGAGGCAGGCAGATGGAAGTGTAGTTAGAAACCAGCAGTGAAACAATCCTCATAGATGTAATATATAACCTGACTGGCTGTGTAGTTCTGTGAGAGTTTTCCCTCTGTATGTTTGGTTGAATGTCTCCTTGACCTGTACAAGGCGCGAAGTAAGAAAGAGGGCTGCATTCCTTTCTGGGTGACCTTCCAGGTTCCGCATGCCAGTGGTGGGTGAGGACAGAGACAAAAGTGGGCAGAGCAATGTATGTAAATTTTGTACACAGGCGCTCAGCACACTCCTGTCTTTGCTACACCCAGGCCAGCAAAATGCATTATCAAGAGTTCAAGGACTCATTCAAGCTGGAAGAAAAACACTCTAGGAAGGTTGCAATGTTATCCTTCCAATAACAAAGGGAGGTAGTTAAGCTAAGAGATGCTGACTGGCCCCTGAACATGAGCTTCATGGTAAAACAAGGATTTGAACTCAGTTCTTCTGGGTCCATGCCCAACATTTGAACAATTACACTGTATTGCATGTACTGCAATACCTGAAAGCACAAATGGCTTCTCTGTCTCAAATTTATTTTCCCTCTGAAGTGCCTATAGGTGTTAAGAGTCCTTAATTGCATCAAAGAAAGAAAGAATGAATGAAAAAGATCTTGTGACTCAACACATTTGCAGAGCAGCAAAATGGCACCACATTAACATTACTTAACATGTAACATTTGCAACACACGCCCGCTCTACGCCCACCTCAGATGGCAGAGGATGCATTACAATTTCTTGGCACCTTGGGGAGATTTTTGACCTTAACATTTAGCAAAGAGGAGAGCAGTAAAAATGATAAATTAATTTAAAGGTAGGGGGGAGAAGAGGGGGGAAAACAGTTGGGAGCGATCAGGTATCGGAAAGAGAAGAAGGTGAAAAGTGAGTGGGGAGTTGGACATAAATTCTCAGATATTTAAAAAGCCTGCCATAAAGCAGATTCAAAGACAACACTTCCCCACAGTTACTGATCCTTCTTGCCCCAAACACATTTCCCCTGTTTGGGGAGGGCCATAGCTCAGTGGGAGAGCATTTGCTCTGCATGCAGGAGTTTCCAGGTTCAATCCCTGGCTTCCCGGGAACTCTGGAATTGTAGCTTTTGAAGAGGAAAAGGGGCCTCTCAGCACACTTAACAAACTACAGTTCCCAGAATTCTTTGGGGGGGGGGAGCCATGACTGTTTAACGCAGTGATGGCCAAACTTGGCCCTCCAGTCGTTTTGGGACTACAATTCCCATCATCCCTGACCACTGGTCCTGTTAGCTAGGGATGATGGGAGTTGTAGTCCCAAAACAGCTGGAGGGCCAAGTTTGGCCATCACTGCTTTAACGTATCACAGTGCTTTAAATGGATGGTGCAAAAGCAGCTCTTAGGACAACTAGCTGCTAGCCTGGCCTGATTTGGGACACTTCCCTGGCACAACTCTTACACCAGGGACAGTGTTCCTCAGTGGTCAGTTACACTGTCTCACTAGCATACCCTCCAACATCCTGCTGATGAAAATAGGAGCATGGCTGGGTATGCCCCACAGAGGACCTTAAGGTCCATAAATAGCAAGACTCTAGAGGTCCCGGGCCCTAAGGAAGTCAGATTAGCCTCAACCAGAGCCAGGGCCTTTTCAACAGTGGCTCCGGCCTGGTGGAACGCTCTGTTTCATGAGACCAGGGCCCTGAGGGATCTGATTTCTTTCTGCAGGGCCTGTAAGACAGAGTTGTTCCACCTGGCCTTTGGCTTGGAATTAACTTGATCCCCTCCCCCTCTTTCTTTTTTCCTTTTTCCTTCTGTGATGGAACTCCTACTTAGGGACTTCCCTGGCTTTTTCTGGCCCACGTAGGACCAGTCTGGATAGTTGGCCTTAGTGAAGACTTGACGTTTTCATCCCCCAAAAAGTTTTAGAGTTTCTGCTGAAATGAGGCTGCATTTTAATCTTGTTTTTTTAAAGTTGTGTTTCAATCCATTGTTTTATATTTGGTGTTAGCCGCCCTGAGCTTGGTCTTGGCTGGGGAGGGTGGGGTATAAATAAAATTTATTATTATTATTATTATTATTATTATTATTATTATTATTATTATTAACAGATACCCACCCCTTCTCACCTGGGCCCCCTGTCACTCAGATCCCTCCTCCCTCAGGGCTCACTACTCCTCCTGCCTCTGTGTTTGCTGTCATCACCTTGGTTGTTTTGTCCCAACAATTGCTCGCTGGCTCTCTCTCCCACTCCACCCACATGAAGGCTGCAGGGTTTGTTTTGCTTCCAGGTGAAGTTTCGATAGGGGTGGGGCTTCTGGAAGTGGGCGCCACTTGGGCCACATGGCACAGAGAAGAAGAAAGAGAAGGGGGCAATGCACAGGCCCAAAGAGAGAGTATGGAACCCAAAACACATGTCTTTTGGTCCCACTCTCTGGCAGGAGCCAACTGACTTGTGTCAGAGTGCAGGAGCCCAAATGGGACATCCTGGGAAAGAATCAGAAGCTGGAGTGTACAAATATCTGTTGGAAATGTAAAGAAAAGGAAGGCACCTTCTACCATATGTGGTGGAAGTGCAAGGTAATAAAAGCATTCTCAGAAACCAGAGGCATATCCACTGGGCATAATAGGGAGTGATATCCCACAGAATAAGAAAAGAAATTTTATATGCCACAGCAGTAGCTAGAATAGTTTCAGCCAGCAAACGGAAAACCGAGGCAATACCTTCTAAAGAAGAATGGATTTATAAGCTAAGTGAATACATAGAGTTCGCAAAACCAACAGCAGCCATAAGATCCCAAACATATCAAAATTTAAAACTAGGATGCTGCTAGCCCAGAGTTGGAAAGAAGACAAGTCCCTACCAGAGAAGAATGGCAGATCAAGTTGTTGGACTATGCTGAAATGGCAAAAATGACTGGAAAAATCAGGAAGACAAAAATTTTAATAAGGAACAGGGGAAATTTACAAGTTACCTTGGAGACCACTGTAAACAGTTAAAATTGTTAGCGGGCCCGTAATAACACTTGTAATGTAACGAGAACTATGGATACAATGGAGATATAATTTTATTATTATTATTATCAAAGATGCAGTAGAAAGGGTTTGACAATGGGACCCACAGAGGGGGAGGAGGGAATTCCAGAGATTTGTGGAAATCTTGTACTTATGGGAGGTGTTGTGGTATGATTGTAAATTTGAATATGTAAAATCAAATAAACAATTTTTTTGGGGGGGGGGGAGAATCAGAAGCTGGAGTTAATTCTGGGGTGCCCCATTTAAATCAGGACAGTTGAGCGGTATGTACTAGAATGAGGAAGGTAAAGGTAAAGGGACCCCTGACCATTAGGTCCAGTCATGGCCAACTCTGGGGTTGCAGCGCTCATCTCGCTTTATTGGCCGAGGGAGCCGGCGTACAGCTTCCGGGTCATGTGGCCAGCATGACTAAGCCACTTCTGGCAAACCAGAGCAGTGCATGGAAACACCATTTACCTTCCCGCCGGAGTGGTACCTATTTATCTACTTGCACTTTGATGTGCTTTCGAACTGCTAGGTCGGCAGGAGCAGGGACTGAGCAACGGGAGCTCACCCGGTTGCAGGGATTCGAACCGCCGACCTTCTGATCGGCAAGTCTTAGGCTCATTCCCTCAGAGGAATGAGGAAGACCCAGGTTCAAATCCTTACTCAGAGACACAAAGCTCACTGGGTGACCATGCCAGACTCCCTCTCCTCCTCCTTTTCTCCCTCAGCCTACCCTACCCTAGGCTGAGGAAAGGTCATAGCTCAGGGGTAGCACATACACTTTGCAAACTGAAGGTCCCAGGTTCAACCCCTGGTGTCTCCTGGTAGGGCTTGGAAATCTTGAAGAGTCCCTGCCAGTGTAGACAGTTCTGACCTAATGGGCCCATGGTATGAATTCAGTATAAGGCAGATTCCTCTGTTCCTACCTCACTGGGGGTTGGTAAGATAAAACGGAAGAACCATAAGTATGTTGCCTTGAGAGAGAGAAAAAAAAGTTCAACAGTTTTCCTCCTAAATTTGTGGATGGCCAGTTTGCAGGGTTGGCTAGAGAGGCAGGTCAAATGGGTGATTCAAGAGGCAAATGCTGGCAGCGGCTTCACAAAAATTGCTTCACATTTAAAAAATAATAGCGTATCAACAGATATTTGATACAAACAGTACCTGGTACTCTCAGAGCATCGTCTCCTCTAACATTCCACCGTGTGAAAAATAGGTAAACTCTGGGTTGCCTCCTTTGTTAGTGCAACCCAACTCCCTGGAACCACTCTGGCATCTCAAGATGATCCAGAGAGTTTAAGAGACAGTGCTCCTCTAAAAGCTATGTAACTTTAAAAAGCTGTTAGTAGCTTTAAAAAAAATAAATCTATAAACCAGGGCTGTCCAACCGGACGACCGCAATCGACAGGTGGATCCCCGGATGATCGTGGTTGATCGTGGGATCCTTATCGCTTGCGTTGTTTAGAATCATGGCTCCTCCCCCCTCAGTTTTTCCCTGCGTCTAATGCAGGCTTCCTCAACCTCAGTCCTCCAGATGTTTTTGGCCTACAACTCTCATGATCCCTAGCTAGCAGGACCAGTGGTCAGGGATGATGGGAATTGTAGTCTCAAAACATCTGGAGGGTCGAGGTTGAGGAAGTCTGGTCTAGTGTGAGTTCCTTAGTTGTCTGCTGTAGCGCTGCGTTCGTCTGTTAGCAGCTGTGTTGTTGGTGAGCCCCCCCCCAATCTCAACAATTTTGACCTGCTCCCCTAAAAAAAGCTCAACAACCCCCCCAATGGGTAGATCGCTGGCAAGTCCCCCCCCCCCCGGAGTAGATGTCTGTCTACGCTGTCTCTTGGGAGTTAGACGTCCTTGCTGTAAACCAAGAGTGAAACTGAAAGAGATGTGCAAGGGAACTCTCAAGTTGCTAAACTGCAATGCGATGGACACTTCTTGTTAAAGGGAAGGGTCAAAGTTGGCAGATGATTGGTGGAAATCTCCTACAGCATAGATATTACTACTTTAAATATAATTACATTTCTTGAAATGTACGAACTCCAGGCTTCTCTACGCAGCCGCCAGGACTCTCTTCAGAAGGTCAGCCCCACTTTGCACCCTCAGGGTATCCTCCAAACTGACCTCACCCCTTGCCAACTTCATATTATTAGTGACTTTAACATAAACCAAGTTAAAAGAGTGATCCAGCAAGCTCTTCTCAGGTTCTTAACACCACCCGTCCTCCTATACCATGGTGATGCTTAATGCTCATATTTTTTAGTAAAGATCTCCACTCCACTTTTAGAGCTTGTGTTTCTACATTAAGCTGCATTTTCTTGTTGTTAAAAAACCCACCTCTCAAAATACATATTTAAATGTGCATTTTGATACACCCAAAGTACTAAGAATTGTGCTGCAATATTCAGAGATGTGCAAAATTTGCTCGGCAGCGAAGATCCAATATGCACAGGAAGACAGGGATACCCTCTGTGGTGCTCTCCAAATGTTGAAACTTTGTTGGACTTCACCCCCCCCCCATAAACCCCAGTCAGCATTCAGGGTTGGTGAACATCTGGAAGATACTGTGCCCAAGAGGTGTAGATCAAAACCTTTCCACTTAGGAATTTGCAAAGATCCTTTCTAGTTTTTAGTCTAGGACTACTAATACTTTTTGGACTACGTCCCCTACCAATGTGGAAGGCACCAGGCTCAGGAAGACTGGCTTAGTTTCTCAACTTTAGCATCCCTGGTCACAGAAATGCAACTGAAATGAATTAAATCAGAATTGTCTATAATAAATGAATCCAAAATAATGTAAGAGTGGTAAAATTAATGCACCTCTCCAGACTGAATACACCTTCAGGGTAGTTTTAGGTTTCATAAGAAGCTCTGAGAAAAGAATGTGATTTCTGGTATTTTGCTCATCCTTAGCTCAACTCTCGTTTAAACAATTATTTGGCAAATAAATATCCTTTGTATACATATGTGAGGGGGGAAAACCTGCTCTGGTATTCTAGTGTAACCCGAGAATCCCTAGCTCATTTTCCAAGTGGAAGAGAAGGAAGTCCTGTATAATATATAAATAAATGCCACCCACACTAATTATTCCACCTATCAAAATAGGAATGATTCATTACATTTTGATGAATCCGACTGCAACTTAGTGACCTACCTTAATCACGAAAAAGAGATCAATACACTGCTGGCAGCTAGATTTTGTTATGTGCGTCTAATGGAAGTCAATAGCCAATAGGAAGAGGGCAAAATCCCTACTGAGAGAGCAGTGCTGGGTGGGGAGGGAGAGAGTGAGGGAAGGAAGGAAGGCACCCATCTTCACTCAGCTTAAAGTCTGGTTTACCTTGTGAGGCGGTGTAAGCTCCTTGAACAAGTAAAGCCCCCATGATGCAGCCAGCTCCATTGAAGAAAGTCAAGGCTTGCAAGGCAACTCCACGAATTCTGCCCGGCACAAACTTGTATGTAATGAAGGAACCTTTGAAGAAGCATGAAGAGAAATAGGTAGGGTGTGAATCTCTGGTTGGGGTGCAATGGGGCATTAGCACAACTGCCTGCTAGGAGCGATATTTTATGTACAGTCATACCTCGGGTTACAGGCGCTTCAGGTTGTGTTTTTTAGGGTTACGGACCGCTGAAGCACGGAAGTAGCGGAATGGGTTACTAAATCGCACTTTGAGCATGCGCAGAAGCGCTGAATCGCAACCCGCATGTGCGCAGACGCGCCACTGCAGGTTGCGAACACTGTGGGTTGTGAATGTACATCCCACACGGATCACGTTCGCAACCCGAGCGTCCACTGTATTGGATTTATATCCTGCCCTTCCTCCAGAAGGGGCCCAGGGCAGCAAACAAAGCCACAATTTCAAAACAAATGCCCAATGCCCAAATATTGCTTAAGGTAAATTACGCTCCATGTACTCAGGAGGGGACAGGGGCAAAATTGCAATGAAGGGATCGTTCTGGGTGGGGGCCCTTTGTTTGCTCTTGTCAGGGCTGGAGTCAGATGCAGGTCAGCCGAAAAAGCAGAGCCAGTGAAGTTAACTTTATTTAAGGCAACAACTATACACTCAGCAACAGGTCTTGCCCTGTGGAGCAGTTGCCAGGATTGATGGTCCCTGCCTTCTACCCCCTTTAAGGCTCCTCCTCTGCCAGATGTTTCCCAAGCAGTCTCAAACTGTGTCTGGGCATCTCCAATCTCTGCTCCATCCTACGCATCACTCCGCAAATCCTTAGAGACAAGGGGGGAGGGGAGCTTGTCTCAGTAGGAGAGGCAGGCTCTCCATACTCTTCAGCAGCCTCTTGATCCCTCTCCTCTGCTTCAGCCTTTGAGTCAGAACTGCTCCCTGTCACAGGCTCTCCCTGCTCACTAAATCCTGTTGCCCCTTCAGCATCCAACAAGTACTCCCACTCTTCTCCCTCTGACTTCTCCCTAGTGTCCCACCACCAATCCCTGGGCTCTGAGCCTTTCTTAGGGTTGCCATACGTCCAGAATTTCCCAGACATACGCGGGATTCGGCTGTTGGGAACTGCATCCGGAAGTAAATCCCTGAAATGTCTGGGGAAATCTGGACGTAAATCCAGACATATGCCAACCCAGATTGGAAGTGGTTTTCTGGGTGGGGGGGATAGCTCTAAAACCTTAATTTTTTATTTTTGGAGAAGCAGCTCAACAATTTTTCTGTCTGGATTTTCACTTTTTGAAATATGGCAACCCAACTTTGTCCTTTGGGGTTCCCCTTGGGGGTTCCCCAGCTGGTGCCTCCCACCACTTCTCATCATCCAGCCAGTCCCTGACAGCTCTTAACTTGGAACCTGTCCCACCATTTGCCCTTAGAAAGATCAGGAATGAGGAGCCTGCAGCCCTTGGCATGCTGTTGGACTCCAACTCCCATCAACCTCTTTCAGCATGGCCAGTTGTCAGGGATAGAGAAGCTGTAGTCCAACAGCACCGGGAGAGCTACAGGTTCCCCTAATCCTGCGTTAAATCCATAGCATTCAAGATGGGTGCCGCTGTATGAGTCTGACCCATGGGAAAAGCCTCCAGGTCAAGCCTTAAATTGCCACTGAACTATTACACGCTATGTGGGACTACCTCTGAAGATGACTCAGGAACTACAGCTAATCCAGAGTGTGGCAGCTGGACTGGTGACTGCCAGTGGCTGCCGGGACCTTATCATACCAGTCCTAAAGGGTCTACATTGACCTAGTATGTTTCTGAGCATGATTCAAAGTTTGGGTGCTGATCTTTAAAGCCCTAAATAACCTAGGCCCTGTATACCTGAAGGAGCATCTCCACTCCCATCGTTCAGCCCTGAGACTGAGATCCAGCTTTGAGGGCCTTCCGACAGTTCCTTCACTGTGAGAAGTGAAGTTACAGGAAACCAGGCAGAGGGCCTTCTTGGTAGTGGCACCCACCCTGTGGAGCGCCTTCCCATCAGATGTCAAGGAAAGAAACACCTGACTTTTAGAATGCATCTGAAGGCAGCCCTGTATAGGGAAGCTTTTTAATGTTTGATGTCTTACGGTGTTTTAATTTGTTGGAAGCCATCCAGAGTGGCTGGGGTAACCCAGTCAGATCATATAAATGACTACTCCTACTACTACTAGAAGAAGAAGAAGAGGAGTTTGGATTTGATATCCCGCTTTATCACTACCCTAAGGAGTCTCAAAGCAGCTAACATTTTCCTTTCCCTTCCTCCCCCACAACAAACACTCTGTGAGGTGAGTGAGGCTGAGAGACTTCAGAGAAGTGTGACTAGCCCAAGGTCACCCAGCAGCTGCATGTGGAGGAGCGGGGAAGCGAACCCGGTTCACCAGATTACAAGTCCACTGCTCTTAACCACTACACCACACTGGTGCTCTACTACTACTACAGGGAAGGACATATTCTTGGCCACTGAGCCCCATGGGGTGGCATCTCTGAACTTGCTTTACGCTCTAGCATGGGAGGTCCTGCCTTTCTTTAACTGGATGGAAAGTCCCACTGGGGGTAGTAAATTAAGGATTTTCTCGTGACCGCAAAGAACACTTGTTCGGCGAGCGGCAACCACAAGAATGACAAATTAAGCTCTTTCCATGCCAGTGATGAATGAGACTGCTCAGAGAGGCTGTGGAACAGCGCCAGGGGCGAAGATTGCGATGGAAGGTGCTTTGGCTGTCCCTGTTCAAACAGATGTCATCCTGCGTTGAAGCTGGTTGCTTTTTAGGCTAGGAAACGAAACAAAAGAGTCCCCTTACAGGTGGGAGTCGCCAGAGCTTCTGCCAAGCCGAGGAAGATGTATTGTGGGGCCAGATGGATGCACGGCATGGAGGAGACAAGGAGGACTTTGCCTGAAAGAGTCTGTTCCACCAAAGGGAAATGCTTCCTGTGTACCTCTAAAAACCCAGCAACCATCACAGAGAGGGTGGCAGATGCGTAACCTACAACTGGGTACAAAAAGGCACAAAGCAGGCAAAGAATCATTTATAAAACCATACCTTGCTTTTGGAATTGCACCTGATATACTGGAAGACAATGAACACACTCCATTTTGTACTCTGATAAATATTAGAAACTCAGAATTGAATCTCTGCAATCCTAGATTTTCAGCCTGCAAAAGGAGGTCATTTCTCACCAAACAGGGTAACTCTAGTCACATGTCTACTTGCATGTAGGCCATCCATGGCTAGCAGGAGTGAGGCCTCACTTCTGGCTTTGTTCCCAAACATCACACCTCCACAGCTAAACACCCTCTGACCTTCACCTGCCTATCTATCTACCTATCTATGACTTTTTTTCATCGAGAACTCACCGGAACTGAATTCTGGCACCACTTTGATGCATTTCGGTACCTCTGTAGCATTGTGGAATGGTGGCACGGCACTCGGGGCTGCACGACAGAGGCTGCGGGTGGCATGATTGGTGTGGCTCAGTGGAGGCGTAAGAAGAGAAGGTTTTTTAGGGCTCCCCGGTAAAAAAAAGGTCAACTAGTTCTGGCACCATTTTTTCTAGAAAAAAAGCCCTGTATCTATCTGTCTAACAATTGATAACAAATACAAAACAATACAGCTTGTAGGTATTTTCTTGCATCTATTATTCCATATTCAGTCAGAGGACACAATTAACAATTGATTTATTATCATTATCATTATGAGTAATCTTTGTAATTTCCTTTACAGAAAGAGGAGCTGGGATAAGGAGTAAAGTAGCTTCTGGGCCCCTCTGAGAGTAGAGGTGCTGAAGCTCATAGGGATGTCATTAATAATAATAATAATTATACCCATCTGCATACCCAGGCACTCTGGGCAGCCACAAACACATATAAAAACATAATAAAACATTAAGCACCTCCTCATATAGGGCTGCCTTTAGAAGTCTTCTAAAGGTTGTACAGTTACATATTTCCTTGGCCCAGGGGTCACTTCCATACCCTCCAATATTTCTCTGATGAAAATAGGGCCAACATAAGGGAAAGTGGGACATTCTAGGCTCAAATCAGAAACCAGGACGGCTTTGGGACTGTTCCTGGAAAATAGGGACACTTGGAGGGTCTGGAAGCTTAGGCTTCATTAGTTTCATAGTAGATCTACCCCCTGACCCTCCGTGGGGGCTTTTGCCTGACTGGAAGGTAGAGACAGGGGTGTGTGCAAGTATGTGTACACACATACTTGGTTATTGTAGACATCCATTGCCCCACCCACATTCTCTTCTGGCTCCACCCACCACATGTATGGGGCTCCCCAATAAGGACTGTGGCCCTTGAAGGGGAAAAGGTTCCTCACTCCTGCAGTAAGATAACCCAGATAGGGTGGTAGGACCAGATTCCTTCCATCTGAGCCATGACAACTTGACAGAGCATCACATCTTCTCTCGAAGGTCCACAACCTGCCCCAGATTCTTCCACTTACATACCAAAGGGAGCATTCCAGGGTTAGCTTCTCTTCTTATGCCCATTAACTATAACCTCCCAGACATTCTTTTATAAACAGCTTTCGCAGTGCCACGCCAGATACCTTTCGAAATGTTTAACCTCTCAAACTTTTGCAGCATCATTAGACTTCAGAACTTCCAAGCTGCAACTTGGAGAACCACCATCATTGCGATCTGAACTTTCTTTCCTACGGTTCAGCGGAGAAACTGTTTTATTTCAAAACCCCAAGTAATTGCCACCTTCTGTTTCATGTGCTTCTACTTTGCACAAAGCTTTACAACAAACTTAATGAGGCTAATTCTAGTCAGATTAATACTTCCTGTCTTTTGGCACTGGCTGCGCCACATGCAATTGGGGTCCTGAATTAAATACTAGGAGAACAGGAAACATCAATTCCTAAGTGTGTACGCCTGTTTTAAACTGCGAGGCAGGATGGGAAGAGTTTCAAATTGGACAAGCAGCTCAGTTGTTTCATGCAGAAAGGAGGAAATTTGCATCTCTTCCCTGTGTTCACTGAATCTTAGAACTGAGGTCTGAAGGGGCCAAAAGGAATACCTGTGTTGGAAACCTCAACGAGGGCTTAGGGCCCTTGTATCTACGGGACTGCCTCTCCTGGTATGCCCCGCAGAAGACCTTAAAGTCCATGAATAACCATAGTTTAGAGGTCCCGGGCTCTAAGGAAGTCAGACTATCCTCTACCAGGGCCAGCGACTTTTCAGTGATGGCTCTGACCTGGTGGAATGCTCTGTCCCATGAGACTAGGGCCTTTCAGGATTTAATCTCCTTCCATCAGGCCTGTAGGACAGAGCTATTCCACCTGGCTTTAATTTGAATTCAGCCTGATCTTTTATTTCCCTTCTCTTCCCTCCCCCTCCCCTTTTATGAAGTTTACCCGCTCTGAGACCCCACAGCTAATTCTCCCCTGGCCTCCTCGCTGGCCCAAGTAGGACCAATTCAGCCAGCTAGCCCTGGGGATTATCTGATTGATTTTTGATTTTTATTGTTATTCATGTTTTTATACTGTATTTTATGCTGCTTTTATAATTAAGTGTTTCAATGTGTTTTAAATTTGTTGTTAGCCACCCTGAGTCCGGTTTTTGAACCTGGATGGGTGGGGTACAAATAAAATTATTATTATTATTATTATTATTATTATTATTATTATTATTATTAAGATAGGTCAGACAATGCAAGTTCATGGTCCAAACCAGTGCTTGGAAGGCTCATCTTATTTGATAGGTATGGTTTTATTTCTTAAATTTCTGTCCCACGCTTCCTTCCAAAGGAGACCAGGGTGGCAAACATACAAATGATGAAGCATCTTTAAAAACAATTGCAGCACAGATGCAGACTGGTGAAAGCTTGTTGGAAGAGGAAAATCTTCACAGTAGGTGGTCGGAAAGTCAACAGAGATGGTGCCTATCTAATATTCAAGAGGAGGGAATTCCACTGTAAGCCCAATTCCTACATTGTGCACAGTGAACTCTCTGGCATAGCAGAAGGGTCTCACCTGCAGAATGCAGTGATCATTTGGGCATATAAGGGGTGAGATGATCTTTCAGGTATGCAGGCTCCAGGCTGTCTAGGGATTTATACACTAGAATCAGCACCTTGATTCTAGCCTAAGGGCTCATCTACACATAGAAAGCATGGGTCTTTGAGGTTTTCTGCTTGTCCAGTGCTCTCCATGCATGGATCCAAGCATTTTCCTGTTTGCCCTGCCACTTCCCTTACTCTTTACCACTGGATCAGAGCAAATGTCAACCCATTGAAAAAATGATTGATGTCCGCTCATCAGGGTTGCTCAGAGTGGCTGGGGCAACACAGTCAAATGAGCAGGGTTGGGTATAATTAATAAATTGTTGCTGTTGTTATTGTTCCGAGTCAGCAGTAAAGAGCAGATTTTCCCTGGGAGAAAGCAGTGGGATGAGTAGAAGTGTGGACAATGTATTCATAAGTCAGAGTTAGATAAGTTTCCATTAAAATTCAAAGTGAATCTATTCCCCAACTCTACCAGTAAGTCTGGCCAGGGTTATCCTCAAATTGCAGACAGTGCTGTTGGAAACTGAGTCTTTGTCCCAAGGCCACCTTGTGATCATGCAGCAGGAGCAGGATTTGAACCAGGGACTTTGGTGCCTTTGCCACCACCCTATACTATGCATAGGTGTTTGATTGCATCTGTATTGGAAACATTTTCCCCACCTCCAGTTCACCAGACCATTGCTTGGATTGAAGTTTGCCGGATTATCGCTTTCCCCTCCATACTTCTCCTTCATAACTCAACAAAATGGGATGAGGATTCTTTCGTGTCAACAGCGCAGTTGAAGATCAGGAAGCAGGCCACAAATAGAATCCTATTCTCACTCCCAAAACACACAGCTGCACCTAAATATTCAGAAGGTTCCAAATTGGAACAAATACATTCGGTGCTTTAGGCAAGGTCTAAATGTGAAAATTACATGCAAAAGACTGTCATGCCCTTTGGAGTAGGATCAAATGTCTTTCAGTGGATGACCTGGTAGTGCTGGGAAGGCAGTACAAGCATATTATTTTGAGAACACCCCCCCACACACACACACATCCATAGTTTCCAATCCAAAAAATACATTTGCCGCTTGGTGGAGCAGCCGGCTGTGAGAAGAAGAGCTAAATGAATAGGTTGGTGAATCATCGAATTCATAGAATCACAAAGTCATCTTGTCCAACACTCTGCAGTGCAGGAATCGCAGCTAAATAATCCCAGACAAATGGCGACCCAACCTCTGTTTACAAACCTTCCATGAAGGAGAGTCCATCATCTTCAAAGGGAGCCCATTTCACTATTGGGCAGCTCTTGTCAGAAATGATGGGGAGGTATGGAGTGGCAATCACATCCTTCCCCATTTCGTCTACACTACGCTTGAATGGCATTGTTGACTGGTGCCCATTGGGACTGATAGGATGGAAGATAGGGTTGCCAACGTAGTCTATGAAGGTCTGACCTCTGACGCCAATTCTGCTTCCCTGAAAGGTGTTAATAGATCCCTTTTCAGATGACGTTCCCCCCACCCTGTACTTCTTCACTCAGTGCAAGGTGGCGTTTAATGAAGCTGGTGGCAAAACCTTGGGCTTAGATGCGGAAAACCCATATTTAGTTTTATTTATTTACAGTACTTATATTGGCGACCCAGCAACAAAATTCTCCATGTAGCTCGCAGAAAATGTCAGATCTCTGCTCAGCTGTGAGTTTGCTGGATGGCATGGGGCATACCATTATATCTCAGCCTAGCCTACCTTGCAAGGATTGTTGTGAAGGTACAAGGTGTTTTAAGATCTCTTTGGGAGGAAAGGAAAGCTGCAAAATGCAATGAACAAAATAACTGTAATGTTTTCCCAGCGTAAAACCACACATTGCTCAGGTACTGAAGACGTGCTTCATAATGAAGGCACCACCTTACAGATATACTGTCAAGGAAAGGTAAGAATCAATGAAGCCACAATCAATTATACCCAAGCGTTTTAGTTAACAGATCCTCCGCATCACCTCAAAACAATTCATTAAATTTACAAATACTGTTTGGCTGCCAAGAAACACAAAAACCAATAGCTCTTGCACATGAAAATTAGCGTATATTAGTACTCACCAATACAGACTGCAGAGAATCGTCCACTTGTTTCAGGACTAAAGAGACAAGTGTTGAGACACTCCAGCACAGGAGCCAGAATTAAGAATGGCAGGATGCTTATCACATTCATGGCTGCTACTGGCAAGAGAAACCCATTCAGATTCAAATTTGAATTCATTGCCTGCAGATAATATCCTGACGGTATCTACGTCAAAAGGGGGAAAGACCATAACATTTGCTTGTTGGCACAATCGGCTTCTGTTTATTGGGGCAACAATTCTCCCTGTTTTGTCCATGCCCATTTTAAAGGTGAATGCTTTATTCTAGGTTGATATAGGAGAAATGAGAAGGCTATGGTTGGAGCAGGCACAATTTATTTATTTATTTGTAAGGATTGCCAACGCAAGGGGCTGTCTCCTCCTTCCATGAAAGTGAATTCTATAAATTCAGATTATGCATTGTGTGAAGAACATCCTTTTCTCAGTTCTGAAGTCATTGCCAGGCTGCCTCAGTGTAGGACCCCAAATTCTAGAATTAGGGATGGAGTATCCTTTCTCTATCGCCAGACATAATCCTACAAACCAAAAATCATCTCAGTATCTGCTTTTGGTTTTCTGTACTAAAAAGTTGCAAGCGTTTTTGCCTTTCCTCACCAGGAAGATGCGCTCCAACCTCTTGATTATTTCATTCCCTCTTTTTTCCAATAACCATATTGCCCTGCAGAGGGCACTTAAAAATTCAGTTCCAAGATACTTCCAAGTACTTCAGAATCTGCTGCCGCATCTCCAAAGAGCCTGCAAGGACAGTTCCTGGTAGAACCACATCCATTGCCTGCTTTCAAAATTACAAGGCTGTGAGAGGTCACCTTTCAAATTTACGAGATCATGAGCGAAATAGTAGTTTTAGATTGAATCAGACATAGCACTGAAGTATGACAGGGGCAGAATCCGAGACCAGGGAGAAGAGTCGGTGGAGGAAGATTGGAAGAAATTTAAAGACTATTTACAGAAACATTGTAAAATTAATGAATGTTAGAAGGATGTTGGAATGAAGTTATGTGGTTTTAGCAGAAATGTTATAAGGGTTTAGGAAAAAATAGACTGTTAATTGGTGAAAGGAGGGAAAGTAAAGTTACATCATATTGAGATAAATTACAGAACAAAAATTGGAAAAGATGGAAAGGATTTGCTGAAATAGTTAACTGAATTAGAATACAAAAAAGGGAGGTGTGAGAAGGTCAAGGAAACAAGCAAATGAAAGATAAGTTATGGGAAGATTAGTTGTGGTTTTTGTTTTTTTCCTTATTGTGATGTGTTGTTTTGTTTTTGTTTAATATGGTGTTATTACTTTTACTTTTGCTTTTTGTAACCCTTAAAATTTTTAATAAATATTATTTTTTAAAAAATGAAGTATGACAGGATCTTGTGGTACAATGACCTATAGTGTCCGTTATGCCCTTCAATTGCCCTGGAAAAACAGGGAAATCTAGTGTTTTCCCATAAGAGCATGGCGGCCATTGGGGGCATCACAATACCATGTCATGATCTCACCCCAGAAAAAAAAAGCCTTTTCCAGGCTGCAATCTCGGGTCGGGCACCTCAAAACACATGTTTTTGGGTGCCATGCCTGAAAAAATGTTTTTCTGGGGTTGCGATCTCATGTGGGTCATGTGACTCACACAGAAGTGAGGCCCTGGAAGATGGCATTCCCATTTTTTGTTGCAGCGTCTTGGAGGGTATGCATTATATTATAAATCTGCCTGCTCTGGGATTGCAATTCAAAAAATGGATTTAGAACTACGAGGAGTCACACCCTTACCTGTACAACACATATCCTATAGAGGATTTGGAAGGCAATGAAAGGGAAGAGACGGACAAGCAATTTTGTGCTTTCCACTTGAGTTTCGCTGTACTGGCCGCCATAGTTCTCCTTGGCATGGTCTAGCCAGTTTGTGACATCCCCACTGAAGTAGCGGCATTTTACACAACATACTCTCAGTGCATTAGCAACGACGCCACAGACTGTCAACAGGCCATTACCTATGGAAAAGTGAGAGAAGGCAATGAACCACAACAGAGTCATTGAATCATCAAACTGTAGAGTTGGAAGCCCAACCCCCTGGGAAAATTATCACAACATTTTCTGAGATTGCAACTCTGGGAAGGAGCTGAGGTCTCCTGACAACACCAGGGGCCCTTAACAAACCCTTGCAAAGAGTGGCGCTGTGGTCTAAACCACTGAGTCTCTTGGGATTGACGACTGGAAGGTTGGCGGTTCGAATCTGTGTAATGGGTTGAGCTCCCATTGCTCTGCCCCAGCTCCTGCCAGCCTAGCAGTTTGAAAGCACGCCAGTGCGAGTAGATAAATAGGTACCACTGTGGCAGGAAGGTAAACTGTGTTTCCGTGCGCTATGGTTTCCGTCACGGTGTCCCGTTGCACCAGAAGTGGTTTAGTCATGCTGGCCACATGACCCGAAAAGCTGTCTGTGGACAAACGCCAGCTCCCTTGGTCTGAAAGCAAGATGAGCACTGCAACCCATAGTCGCCTTTGACTGAACTTAACTGTCCAGGGGTCCTTTACCTTTATAGCTCCATATATAAATTGGAGTTGGCTCTGGAGTAGCAAGTATATACCCAAATATACACACAGTTGTTGGACTTTGGTGGCTACATTACAGGATCAGATTAAAATGTTTTGCAAGAGATAGTCTTCTCTTCTCGCTCTTTCTCCTGAAAAATCTTGGCTCCAGTATTCTATTCCTCTGACCTTGAACTAATCTATATTACTTAATTACGGTTCTTAAAAAGTCTACATGGCTCTCTAGATGATTCCCCTCCCCTTCTCCCTGTCTTTGGTCAACTGCCAATTGTCAAAATTACAGCTAGGTGAAGAAATGCAAATGAAATCCCTGCTTGACATATGCATGGCCCACATTTGGAAAGGGAGAGAAAAGCTACCTTAAAATAAAATGCAATCATTTCTTTAAGGTCACCTATGGACTTGAATTATTGACTTGGGGGAAGAATTCCAGACGACTCATCTGATTGGAAGAAGCCAAAATAAGGTTATAAACTCAGCTATTAAGAAGAGGGGGGAAAGGAGCTAACCATGCAGCACTCAAGCTGCCTCCTAAAAGGGAAAGAGTGAAGCAGGAGAAGAATGCCAGCAACAAAAAAAGTGCAAACCAAACTGCAGCAAAAACGCAGACTTGTGCAATTCTAGAGGAAGTAGTGCTGAATGCAAACCTAGGAAACTTAAATCCCAGTGCCACTACAAATCTGCAGGCTGATCTTAAACAACTCATTTTTAAAGATGAACTACACTATTACCATTTGCGTATCGAGGCCCTGTGACCACCCTGTTCCCTAAGGTGAAAATAGCTAGACAACACACGGCATATTGGTTTGGGATCAAATAAGGCCACAACTTTATTGGCTACAAATGTGAGGTTTGGCCATAGGCATTGTGGTCAACAACTGCACATGTCACTCCCACCTGTCCAATGGGAGTGTTTCTAAGGGTGAAGGCAGCCATTCTCGCCTATGAAAGTTGCACCAAAATTTGTTCCCCTCTTTCATAATTTTTCCAATGCAATTTGTGTTCTCATAAGTTTATGAAGAATGGTTGAAATAAAATGTGCAAGATTTATTTTAATTTTCATTTTTTTGGCACAGCGCTGTTTGTTTGCTACAATAAACCTCCAGTATCTCTTTCCTATATGCCCCATTCTGGTTGGAAGGAACACAGGCACCTTTGTTAGCAGCAGAATCGAAACTGCTCATTTCATCTGCTATATATAACAAAATACCAGATTGAAGGTAACCAAGGGGGTGGGGTGGGAAGAAACGAGTGGTGTTTTCTCAAGAAAGTCTTGTCCTGTTCTTAGTGGCCAAGATATACTCTACTTGCTGTCTTGAGAAATTAACAGAAATTAACAAGATTTATTTTTAAGCAAATATGGGGAAGAACGCCAAGACATTAGCATACTTGCCGGCAGTCAAAACAACACAATACACAGACTTAAGGGCCTGTTCTGCCATAGAAGTACTTACTGCCTTCTCTGTCATCCCAGAATGCAAAGAAGCAAAGGCAGCCAAAAGGTAAAGGCAGATATAATGATATTAAAAGGATTGGAAGCAGGCTGGTAATAAACCTGGTCAGTCCAGCACCACTTCCACTCAAGGCCGGCCCTACAATGAGACAGACTGAAGCTGCCTCAGGTGGCAGATGCTGAGGTGCAGAGAAGGGACAGAAATACCCCTACCCTAGCCTACTGCCCAGATGTACAGTGGGAGATACTCTCCTTTCACCAGTATCAGAGTAAGGTTCAACTACAATTCAACTTGGCTTCTGTACATGTCTTATGGAAGGGTGCCATCTTGTCCTTCGCCTCGAGCAGCAAAACGTCTTGAGCCAGCCCTGCTTCCACTGATGACACCACCAGAGCGGCTGGTTGGAAGCCCAGCATGCATTGTCACACTGTGACTAGGTGGCCTGTGGCCCTACTTAGTCAATTGTCCATGTCCTTCCTCCATTGTTAGGTTTCTTTATCTTTGAACTGGACTTGGGCCAGACTGTGTTATGAAATTCTACTTAATATTGAGCCAGAGCAGAATTCCAAGGCATAGTTAGCAGAGTAAAAACTTAAACACATTGCAAGATTTCCCAAAAATAGACTAGAGGCAGTTAATATTTCATCCAGCAGAGCTTTACTGCTACTGAAGGCAAATGAGCATAATGGTCACAAATCCAATACATTCAGGATTTGCACTGTCCTTAAGAAATCCAGTTGCAGCAGACTTAACTTAAACCTACAATAACTTATAATAAGTCTAAACATTAACACTAAGCATACTTTGTACAGAACACCACACCAGAAGGAAAAGAGGTAGAAAGAGAAAGTGAAATAGAGGCTCCTTCTGGCCTTACTTTTATAGTCAGCAAGACCTTGACAGAAGAGATAACAGAACCAGTTTAAGCAGCTGTACTCAGCTTCCCTGAAGGAATAGCCCAAACATCATGAACCTTCTGCTTGTTTCTTTCACACAGAGAAGCTTCCAGAACCCTCTTGAATTAATTAGAATAGGAAAGATCCCTACACATCAGATCAATACTTTCAGCACCAAGTAAATGCAAACTGACAGACTGTCCTTCAAACACAGGAGTGTAATGTAGATACATGGCCATCTTAAGCTAATGGCAATACTCAGGGCCTCCAGGACTTTCCCAGGCACCCTTGATATGCCAGGCTGCAATACGTACCCCGGCAATAACATATCACACTGGAATATATGCTTTTGGACACCCCGAGTACAAATTAAATAGATTTAAACCTGCAATTTTTAGAACTACGAAGATTTTCTTTCTCTCCCACGCCCCAAATTTAACCACCACCACCAAGGATTATTCACGTAATTTACTGGGTTACCTTTTGGGGGCTGGTAAATCATTTCACTGCGCGCCATATGGATGGTGATCAGCGCCATCAGGACAGACACAAAGGGGATAAGAAAGCCAAGGTTTTTGGCCACCGACTGCTGGATGTATGAAATGATGACCAAGACAATGGCAGAACTTAAATTTTCCAGCCAATAAAACCTACAAGAGAAAAGAAAAGAAAAGAAATGCTCACAGGAGTCATTTTTGGAGGGATGGGAAGAAGAACCACTATTCATTAGTTTGTTCATTAGTTTGTTTGGGGGGGAAATCAGGTCCATTGTTGGTAATGTCCTGTGCCTTCTTTTCCATATTTAAAGGCAACAACTCCCAAGCTACACCAAAATACTCCCGTTAATCAACAAAGACCATCGTAGAAGCTCAGATGGAATTTTGTTATTTCAAGATCTTATAAGTGTACTCCATTTTTGTGTGTGAATGGGCATTAAGAACTGCCTCTGTGTTCCCTTCCCTGGTTGGCTGTTTTCATGTATCTTCTCTGTTTATAACCAGGAAACTGAATGGTTTGGCCAAAGCATCACAGAAGGGTTGAAGACAATAATTCCATGTGCATTGAAGTCAAATATTTATTGGTATCACCAAATCACACAATAACCCCCCCCCAACTAATAGCATAATCTACTGCAGCTTCTAATCCACTGCCACATCCAATTTATTTTACAGTAATGATATGATAACACTAACGGCAACACCCGCTATACCTATAAGATGACCCTACTAATTTAGAATTCATCTCAACACTTTAAAAAGAGAGCTAACCATCCCCTACTCTCTGACATTCTTCGTCTGCCTTCATTGTTCAAAATCATGCAGGCGATATGGGATGCATATGCAATGAAAAAGGGAGAACCTACCAAAGAAATATTTTTTAATATTTACAGATAGATAGATGATAGATAGATTTATTTCTATGTATCTCGTGAATCTCTCAAGTATGTAGAAACTCTTACCATTTTGTGGAGCTTGGCTTCCCATTCAAACAGTCAGACACCCAACCATCAGAGTTTGCTATTAGAGGAAAAATATGCTGATCTGCTGCAATGTTTAGTCAATCAACCAGTTAAAAAGGTGCCCCAGTTTAATAAATCAGGCACTGGTGCTTTTTTAAAAAAGTGTTTAAATACAAGAATTGCAAGTGACAATTGCCATCTGAAGAAGAGGCATCCCCTTTCCCCCACATAGAAGAGAATGCCTCTTAACATCTCTGGCACAGACGTCAAGTTACAAAGAAAGTAAGCTTTCCTTCCTCCAGAACAATCTTTTTGTTCACGTTGCTTTCGTCCAATAATCAGTCAATTAAAATTCATACAATTAATCAACTAAGATTTCTTTAATCATACTGACAGCCATAATTCTGAAGCTTCCCCCCCCCACTCAGTAATTTGAGATCAAGAGTTATTTAAGGACTCCAAAAGGTCAGGGCAGAACCTTTACAAGTTGGAAGCCCAGAGAGACCATAAGAATCCCCAGGTTGGCTTTAACTTTGAGCAAAATCATCTTTCATCTTGTTAGAGCAAAGAATGACAGAGGATGAGTCAGAGCAGAGCAGAACATCCGCACAGAGAGCCTGGCGGAATACAGACAGCAGGCAGCCAAAGGGGGAGAAAACAATGACAGACCCAATTTGAGTAAATTTAACACTACCGAGAACCCTTTGGCGGCTGTCAGGGTGGTATCAAAATGTCGGGAGCACCAGGAAACGGAGTTTCCCCAAGGTCACCATTGAAAGCTCTGAAAATGTCAACGCTGTTTATTTACTTAGGACCATTTCGGCTCCCATTAAACACACGTACGCAGAGGCACACATTTGTATTGAAAATAAGCCATGTGAGCTTATCTCGCTTGGCTTGAAGATGGCTCAAGTTTGCCACAAGGAACAAGGATGAGTAACAGTTCTGACTTCACTCACAGAAATGAAGAGAATCTTGCATACTCAGTTTAGAGCCATTGTGGTGCCGCGGTTAGAGTGTTGTACTAGGACGTGGCGGGGGGTCGGGTTCAAATCCTCTCTTGGCTGTGAAGCTCACTGGGTGGCCTTAGGCCAGTTACACCCTCTCAGCCTATTCTACCTCACAGGGTTGTTGTGGGAGTTAAATGAGATGGGTGGGAGTCATACATGGCACTTTGAGACCCTTGGAGAAAAAGGAGGGGATATAAACCCAATAAATAAATACATTGTCATCAGGGGGTAATTTAAGACAGAATAAGACCATGGCCACTGGTCCCATCACCTCCTGGCAAATAGAAGGGGAAGAAATGGAGGCAGTGAGAGATTTTACTTTCTTGGGCTCTATGATCACTGCAGGTGGTGACAGCAGTCATGAAATTAAAAGACTCCTGCTTCTTGGGAGAAAAGTGAAGACAAACCTAGACAGCATCTTAAAAAGCAGAGACATCACCTTGCCAACAAAGGTCTGTATAGTTAAAGCTATGGTTTTCCCAGTAGTGATGTATAGAAATGAGAGCTGGACCATAAAGAAGGCTGATCGCCAAAGAAGTGATTCTTTTGCATTATGGTGCTGGAGGAGACACTTGAGAGTCCCATGGACTGCAAGAAGATCAAACCTCTCCATTCTTAAGGAAATCAGCCCTGAGTGCTCTCTGGAAGGACAGATCCTGAAGCTGAGGCTATAATACTTTGGCCACCTCATGAGAAGAGAAGACTCCCTGGAAAAGACCCTGATGTTGGGAAAGATGGAGGGCACAAGGAGAAGGGGATTGCAGAGGACAAGATGGTTGGACAGTTTGACCAAACTGCGGGAGGCAGTGGAAGACAGGAGTGCCTGGTGTGCTCTGGTCCATGGGGTCATGAAGAGTCGGACACGACTAAACGACTAAACAACAACAAGAAGAAGACATTACACCTACCCGCACATAATGTCAAAAAAGAGGCACCCTCTTTTCTGCACATCTTCCCCTCTCCACAAATGTGAAATAATAGAAGGCATGTTTTGATCATGCCTCCCACTAGCCCGGATGTGGGTGGGTGGTAGTCAACTGCAATTTATGCAGAATAGACCGACTGAAATTAATGAACACGACTCAAGGTGCGTCCCCCCCTCAGAGTGCAGCGAAGTTGTTTTTCTGGTGCATTTCACAGCTCTTCCCACACCTAGCTGTTCACACCAGCCTGGCTTCATTTGTTTCTGTTTACCTCAGGGGGCACACCACACCTTGACTAGAGATGAACTAGGAATGGCTGATGGACTCCAATTGTCAGGAAACTGGTTTGAGGAACAACGCAGCAATCAACAGTATTCTGCAACAAAGCGCAGGATACATATGAATTTGGAAATGTGAGGGCACAGTAGACAGGGGTGTGAACACAGTCTAAGTCATGTCCAATCATTCCAATGGACTACTCTGAGAAAAAATGTAGTTTAACATCACCCTGCGAGTATAGAAACATATTAGTTTTGATTGGATGAAATGTAACCAACTGTGCAAAAACTGAGTCACATCCCCGTCCACTCTTGCCTCTGGCCCTCTCCATCACTGGAACACGCAGTGGCGTAGCGTGGGTTGTCAGCACCCGGGGCAAGGCAAGTAATTTGCGCCCCCTAACCCGTGGATTTGCCCTAACCCCAGATGTTGCGCCCGGTGCGGCCGGCCCCCCCTGCACCCCCCACGCTACGCCACTGGGAACACGGCCCCTATAAAGTTCTCTACGAGGGAATGTGGCCCTTGAGATGAAAAATCTCTTCACACACACCCAGTTAAAAACAAACTATGCTGGTGGCCATCACCAGAACTTGGGACAATGAATTACATACATTAAAATTATGGAAAAATGGAAAACCTTATGGGACTCTCGTTGTGGTATAAAATATACGGAGTTCAGCGCTAGCTGAAAAAGCAACTCATAAATTACATGTTGCCGTAGGATTGGAGGATCCTGAAAAATTCCATGCTGTTTGGTGAGATTTTATCATAGATGCAACCAATACATAGGATTCCCTCTCCACTGCACAACATGAAATTTGGTTTTCCTAATGGTCTAAAGTACTTTAGTTACCTGATTCAAATCTCTTCCAATTGCACTTGTACTTCTATGCTTCAAGGAAAAAACAAATGGTTCTGAGGGTACTTTCTTTCATCCATCCAGTTTGTCGTGATGGGTGGTATTCAACATTAGTCCTTCTCAGAGCAAACCCACTGAAGCTGATGGGCATGACTAACTTAGATTCAGTAATTCCAAGGGGCCTACTCTAAGTAGGACTTACTTGAATGCCACCCTATGGGTGAGATTGACCCAACTGGTTCTGTCAGCAGAAGCCCTGCAAGAGGGCGTTCCTCCCTCTCCTTCACTCATGTGCTTACTTGCACCCCCCAAAATTGGGTAAAGGGGTCGGTGGAATCCCCAGGACAGCATGCAGGGGGAATTCTTCTGTCTAGAATGATTGCACAGAAAGAATGAATTCCACCCTATATCAATATCAATACCCCATGTAACAGGTGAGAGAAGGCAGCATTGGGCAGAGGACTACTGCCTTCAATAACAGCCCTGTGTTTTTCAGAATACAGTGGTACCTCAGGTTACTGATGCTTCAGGTTACAGACTTCGCTAACCCAGAAATAGTACCTCGGGTTAAAAACTTTGCTTCAGGATGAGAACAGAAATCACACAGCAGCAGCGGGAGGCCCCATTAGCTAAAGTGGTGCTTCAGGTTAAGAACAGTTTCAGGTTAAGAACGGACCTCCAGAACGAATTAAGTTCTTAACCTGAGGTACCACTGTATCTAGTTTCACCTTTACTATTTTGTTTTTTAAATACTCTCTATTAATTTTCCTCATAGTTTAGAAAACAATAAAACATAATCAGGTGAATCACATTTTGATGGAAAGTAAATATAAATAATATAGTTAACTAATGTATCGTAGTTCACAAAAGGAGTACAAACATAGGACATGAGCTAAAAAGAAGGGAAAACGGGGAGGCATTAAAAATAATAATCAACAGAACTCTACAAAAATCATACCATTTCCACACATTCCATATATCTGCTGAGACTGCTGTCAAGGAGTGTGGCAGCTGTGTAGTTTCTTACTACTGAACAGGGAGAAGAACAAGGAGTGCTGTATAATGCTGCTTAGTTCTTTCATTGTGTCTTTAAGCTTGCTAGCCTGAGAGCAGGGACTGACTTGTTTTTATTGGCCATTCAAAAGCCAGAGCAGGAGACTTCTCAGTTGAAGGGTGGGTTAGAAACCTTTTCAACAATATATAAGTATGGCATTGCTAAGCAAGTCTTCCAACAGTTAAAAATTATCCTGAAGACAATGATATAGGATTCTAAGCCCAAGGTTTGCACGGAGTGGTGGAATCCTTGATCCAGCAACAATGACTCAGATCTTTTTTAAAAAAAAATAATAATGGGGGGGGGACGCAGCTAGAATCATGCTTTCTTTTTCAGAGAGAGAGAAGGGAGAACCCCCCCTTTAAGATGATGCTTAGCACCTTCAGTTTCCATAAGCTTTGATTTAGCAATGTGCTTGCCAATTCCAAAGGTTGATTTTTTAAATTTTACTATTACAGTTTTCGCTTTTCAGCCAAACTGAGGTGTGTCATTTGAGACAGCCATTACACATGCTCAGATAATGACAACTTCATGAACAGGTGTTTGAAGGGGGGGTGCAGGTACGGGGAAACAAAAAAGGTAATGCACTGCAGGTGAAGACATCCCTGGCAAATCCACTCAGCATCCACTAAGCAAATGCAATGTGAAAGGTGACGGACAAATACAATCTCACTGCGTTTTAAGCTTCTAAAGTGCAGATAGCCTATGGGTGCATTCAGACGTGGAGAATATTGCATAGTTTTTTCCTGATTATACAGTGGTACCTTGTGTTACAGACGCTTCAGGTTACAGACTCCGCTAACCCATAAATAGTACCTCGGATTAAGAACTTTGCTTCAGGATGAGAACAGAAATCGTGCGGTGGCGACGCGGCGGCAGCGGGAGGCCCCATTAGCTAAAGTGGTACCTCAGGTTAAGAACAGTTTCAGGTTAAGAACGGACCTCCAGAACGAATTAAGTTCTTAACCCGAGGTACCACTGTAAGGCTAGTGCTTCTGTCCTGTTTTCTAACGTTGCTTTCACACTGCAGCACATTTTGTGATATGGAACTGTGGGGCTGATATACAGGCAATGGCCAATTGACATGTGATCGTGCACCTGTGCATCGCACCAAACCCAGAAGTGACTTAAAAAATGGCAAAAATAGCCCCAAAGGAGTCCAGAAAGGGCAAAAAAGCATGAAAACAGCACCAAGTACCGTATTTTTTGCACCATAACACTCACTTTTTTCCTCCTAGAAAGTAAGGGGAAATGTCTATACGTGTTATGGAGCGAATGCCTGCGGGTGGCGGCGGGGATCTGCTGCAGTTGTGAGCAGAGGATCCATGGTTCCCCTTCCTTCCCTCCTCCATGGTTACAAAGCATGGATCCACATGGATCCTCAGGATTTTTGCATTGGGCTACTCAAAACTCACTGTCAGATCACATGTCTGTGGCCACAGCATGAACCACAAAAATCATATATCCACTATTTCGTTTAGAATATTTTTTTTCTTGTTTTCCTCCTCTAAAAACTATGTGCGTGTTATGGTCTGGTGCGTGTTATAGAGCGGAAAAATACAGGTAATTGCATGAGCCTTTGCAAGTGCAATCTCAGGATTCCTTGCACCGACCATTGAGGCTTGTGGAGAGTTGGAGTTTAGCAAGGAGATTTGGAGGGAGCGATTCTGATGCAGTTTGGTAAGTGCTGCTGGTTTTTAAAAGGGTTTTCCAAGGTTTCCAAAGGTTTAGAGAGTGTTTCAGGCTTTTCCAATGGTGTTTCATATATATGCAATTTCACATAAATGCAGGGTGCCTCGGAACGTAACCCCTGCATAAATGGGGAGTTTCCTATACCAGCATGTCGTGCTCCATTTCAGTCGCATCAGTGGGCACGGTGTGGCACAACAGCAAACATCACTGGATAATGCTACTACTACCCCATGAAAAGAGAAGGAAAGAATTGCATGCCAATCTACTACCCGAAATTTCATCGCTTTACCCCTGCAGTTTTCTGGGTTAAGAGAGCAGCCAATGGATTTTTCTGGAATCAGATAACACAGAAATGAGCTCTAAACGTGCATTTACACCCCCATAGTTTTCTGAAGGTGGCTTTTAGCTCAGATACAATGCAGAAATTAACAGTTAGAGAGGCGTTGGGAAAATGGAAGAAACGGCGGTGCAGATGCAGCCTATGTCCGGGCTGCAGGCCTGCACATGAAGGGACCAGCCAATACCTCCTCACCTCCTTTCTCCTTGACTTGGTGATCGTAAAGGCAGACAACACTCTGGATGCAGAATTGATGGTCAATGTAAAGGCCTGCATCGCCAGTGAATTATCTTCTCAAAGCATATAGCTAAATTAGACACATCCTTATGACCAGCTATCAAGTAAAAAGAAGGCCTGAGCTATAATTACGTGCACTTACAATGAAGAGGCCAAAGACTAAACTTCATTATGCTAGATTTAAGATCGGAGCCATGTGTCCTTTCTTCAAACCACACAGTCCCGGAGAAATTAGCTTTTTATTACCTGCCTTCCTTTGCCCAGCAAAAGCCCCAAGCACTGCCCCACTCGGTTTACCCCAAGGGTACATTTTATATGCATTAATCTTTCCCTTTGTAATCAACACCAGAAAGTGTCACTTTGATTAAACAAAAAAGAAAAAAGGAGAGGAAAAAAGGCTCCTCTGAATTACTAGGACTGCAGTACAATAAATTCTCTTGAGCTATCGCCCAGATTGGTCTTCAGACTTAATTCTCCAGAGTCTTATTTAATCAAAATGATGTTGCTAATTAAGGATTAAAACCTGGAATTTTATTTATTTATTTCAAAAGGGAAGATTTTTTTTTTTTTTGCTTCCTTATTCTCGCCTTCGGGTAGGTCAAGGAGAAGAAATTACCTCAGAGGAACCAAACCATCTTGCTACCTTCTGCAAAGCTGCAATATTTAAGAATGTTTGGATTTAATTCAAAGACGGAGATATCAATATAGTTGGGGAGGAGGGGGTGGTTATGGAAGCACTGAAAATATACTTAGAAAACTGACCCACAATGGAAGAAAGCCAATATAGTTCTACTGATAATATAATTATCAATATTAAAAAGTTCAGTTACAGATAGGTAGCCGTGTTGGTCTGCCATGGTCAAAACAAAATAAAAAAATTCCTTCCAGTAGCACCTTAAAGACCAACTGAGTTAGTTCTAGGTATGAGCTTTCGTGTGCATGCACACTTCTTCAGATACACTGAAACAGAAGTCACCGGACCTTTCTATATAGTGAGAAGGTGGGAAGGGGTATTACTCAGAAGGGTGGTGGGAATGGGTGATTGGCAGATAGCTGCGATGAGCCTGTTGACGACTCTTAACGACTGACCTGGTTTGAACAAAGACATTGGATTCTTATCTCATTATACATGACAAAGCCATTTTTCACCTTCTCACCCCTTGCTTTTTCCTGTTAGACCTATTGCAGTCGTTAAGAGTCGTCAACAGGCTCATCGCAGCTATCTGCCAATCACCCATTCCCACCACCCTTCTGAGTAATACCCCTCCCCACCTTCTCACTATATAGAAAGGTCCGGTGACTTCTGTTTCAGTGTATCTGAAGAAGTGTGCATGCACACGAAAGCTCATACCTAGAACTAACTCAGTTGGTCTTTAAGGTGCTACTGGAAGGAATTTTTTTAAAAAGTTCAGTGCTATTAGTGAACAGAGATAAGCAATTTTAATTACACTATAGATATCAATTGACTTGCCAATGCCAGGACACCTGTGTGGCCAACAACTGTTTTGTGAATGGCCATAGTTCAATCATGCAATTATCAGTATATGTACTTTTCTGAAATTTTTTTTTTGCTCTGACTCCACTGCTTACAATTCCCTCCTCCCAGCCGTGTGCGTATGCGTTGATGAACTCAGCTGTGAAACTGCTGTGAAACTTATGTCATGATAAATTTGTTACAAGAAAACAGAAGAAGGGGTCCCCAAATGAAAATAACAGAAAGCCCAAGTCTCGGGGACCCAGTTACAAAAATAATATGCTTTGTAATTGGGTTCCTGTGACTTGGTCTCTTTGTTATAATAAATTTGTGAGCCTTCGTGGTGCCACAAGGCTCTCTGCTGTTGTTTTTAAAAAATGGTATGCAGACGGTAACGCCTTTGGGAAAGGATTTTAATCAGAGGTAACTAAAATGTATGTGTTTCATATCAATGCAGATGAGAGCCATGCAGAGGAACAGGCATTTATTATGACCTCTGCAGGAAATCTATATGGAGCTATTCAAAGTTTGTAAGTCATTGCAGCTAGGCTCCCTGTACTATTTATTAACCCAGAAAGAGGTTGGCTAGTGTTCGACAATGCGATCATTCATATCTATGAAATTATTTCTTACATTTATGTCCCAGCTTTTCTCTAAGGAGTTGAAGATGATGTATGTGGTTTTCCAACTCCCATCTCACTTTACCCTCACAACAGCCCTGTGAGGTAGGTTAGATGGGAAGCTATGACCGAGCTTAATGGATGAGAGGAAGATTTGAAACTACTCTTAGTCCAGCTCTTAGTAAAAAGAAAGGTGAAGGTAAAGGACTCCCAGACGGTTAAGTCCAGTCAAAGGCGACTATGGGGTTGCAGCGCTCATCTCGCTTTCAGGCTGAAAGAGCCAGCATTTGTCCACAGACAGCTTTCTGGGTCATGTGGCCAGCATGACTAAACCGCTACTGGTGCAACAGGACACTGTGACGGAAACCAGAGCGCACGGAAACGCCGTTTACCTTCCCGCCAGAGCAGTACCTATTTATCTACTTGCACTGGCGTGCTTTCGAACTGCTTGGTTGGCAGGAGCTGGGACAGAGCAACAGGAGCTCACCCTATTGTGGGGATTCGAACCGCCAACCTTCTGATTGGCAAGCCCAAGAGGCTCAGTGGTTTAGACCACAGTGCCACCCGCATCGCTATCCTTGCTTAACACAACAATGGTAGCCTTGCCTCATGCACGCCTTCCCAGAGCTGCACCAGAACAAAGGTGGTTCTTCCTTCCCTTGGGGAAGGTCTATAGCTCAGTGGAAGAGCATCTGCCTTGGAAGCAGAAGGTCCCAAGTTCAATCCCTGGCATCTCCAGGTAGGGTTAGGAGACCACAGCGCCACCCCTGTCCTCACTCTAACTACTACAAACATGCCAGCTCTTCCACATCTTTCTATGCCAACACATCTCTGTTATGATCCCTTTTCAGTAACATCTGCTTGTTTAAATGATAATTAATTTGGCCTGCAAGAACTGTGGAATTATTAGCTGTTATGTTGCCATGTTCTCTGATGTTGCTCTGGTAGAAGGCAGCTCTGAGAAAGCAGAGCGAGTTGCTTGTGGGGAAACTGTCCTCAATAAACACACAAGATGTAACCGGCTGTGTTCTTAGATAAATAAGGTATACTATTCATTGTATCAAATTGTAAATTTCAACAGAAGAAACTCATAAAGTTCAACAAACAAACAAAGCAGAAGACCCAGTGGATCAGATCATTCTTTAGTCAATTCATGCATAAGGTCCATCCATGTAATGGTGTCTATTCCACCAGTCTGTTCATAAAGTCCAAACAATTCACATGAGAGGTTGTTACAGTTCCAGAAAATCCTTTCACAGAGTCTAGACAAGGATTTCTGGAATATTGGCCTTGTTTCACCATCCTGGGCTTCTTCAGTAGTTAAAGCACATATGTGAAATTGCAAGACAGTGGAACTTATGGCATAGCAGTAGCTGTGGTAATTGCTTTACGTGACCATAGGTTTGTTTGTTGTTGTTTTGTGGGGAAACTGTGGCATTTCAGATGTTTCTGGATTCCTCGCACTACCCTGGGATCAAGATGAGACCTAGGAGAAGCTAGTAAGCCACTACGTATTCCCTGGATTTTCCAGAATGTTTGCTGAAGGGAATATACAGTAGTACCTCGGTTTAAGAACAGTCCTGTTTAAGAACGATTCGGTTTACAAACTCTGGAAAAGCGGAAATAGTGTCCCAGTTTGAGAACTTTACCTCAGTCTAAAAACAGAATCCGAATGGTGTAAGCGCACCAGCAGCAGGAGGCCTCATTAGGGAAAGCGCGCCTCAGTTTAAGAACAGTTTTGGTTTAAGAACGGACCTCCGGGATGGATTAAGTTCGTAAACCAAGGTACCACTGTACTAGGAATGCAAGAATGCATCTGGTGCATGCTGGGTACTCAGTGGAGCCAAGATGGCCATGTGCCTCTGGGAACTTACAAGAAGGATATGAAAAGGATGGTCATCCCCAGTCATTTGCCATTAGCATCTGGCAACTGAGAAGTATGGACCCTCCGAGCAGGGATGTTGCATTTAAGGGCCAACCTTGATGCAAAGCTAAACACACTAAAAACCCCCAGTGCTCAACAGCCAATCCAATATCCCTGTCAACAATTGTTCGGTGGAGATTTTACTACACTTGATCTTAGCCAAAAGGCCGAGAAGTGGAGATTTTAAAACTGGCGGCCTTCCAGTGGGGCAGTCTCACACAGGAGCACCTCAAGCACAATGGAAGGAATAAGGGTTTAAAACACATGGGCTGTGTCCCTGCAGAAGTGGTTGGACTCCAACTCCCATCATCCCTGGTCCCTGATCATGCTGACTGAGGCTGATGGGAGTTGGAGTCCAACAACATTGGAGTCAGGATATTTCATCAGCTACCGAGATCTTTCAAAGCAACACCCCTTCTCCACCACTCTTCTCCCAATTGCAACAGCAGCAAGCACTGACCAGTTGAAGAACGACAGAAGCTCCTTTTCTCTGTAAGCATCAAGGTCGTAAACGCTCAAGGGGCACACGATGGCTCTTATTCCTCCTGAGCCAAGGCAGGTGGCCGACAGCCCCACGTAAAAGAGGACCTGCTGCTCCAAGGTGTGGAGGACGTAGTGCTTATCTATGAAAAAATCTTCAAAGGGGAAGGCGACGACAGGTAGCAGGGCTGTACCTGCAACATGAAAGGCAGTGTGTGAGAGAAGGGCAGGATGAAAGTGTAACTAAGAAATGAAAGTATTCCTTATGACTTTTTTTAAAAAAAATATATATTGGGACAGTTGTGTAACCAGACCGTGTTAAACACCCAAAAGGAGTTGCCAATTCTCTGTCTGCCCCCACCAGCATCATCGAAAGGACTACCAGGCTGTGCGCACACTATTATACCTTTAAAGCATATGTGTTCTTCCAAGCCCACATTTCCATAAAGTTCTCACTCCCGTTTCAGCGACAGCTACACTGGCACGGTCTTGTTCACAGAATGGAAGATGGAGTGATCCGCAATGATGTGCTCTACAAGGAGCTGGCTTCAGTCACCAGCCCTATTAGCACATCAACTCTACGTTAAAAGGTAAAGGGACCCCTGACCATTAGGTCCAGTTGTGACCGACTGTGGGGTTGCGGCGCTCATCTCGTTTTATTGGCCGAGGGAGCTTCCGGGTCATGTGGCCAGCATGACTTAAGCCGCTTCTGGCAAACCAGAGCAGTGCACGGAAACACCGTTTACCTTCCCGCTGGAGCGGTACCTATTTATCTACTTGCACTTTGACGTGCTTTCGAACTGCTAGGTTGGCAGGAGCAGGGACAGAGCAACGGGAGCTCACCCCATCGCAGGGATTCGAACCGCCGACCTTCTGATCAGCAAGTCCTAGGCTCTGTGGTTTAACCCACAGCACCACCCACGTCTAACTCTACGTTACAAAGGTAATAATAATAATAATAATAATAATAATAATAATAATAATATAAAAATAAATTTTTATTTATTCCCCGCACTTCCCGGTTCAGGTATCTACAAACGCGACATCAACCCTGCCGTGGGGGAATCCCTTGTAGATGATCACAGTGCCTGGAGACAGACGGTCAAGGTTGTGTATCCACAGCAGTGACCAGAGGAGGAATGACCACTGGACGCAGTGCAGAGAGAAGAAATGCCCGCGGTGCATCTGCAGTAGCAGAACCAGATGCCTTCATCTGCCTCTGCTGCAACAAAACATGTCTCTCCCGTATCTACAGCCAAAGGCACACTCCTCCATTGCCTCCCAAGAGAGAAGGATGCCAGCAATAAGATGTACATTCTTTCCCTCAAAGGATTCTGGGCACTGTAGTTCACACACGTTCACACCCACCCACCCACCACAGAGTTACAATTCCCAGAATTCTTTGAGGAAGAAAATGTGCTTCAGAGGTGCTTTAAATGTATACTATGCACACAGCCACAGTTGCAGCGCATGCTACTTCCATGGCAGAAGGTGCTCTATTGCTGCACCGCTGTTTTTGTCCAGAACCACCAAAAATAGTTTGGGAATCCATCATCTACATAAATGACAATCAAAGAAAACAGATAAAGTACTTCAATCAAGTTGCAGGGATTGGAAAATATTTTCCATTCTTAAGTTCCCATTTCTACAATAGTGGAAATCACAATAGTGATTTTCTTTTTTTTAAAAAAAAGTCCTCGTGAAAATTCATCAGCATTTCAGTTTAAGTCTTCTAATACACAGGACTGTATGCAATTTCCCCATATATATATACCTTTGCAAAGCAAGGTATATGCTCCCTATACAATGCATTGTTGCATGTTATTTCCACTTACATCTTTTAAACACAATATACTCAAGTGCATGCATTTAGTAGACATTAGCTGCAGAACTGCCTTGTGAAATTGCAAAATTCGGAGATGTGCAAATTTAGAGAAATGGCTTTGTTTCGGTTTGCGTATTGTTTGCAGAAAGCCCAAATTGGGTAGGTTCGCCTTGGGATGCTAACTGTGTCTGATTTCATCCCCACCCCTGGGAGGTGGCGCTACCAGATACCTACCTACGAAATGCAGAAACGCACAGATATACGCCAGTTTGCTCCGTCCCACCAGGCACTGGGCAAGCCAGCCCATCAGAAGCGGAGCCACCATGCAGGCACCTACAAAGCAGAGATTGATCGTGGCTGCCTGGTGGTTGGGATAGCCAAGCTTGATAGTGCAGAAAAGGATCATGTTGCAGACGATGCCAAAGAAAGTGAACTTTTCGCACAGCTCCACGAGCAAGAGCCAGATTGTTCCTTGGATTTCCTTCCGAGGCGTAGAGCTGGAGACGCCATCGCTGTCTTGCCTGGCTGTGGGTTTTCTGCCCTCCTTCGTGGCTACAGCGCTTAGCGGTTGCCCATCTGGCATGAGTTTCATATCTACAAGAGGCATCACTTGCTGATGCTGGAGGATAGTAGTTCGGGGCAAGGCAATCTTTTTTGTGTGCGCGCACTTCAGTCACCCGCTTCTGTAACCGGCACACAAGTGAGACCGTTGCGTTAAATTCCACATCTCGCCACAACAATTCTCAGATCCTCATCTTTTACAGATCCAGGCCGTCTACACTAACTTATTTGAGCATGCAGGTTTTTCAGAAACCAATCGGTTTAATTAGCTCGTTATGTGGCAAACACGACCTCCTCCCCCCACTCCGACCGCAAAGCAACAATTGCCTATTAAAATTATGTGAATCCAATAGAAAGTGCAGCAAACTTTATCTGCCCGCTACAGATAAAGGTTTAAATACCGAGGACGGCTAAAGCACCTCAGCAAAATTCAAGTATTGGGATCAAGGAAAAAAATAATGCAGGGCTAATATTCCAACGCTTTTAATTAAGCAACCGCGGATGAAACTGGGAGCAAAGCGATAAAGACAGGAAGGATGCACATAAGCAAATGAACAATAGCTTATCGTTATAACATTTCTTGTTATTATTCGAGTTAAATTGAGATAAGAAAGTTAATTAGGAGGGGGGAAAGTATATGCCACTACATTTAAGTGCAGTAAGTCGTATCTCCGTCAGCATCCCTCCTGCCAAATAATTGCAATGGGCTAATGAAAACAGGGTAGGGGTGGGTATCGTAAGGGAAATCTCCGTGCAAAATTTATCTGTTTTGACTGTGTTCTGGTCGCAACTGTTTGCTGCGATTCAGAAGAGAGAAAGTGCCTTTTTTTGGGGAGGCAAGCAATGGTCAGTGGCAAGCAGACAAAAATTAAAACTAAAATTAAGAAGTGAATTCCATGCAGAAGGGCAGCAGCCATCGTGGACTGACTCGGGGAGGCTGTTACATAGAGGCTCTGAACCAAACTGACTGATGTTCCGAATCCGAGGTTCGGGGCAATGCTGCCTGAATCCCATGTTGAGATAGGCTGCTGCTGCACTTGTTGCAAAAGCTAGCTGCTCCTGGACTGTGAATGCTGTCCACCCATCCATCCTACACTCAGAGTTGTGCAGATATGCAAATAAATGTATATATCATAGGGCTGACATATGTGTGGGATTTCAAAGGTGGAAGTGATGTCTGGGGGGAATTTCTGGAAGACAGCAGTTTGTCCTGGAGCTTTGGCAAGTACAGTGGTACCTCGGGTTACAGATGCTTCAGGTTACAGACTCCGCTAACCCAGAAATAGTACCTCGGGTTAAGAACTTTGCTTCAGGATGAGAACAGAAATTGTGCAGTGTTGGCGCTGCATCAGGAGGCCCCATTAACTAAAGTGGTACCTCAGGTTAAGAACAGTTTCAGGTTAAGAATGGACCTCCAGAACGAATTAAGTTCTTAACCCGAGGTACCACTGTAAATTGAAAAAAAAAAATCACAGGTTTTTTTGGGCTCAACAACTTTCGTGGTATCTAGGCTTTTCCTTTTTGTAATATGGCAGCCCTAATATATCATAAAGATACCATAGTCACATACACAGCACACATATGAAGCACTACAATACCAGTTTAATAGCCATGGAGAATCCTACAAACTGTAGTTTGTTACGAGTGCTATAATAATAATAATAGTAATAATAATTTATTACTTATACCCTGCCCATCTGGCCAGGCCTCCCCAGCCACTCTGGGTGGCTCCCAACAGAATATTAAAAACATGATAAAACATCAAACATTAAAAACTTCCCTAAACAGGGCTGCCTTCAGATGTCTTCTAAAAGTCAGATAGTTGTTTATTTCCTTGACATCTGATGGGAGGGCGTTCCACAGGGCAGGCACCACTACCGAGAAGGCCCTCTGCCTGGTTCCCTGTAGCTTCACGTCTCGCAGGGAGGGAACTGCCAGAAGGTCCTCAGAGCTGGACCTCAGTGTCCGGGTTGAATGATGTGGGTGGAGATGCTCCTTCAGGTGTAAGGAGTGTTGATCTTATATAGCTACAATTCCCAGCATCTCTAACAATCTACAGTTCCATGGTTCTCCATGGCTATTAAAGTGGCATAAGAGTGCTCTAAATGTATGGTGTGAATGTGATGTTAGGCTCCTTGGTCTCCAAGAGTCAGCGAACTGCTGGGAAGGTACAAGGAGAGCAACATGGGAGGCAAGGGCTTTGCGGAGCCAAGAAATGAATGTGCAACATCCTTGCAGAGTGAAAAAACCATGCAAAGACATTCAAGACACAGCCCCATCACTCATCACTGGGCAAGCATGTAATTTTTTAAAACATGTGTTTCAGACATGCAATTTTATTGCACATACTTGTTTTAAAACCACTGCTTTTGTTTATATTTTCGATACGTTTTGTGTCAATTTGTCTTCAATGTTTGATTTACATGCGTTTTAAATAAATACTGCCTATTGGTGGTTTGTTTTTGTTTGTTTTGCAAACTGCTTAGAGGCTTTTGCTGAGGAAGCGGTCTAAAAACCTTGACAACCATATAACAAAATTAAATTGCCTTTTTGCAGGGGTGGGGAAGTTGGAGGCTGACAAGGAAATCTAAAAGGCCCACTTTCAGTTCCCTTCCATTTTAGTCAAATCATAAAGTCCCCAATATATATATATATATGTAAGGAGCTAAAGGGACTTGTCACAAAATCTAAGGGGGTCCCCTGCTGCCCCCACAATTTAGGCACCTTTAATCAACTCTTAATTTCAGACATATACTTCTACACATTTAAAAAGAGATACAATTCTCCCTGAAGAACCACCAGTCCTAACAACCAACAATGTCAGGCCAGGACTAATAAAAGAAAGAAAGAAGACAATAAGAATCCCTGAGTGGTTTTTTTGGAAAACTGGGTCAGGGAGAGATCTTTGGTGAAACAAACAGGGGGTCTAATCCTGGCTCTAGAAGTTTTCCAGTACCTGATACAAGCAGCAGTTGTGGTCTGGCCTCCCTTCTTGCTGCCAGTTTCAGCTTCTGACAGTCGGAGCCTTCAGTTCCAATATAATTTCTCCCAAAAGGCCTAATCCTGCACTGATTTAAGCCTCACTAGGGGAAGATTTAAGATTGACTTGAGAGTGAACCCCAGTGGGACTTCCTTCCAGTAAACATGCAAAGGTCAGAGCACTCTTACCAAACCTGCAGCATGAGACCCGAGAGAGTCAGCAAGCCGGGTCAAACCACCCTCAGGATTTACATTCCACATTTATAGCCCCTGATACACATAGCAGGCTTACTCCAAAGCAAATCTCATGGAACTGAATGAGACTTGCTCCCAAGTAGGGAAGGTGCACTGAATATGTCCATTTTGGTTTATCTCAGTTTCTCTCTTTTCCATTCTCACATTCCCACATTAGTTTGCAAATTAATTCATTAGCATCTGACTGCAGATTTCATGTAATATACTCATTTTTGTATGCCGCTTTGTCCAACATATGCATTTCCCCTAATATATGTCTGCTATTTTTTTAGTAATACAGTGGTACCTCAGGTTAAGAACTTAATTTGTTCTGGAGGTCTGTTCTTAACCTGAAACTGTTCTTAACCTGAAGCACCACTTTAGCTAATGGGGCCTCCCGCCGCTGCCGCACGATTTCTGTTCTCTTCCTGAAGCAAAGTTATTAACCTGAGGTAATATTTCTGGGTTAGCGGAGTCTGTAAACTGAAGCATATGTAACCTGAAGCATATGTAACCCAAGGTGCCACTGTATATTCATTTCTATATGACATTTACTCGAGTATATGCAGATTTATATGTACATGGTACTCGACTGCAAAATTTGACAACGTACGAATTTTGAGAGGCAGCTTTGTTTGTGTTCACATATTGTTTCAGAAAGTGTGAATTAGGTGGGTTTGACTTTAAATTCAAATAGAAACAAAATTCTCCTCCATCCAAACTTGCAACTAGTGTGCATGGGATTGCAGCCAAGGGCTATAATACATCCACATTTGCTCGGAAGCAGCCTATCAAATTTAAACATTTTAAATAATCGATTTTAACTTTTCTGTTAATAATTTCGTTGTTGCGTCCTCTTTGTAAACTGCTTTGAGGTTCCCCTCCCCTACAATTTAGTGGTGCAGCATAGTTCCAAATCTGAAAAGAAAACATCGGTGGGCAACTCTGTGTATATTTGCAAGAAGACAGATTTAAGCTATTTCGCAATATTCTTGGAAGTCTGTTTGAATCAAACAGGGAGGGGGGAAATTAGGTACAGAGGGATGGGCGATAATTGCCATAGACAAGAGATATGTGCTAAATCCTTCCTCTTTGATTTCTAGGAGCCCTGTTCTCTTTGGTTACTGAAATTTCATTTAGAGGACAGCCTGTGTGTGTCTTGAGTTATTATTTGGAGCCACAAGGTCTAGAAACTCTTAAGAGAAAAAGACTGGATCTAATGATTCCCGATTAACACCAGACACATACCCCCCAACATTTCTCCGATTAAAATAGGGACATCCTATTCCAATAATAATAATAATAACAACAACAACAACAACAACAACAACAACGCATAATAATGATAATAAACCCCGCCCATCTGACTGGGTTGTCCCAGCCATTCTGGGCTGCTACCAACATATATAAAAACATAATACAACATTAAACAACTTTCCTAGACAGGGCTGCCTTCAGATGTCTTCTAAAAGTTGTATAGTTTCTTGGCTCAGGGATTGCATAAGTCCATACCCTCTAATATTTCTCCAGTGAAAATAGGGATGTCTCAAGGAAAAGTGGGACATTCCAGGATCAAATCAGAAATCAGGATGGCTTCTGTAAATCCAGGACTGTCCATGGAAAATAGGGACACTTGGGAGGGTCTGTAGATGTGGTAATGGGCAAACTCCCATTGGCTTCCACTGATTTTTTGTGGTCCTCTAGTCTAAACCACAGAGCCTAGGGTTTGCAGATCAGAAGATCGGTGGTTTGAATCCCTGTGATGGGGTGAGCTTCCATTGCTCGGTCCCTGCTCCTGCAAACCTAGCAGTTCAAAAGCATACCAGTGCAAGTAGATAAATAGGTACCACTCCGGCGGGAAGGTAAACGGCATTTCTGTGCACTGCTCTGGTTCGCCAGAAGTGGTTTAGTCATGCTGGCCACATGACCCGGAAGCTGTCTGCCGACAAACGCCGGTTCTCTTGGCCAATAAAGCGAGATGAGCACCGTAACCCCAGAGTCGTTCGTGGCTGGACTTAACTGTCAGGGGTCCCTTTATCTTTACTTTTACCTTTAGCCTTTCCTGAGCCTTCTCAAGTGGGAGAATCACCAAAAACAAGAGGGTTAGGAGGAGCCCTTGCTGTCTGATGAAGTTGGGAGAAGGAGATTGGAAGAATGGCTAGCAGAAGTGATGGTGGTCAAATCCACATAGGAGCCCAGGCTCTTCTTTGGAACTGTCTGGGTTTGCCTCACACCAGGCATGAGGCACCAGGGATTTTCCCAGTCCAGACTTTGCCCCCATTGCTAACAGGGAACAAACCCCCCTTCCAACACACACACACAATCATAGCGGTCAACTATTCCCCTTTTTAAGGGAAATTCCCTTATTCTGAATAGGATTCCTTGCAAGAAAAGGGAAAAGCTGACAGCTATGCTCGCAATGCTTGTAGGCAGATCTTTGCTCACAGTTACTGAGGAACAAATGCTACTAAGTTTGAAGAGACTTACTTCCTAGTCAGTGGGCTGCGTTGCCTCAGAGACTAATTTGCCCTGCTTATCTTCACACAATGCAGCTCTGGAGGCAGAAAACTCAGGCTCCAGACTCTGGTCTTTGCACAAGCTGTTGTGGCAGAAAGAGCAGGCAGACAGAAGCAGGAGAAATACTTTTTTTCAGATTGGCTCGAAACATGTTTACAAACTGAGTCCGGTGGGGCTTACTCTCAAGTAAGTGTCTGTAGTATACCACTATGCAAGCAACTTGTGTTTCCCATCTGCAGACTTTCTGCAGCAAAGCTTGTCTAGCGACCAAAATCATAGAGGTAGGTCTGTCAATCAGTTGCAGACACAGAGATGCCAAGTATTTTGTTCTGATAAGGCTCCTGTGCTTTTAACACATATCTGGCATACAGCTGGTGGAAGATTTCTCTATGTCAGGTAACTGTTAAAGGCACACACACTAATTGAAAGTGGCTGTATTGGGTCCATAGGAGCTAATCTAACCTAATCTATGGTAGGAAAATAGTGGGCAAGCTTTCAGATCATTCAGAACTCTTCATCAGGTTCGCGGAAAACTTTCAATGAACTCAAATGTTTGCTCACATTTTGGTTGTATATTGACTTGCTGTGTAATTTGGTAAGAATTCACAAAACCTGGCAGAAGTGAGATATGGGAAAACTGGAAGGTTTTTGGAGGATCTGGAAAGTTTGTCTATTAGGTGAAATCAAGGTCCTAGCTCATAAAAATAACAAGCAAGGCTTTTCAGGAAATGTGATGGAGGCTAGCTCTTCCTTTCCCTAGAATCCTAGAATTGCAGAGTTCAAAGGGACCCTGAGGGTAGTGCAGGAATCCTGCCCACAGCTGTCCCTGGGTGGGCTCGAACCATCAACCTTCTGGCTAACAGAAGGTTGCACTGACCTATTGCGCCACTTATTTGGATATGGGAAATTCACAATTACCCTGCCCAGCCATGAGGTTCTTGGTTACATTCACACCATGCATTTGAAATGCACGATTTCTCCCAAAGAACCCTGGGAATTATAGTTACGAGCTACGATTCCCAGCACCCTCAAAAACTACAGTTCCCAATATATATGTATATATTTCTTTTCTTTTCTTGCAGAAGCCATATAATTTAAATGTCTGCTGTGGATGTGACTCTGGTCTTTTGGTCCAGCCATCTACGTAGCTGGACTGCTATGGCAGAAAGAACAAAGGTCCCAGGCAGACTAAGTAGAAATGGATGTAAGTTCTATTGAAATGAGAAGTACTTCCTAACATAAGAGAGCACTCTGAGCAGGTTGCAGGGAGAGATAAGATGTTAATATAAGACACAAAGAAATAAAAACTTGGAGGTTCTCTTTATTTATGGCTATAGGAGGTTCATTTTATTTATGGCTGTAGGGACAACACATAATAATTAAGCTTTTTTTAATGATGTAATTTAGTCAGAAATGATATTTGGTCACAGATCATAAATCCACAGTCACTGAAGGATTCTCAGGATGCAAAATACTGCCTCAAGAGGAGTGATTTTCCTGAGGACTGTAGCAGGTGAAGAAGCGGTTAAGCCCTTCCCCCACATGCCTTCTCTGATACCATTATTGATTATTGATTATTACCCCCTCCCCCACAGCTGATGCAATTTGCAATTTTAAAAACATGCATGTTAAATGCAAAGATGCACTGGACGTCCTGTCTACTTTTCTCTTTAAATATTCAACTATACCTCAGGCCAAGCAAACGTCAGGCATATCTGGCAGAATTGTAATTTCAGTGAAAATCTCATGGGTGGGGTGTAGGTTCCCCTCCCATGCTTACCTTAGGTCAGCTTCACAGTACATAGCTATGGCTTCCCACAAGGAACCTTGGGAACTGTAGTTTGTTAAGGGTGCTGGGAATCGCAGCTCCGTGAGGTGGAAACTGCAGTGACAGTAACTCAAACAGTGACAAAGTTTAAGGCCAACTGCAAAAGAACAGCCTTCCAATGGCAGTGGGATGGAAGTAAAGAGGAAGAGGAATTAAATCAGGCATGGGGAATCTTCAGCCCTCCAGATGTTATCACACCACACCTCTCATCAACCATGGCATTGCTTATGGGGAGCAGGTGATGGGGTTTTTTAAAGTCCAGCAACATCTAGAAGACCACAGGTTTCCACAGCTGCTCATGAGGCGGGGAGTTCCACGTACAGGGCACTGCCATAGGAAAAGTTCTCTCATCTCTTGCCACTAAGCAGTCCTCAAAATATGCACAGGCTGTTCTGTCTTAAAGGACAAACAGATACACAAAGGCGGAAAGAGTCACTCAGGCAACTTGACCTTAAGCCATTGAAGGCTCTAGAACAGGGTTTCCCAAACTTGGGTCTCCAGCTCTTTGTGGACTACAATTCCCATCAACCCTGACCACTGGTCCTGCTAGCTAGGGATGATGGGATTTGTAGTCCAAAAGCAACTGGAGACCCAAGCTTTGGGAAACCTGCTCTAGATATCTTGGCCACTGCTTTCCATTGTACCAACCGCCAATACAATAAAGGTTCACATGATCCCAAACAGCTGGCTTTGGTCAAGTTATTGGCAGCATCATTCTGAGCCAACGGAAGTTTCTGAGTAGTGTTCAAGGGCAGCCCCACACAGAGTGCGGTGCAGTAGTCCAAAAACGTAACTGAAGCATACAAAACCATGGCTACATCTGACCTCACCACGAATGGGCACATCTGGTGCACTACTCTAAGCTGGCTGAAAGCACTTTCTGGGGCTATAAACACAGGCACTTATGTTTTGGCACATATCCATATTCAGCAAAGGTTGAAGTCCATTCCACCGTTCCATGATTTTTGGCACCATTGTGCTTTCCTCTCAAATGGCACCTGCTTTATTATTTTACGTCTTTGCTCCCTTTTTCTTTCAGCCCAAACATATATAATTATATCTGTGCTAGGCAGTTTTTCATATGTTCACAGGCTCTTGTCTTATTGCACCTATTTGACGGTTTTATAATTCAGAGGTAATTGCATTGCAATTATTTTTCATGATGCATGGTGAAGTTTTATATCGTGGAGTTGGCAGATATTCTTTACGATGTTGTTTTCTCTAATGGGTAAATTAGACCTAGTTCTATCATATAGAAAGATGGCTTTTTAAAAATCCCATGACAAACTATAGATTGGAGAAAGCACTCAAGATCCCGGCCCCCCCTTTGCATCTGCCAAAAAAGGGGGAGGGATATGTAATTATGTGACCAAGTAGTGCCTACAAGTAAAATAATACGATATGTGCATCTGGTTCCACTTGTCATCTGATAATGATGGATAGTGTCCATTCACAGGTTGGTCTCATATATAGAACTGGGAAGGAAAATCTCCTTCCATTGCCAGCTATGCTACTTTAATTAGGTTTACGTCAAGAAGGCACCAATTCCTGGGAATCGTAATTGGTCAAGGACTGTTGTGCTCCTCTCTTGCTTGTGGGCTTCTGATAGGCATCTGATTGGCCACAAGATGCTGGTCTGGTCCAGTTCTTATGAGAGGCAGTGTGGTGTAGTGGTTAAAGTGTCAAACAAGGCCCTGGATGACCTGGTTCAAGTCCTCACTTGGACGTGTAGCTCAGTTGTGAGTTGAGTTGGTGCAGACTTGGACTGTAACCCTAAGAATGCATACTAGGGAATCAATCTCATGAAAGTTAGTGGGATTCATTTCTGTATAAACTTGCAAAGGGTCACACTGCCCCACACGCAACACACCATTTGGAAGCATAAGATGTCAAGGAGCTGTCAGGGAGCCAGGTCAACCACAGGGCAGGCACACATACGGGCGGCACAGAATGCAATGAGTTCTTTATTAACAGAAAATGCCAACACTGCAGAGTCCTCTGGTTCGTATAAATCCAACTGACAAGTTGCTGAAACTGACCACTAGCTGTACCCTTCCCCTCTAGCCTAGGGTAACCAGACGTCCCCAGTTCCCAGGGACAGTCCCCAGATTTGCAAATCTGTCCCCGGACAAATTCTGTCCCTGGAATGTGCCCAGATTTGCAAATCTGTCCCTGGGAAACGTGGCAACAGCAGCCTCAGCAGCCCGGAGCCAGCCTGGTAGCGCAGTTGGCTCTGGCTGGTTTCAGGAGCTGCTCGCTGCCATGGCGCCCACCATTTTTCCTGAGCCACAGCAGCGAGCAGCTCCTGAAGCCAGCCAGCGCCAACTGCACTACCAAGCTGGCGCCTCCTGAACAATGGCCACCCACCCATGACTCCCAAGCCTCCCCTGATCTGCCAAACAAAGGGGGAAGGAGATTGGCAAAGGGTCGGGAATCACGGGCGGGTGGCAAGCCATTGCCCAGTTTTTAAAAAAACTCTGGGCATTTATGTTTCACAGGGTGCGAAAGAAGGGCTTTGCACTTTTATACAATATGCATGTGTACTTGGGCCCAGGATCTTTTCCCTCACCATCCCCACTACTGACTCCCTGTTGCTACTCAGCTTTAAAAAAAAAAAAAAAAAAGAGTGTCCCCGGATTCATTGAAAATTTTTTGATAACCATACTCTAGCCTCTCACTCTGGATGCCTCTCAAGCAGACAAAGGCTGTGTTGAGGGGGTGAGTGCCTCATCTGGGACTGTCTGGCTCTTTGCTCAGCAACATGTAGGACTCTCCTCGAATGGAGCGTTAGAGGGGGAGGATAGTCAGCAGGACTGTGACTGTCTGCACTCACACTGTGACTCTCAGCCTGTCTCTGTCCTAGAAGGCCCTCCTTCTCCTGACCTTTGATCGTTCAAATCCCCTACTTCTAGTACTTCCCAGCTCATCGCTTCTGCAGACTGTTCTTCAGTGTCCCACAACCAGGATCCAGGATCTAAGTCATCATCTTCTGAGCTCTTTTTGGGCGACTCTTGGGCACTCTTCCTCATTCAGCCAGTCCCTGACAGAAGAGCTTTGTTGGACCAAAGGTCTGTCTAGTCGTTTGACCTTCTCTCTGGGAAGCCATGACCAGAACAAGAGGAGGAGGAGACCTCTCCCATGATTGCTTCTCATTAACATCTACTTAAGAGGCACCTGTCTTCTGAAACCTGGAGGTAGCATCTAGCCATCATGGCTGGAAGCCCCTGCTCCCCTTATCCTCAATGAACTAGCCTCCTCCCCTTTTGAACCCACCTAAATCTCGGTGGCTTAATGTAACTAGAATACCTGTCAATTTCTGAAAATCAAGCCATGTTTCCCAAAGCTTCCTTTTTTTTTTTTTTTTTTTTTTGATGCATATGATTTCCAAAATAAAATAAAAATAAATTGTTTGTTTTTGTCGGAGATGTGCATGTTTGATCTCCCTCTCTCAGCAATAGGTAATTTAAGCTTGGATAAAACACAAGAGCAATTTATTGCTTTTAGTACGAAATGGTTTATAATTAGTTCTGCGCTTGGCAGCTCTGCGATGGATTGAAATAGATAGATCTATATTTACCAAGTCTCCCACAACATTTTGCAGCTGGGTAAATGTATGTTTACTCAGAAGTAAGCCCTATTGCTTTGAATAGGACTTCCTCTCAACCCACACATAGGTCTGCCACCTTAGGAAGCCCATGACCTTGCTGACAGAAGCAGAACTCAAACTCAGGTGTCCGTTTCTGCCAAATTCTTTGATGAATAAGACATAGGCATTGCAAGGTTTAAAGGCACAGCAGATGAACTGCATGGCTAGGCATGAACAGATGAGAAGGATGGTCACAAGCCTTAGTGTGGCAAACAATGGGCCTCTCTGGTCTTGGCAAGCAAAAGGGCACACTCTGACAGGCTGGTCCTGTGAGGTTCGTTCGTTCTGGCACTGGAATCTCTGTGTCCTTGGTGATGGAGAAACCAGCTCAAAATCCAACTTACTTTCAGGCTCCTCCTCTGGAAGAAGCTCCTTACTGATAAGAGTGACAGAGGGAGCTCCCGGGGGAGTCTGATATCAGGCCGCAGGACACTTTTGTGATGACCAGCTTGAACCTTCCCAGCTAAGATTATGCATATGTTGTCTGTAGAGTGTGTGTCCTAATGGAAATGCTCTTGCACACTCTTTGAAGTCTGTCCTGTACAGTCATACCTTGATCTCAAATGCCTTGTCTCCCGAATAAATTGGCTCCCAAATTATCAAAACCCGGAAGTGAGTGTTCCAGGTTTCAAACGATTTTTGGAAGCCGAACGTCCGATGCGGCTTCCACAGTTTCTGATTGGCTGCAGGAAGCTCCTGCAGCCAATCAGAAGCTGAGCTTTGGTTTCCAAACATTTTGGACTTCCAGAATAAATTCTGTTTGACTTCCAAGGTACAACTGTAATGCATTACTAAACAAAGCCTGGCTTGGAATTTGGTCTGATTAGGAATTTGGTGTGAGTGTCTGTACCAAGGGGAATTTGCCCCACCTACTGTTGGCCTGTGTCAAAAGGAATGCAGAGTTCAACAGGGGAAAAAAGCAACATTTCCCACTCCTGCCCTGTCCTGCCTTATCCCTTCCTGTCCTTCAAGTTTCTCTCAGGGTTTAGTGTGATGCTGCATTTAGTATCAAAATAGGGCCAAAAGGAGTCAGGTTCAAATCTCCAGTTAGCCAAGAAACTCCCTTACTGACCTTTATCCACACGTTATCTCTCAGCTTAAAGTAACTCACAGGGTTGTTGTGAAGTGGGGTGGAGGAGTTCTAATTGGCTGTTCTGTAATTTAAGTGTGAATATCTCCAAATAAATAAATGATCCCCCCCCCCAAAAAAAAGTATTAAATGGATACTGCCAGCAGTTTCCACATGTTGCTCTGGTGCCAGCAGCTATGTTGAAAAATGTTTTGCTAGTAGATTCCAATCTATAACCTTGCACTGGAAACGAAACAATTAAATCTGGCTTATGCAAGGAAGGGTAAGTGCATCAGGAAGTTGAGCCAGGACATGTGTTAGTAACTGCTTTGTAGAAAGAGAGGTGTGGCCCAGGTTACTCAAAGAAATCCTGCAAGTTCCACCCCACTCACAGTGACTTGCAAAGTTCTGTGCCAGACCTTCTTGAGAAGCTCCTTTCAAAGAGCCATTTTGCGCAGCTCTTTGCAAAGGGGTTTTTGTTTGTTTGTTTGTTTGTAGGTCTGCTGATCAGCAGTGCCTGCAAACTTCCTTTCTGCTGAGCAAGATTTTTTACCTGCCCCAAACCTAATGACAACCGTGGCATCAGGTGCAGGGGTGATCAGCGGCGTAGCGTGGGTTGTCAGCACCCGGGGCAAGGCAAGTAATTTGCGCCCCCTAACCTGGGGCAAGGCAAGTAATTTGCGCCCCCTAACCCGGGGCAAGGCAAGTAATTTGCGCCCCTAACCTGCCGCCGCTGCCAGACGCGCGCACAGCTCGTCAGTTGCGTGGCTATTCCCTCCCCCCCCACAGGTGTAAAGAATAAAGACACAGGACACAAGAATTTAAGTTAATGGGCGAAAATGGCCACAACTTTATTGATTACAGGTAAGAGAGGTATTGGCTTTAGGCATTGGCCCCTAACCGACTATCCGGTCTAACCGGGAAGGGTTAAACACCAACAGGGGGAGCTACCTGAGATGCGTATCCCTAGGCGCTCCCCGAGGGGTTACCGCTCGGGGGCGCGCTTTAGGCCCTAGCCTCCGTAGGTTTCGGACGAGGCGTCGCCCCTCGGAGTCCTTTAACGAACTACCCTTCAATCATTGGGGGAGGTGATGGCGCTCCTCCCCCCCGACCTCATTTGCATGACAATACCCCGGCCAATGCCTACCGCTAAAACCGGGAAAGTTGTGACGAATTTGCTACGAGGTAGGCGAAAAACCAAGTGGCTCACGAACCAGCCAATTAGCCAAATGGGAAAAAATTCCTACCTGGCCCCAAACGGCAACCGGCCGAAGCCCATAGCAAGGTCGATGGCAGAACCTAAAGGGTGGGTGGGTGGGAATTCGAGCTCGCTGCCAGGGAGAAAAGGGGCGAGCCGGTGGCTGCCCCGACCTTATGTGGCCTCTAGGAGGCCCGCCCCTGCCGCCAGCCGATTGGCTGGCGCGCGGGGGTGTGACTGGGGAATCCCTGAATCGCGCGAGGCTGACCCCAGCCTCGCCGGAACGTGGGGGGTGACTGGGGAAACCCTGTAATCCCGCGAGGCTGACCTCAGCCCCGCGGGAGTGTGGGAGGGGTCGTGAGCCCGCAACTCCACCCCCTCCTGAGGATCGGTAGTGGCATTCCGCGAGACATGGGGCTCTGCTACAGCCTGCGCCCGAGGCTCTTCGGCGACTCCGGAGGCGGCGAGCACGCCCCCCCCCAGATGTTGTGCCCGGTGCGGCCGGCCCCCCCCTGCACCCCCCACGCTACGCCACTGGGGGTGATGAGTGTGGCTTGGCCAAAATGACCTCGCAGGCCGAATGGGGAGGCACGGTGGGTCTAATTCAGCCTCCAGATTCACTGCTCACAAGTGTAGATAATACTGAGCTACATGGACAGCTTCCTATGTCCCTGAATTGCAGTTTCCGGTGTTAAAATAGCACTTATCTGTTTATGTTGGAAAGCAAGGTTTGGGAATGTTGGTGTTACTTTTTGGTGATGCGGGGGAGCAGGTCTCTCCTGACTTTTCTTGACACTGTCTATGTGATAGTCTGTTAAACAATAGACATCAGAGGCTCACCGCTGAAGGATTCATTTTAAGTTGGGAACATGCTGCAACTTTATGTTCCTTTCACACCGGATCATCCACCTAGAATCATAGAATCATAGAATCATAGAGTTGGAAGAGACCACAAGGGCCATCGAGTCCAACCCCCTGCCAAGCAGGAAACACCATCAGAGCACTCCTGACATATGGTTGTCAAGCCTCTGCTTAAAGACCTCCAAAGAAGGAGACTCCACCACACTCCTTGGCAGCAAATTCCACTGTCGAACAGCTCTTACTGTCAGGAAGTTCTTCCTAATGTTTAGGTGGAATCTTCTTTCTTGTAGTTTGGAGCCATTGCTCCGTGTCCGCTTCTCTGGAGCAGCAGAAAACAACCTTTCTCCCTCCTCTATGTGACATCCTTTTATATATTTGAACATGGCTATCATATCACCCCTTAACCTCCTCTTCTCCAGGCTAAACATGCCCAGCTCCCTTAGCCGTTCCTCATAAGGCATCGTTTCCAGGCCTTTGACCATTTTGGTTGCCCTCCTCTGGACACGTTCCAGTTTGTCAGTGTCCTTCTTGAACTGTGGTGCCCAGAACTGGACACAGTACTCCTGGTGAGGTCTGACCAGAGCAGAATACAGTGGCACCATTACTTCCCTTGATCTAGATGCTATACTCCTATTGATGCAGCCCAGAATTGCATTGGCTTTTTTAGCTACTGCGTCACACTGTTGGCTCATGTCAAGTTTGTGGTCAACCAAGACTCCTAGATCCTTTTCACATGTACTGCTCTCAAGCCAGGTGTCACCCATCTTGTATTTGTGCCTCTCATTTTTTTTTGCCCAAGTGCAATACTTTACATTTCTCCCTGTTAAAATTCATCTTGTTTGTTTTGGCCCAGTTCTCTAATCTGTCAAGGTCATTTTGAAGTGTGATCCTGTCCTCTGGGGTGTTAGCCACCCCTCCCAGTTTGGTGTCATCTGCAAATTTGATCAGGATGCCCTTGAGTCCATCATCCAAGTCGTTGATAAAGATGTTGAATAAGACTATGTCCTCCAAATGGGTTGTGCAAGCCCTCAGCCCCAATTAGTTATGATTCAGATCCAATCTAATCCAAATTCGTAAGTCTTCACCTCCATTGCTCCCACTGACTTGCATTGGCAATAATGTTTTTGTTTTTCCACTTAAGCACATGAAATTTGGAGACATGGGAGCTGCTCCAGAGGGGATTGATCCCACCAAAAGGCAGATAGGTCCAGGGGATTATGTGCTAGCACAGAATTAAATTAATATTTTTAACAAGAGCATACAGCCAACTGAGTGCTCAGTCCTGCTGGCTCTCATGCTTCTATTTGGGTGTGATGTAGATGCGAGAGATGCGACCCAGATCCCTCATGTTAGTGCTAAGCTTTATGGCTTATACACTCACTGTATGTGTGCTGCTTGTGCACAAGTCAGAGGCACACAAGTACTTGGTGTGAGTACTAATGAAGACAGATACAGAAAACAGCTGCATGTAAAATGCAAGCCTAACCTTAAAAACTAGGGCCAAAATGAGAAGTTTCACTGCCTAAGAAACTAGTCTGACCAAATCAGGTAGCTAGCAAACAATTATTTATTCATTTCTTTATCAGGATAAGAATGAGCCTGGGATTGAGTGGGGAAGGGTGGAAAACAAGCAGGTATATAAGAATGGCTGGGTACTGCTATCAGGGGGTTGGACTCGATGGCCCTTGTGGTCTCTTCCAACTCTATGATTCTATGATTCTATGATCAACTATAAACAAAAGACAAGCTGAGGAAATGAACAACGATGGGATTGGTTGGGAAAGGATGGGAAACATGCAGGTACATATATAAGAAAGGTTGGGTAGGGTCGTTAAGGATAAACCAAAGACAACCTGAACACTTGCCACCAATTAAATTCATGTTAACATTCCGAGAACTTACACAAGGGGGAGAAGCAGTAAAAGAAGTAGCTTTTAAAAAACAAAAACAAAAACAAAAACACTTCACAATCCCTCCCCAAGCACTGAACATCATTTCCACGCATTGACTACCAGTACGTTTCTGAGCACAATTCAAAGTGGTGGTGTTGATCTTTAAAGCCCTAAATGGCCTCGATCCTGTATACCTGAAGGAGTGTCTCCACCCCCATCTTTCAGGCCGGACACTGAGCGCCGAGGGCCTTCTGGCAGTTCCCTCACTACAAGATTTGAGGTTACAGGCAGAGGGTCTTCTCGGTAGTGGCGCCCACCCTGTGGAATGCCCTCCCATCAGATGTCAAAGAGATAAACAACTACCTGACTTTTAGAAGACATCTGAAGGCAGCCCTGCTTAGGGAAGTGTTTAATGTTTGATGTTTTGTCGTGTTTTTAATATTCGGTTGGAAGCCGCCCAGAGTGGCTGGGGAAACCCAGCCAGATGGGCAGGGCACAAATAATAAATTATTATTATTATTCCAAAGGAAACACGAACCCTGTGTAAAGCGTGCCTGAAACTCACTGGAATCTCCACCGCGGGGTGGGGTGTAACAGTACAGAAGTTACAAGCAGAATAGCAAATGTGTCTTCCATTGAAAGCAGCTCAAAGTTCATAGTACAAGCTCCTTTCTTAAACTGCCTCTACAATGAGGACCATTTCCCCATCTATCTGAAATTCAGTGGCTCTCGAGCCTCAAAGGAGTAGCAGAATGCCTGAAAATTCAATGTCATTTGGATGGAAAACACTGAAGCTACAAGCAGCAGAGGAGTGGCCAGTTCTCCCTTTGGAGTCAATTAGCAAAGACTACAGTGGTACCTCAGGTTACATACGTTTCAGGTTACATATGCTTCAGGTTACAGACTCCGCTAACCCAGAAACCTCGGGTTAAGAACTTTGCTTCAGGATAAGAACAGAAATCATGCAGTGGCGGCAGGAGGCCCCATTAGCTAAAGTGGTGCTTCAGGTTAAGAGCACTTTCGGGTTAAGAACGGATCTCTGGAACGAATTAAGTACGTAACCAGAGGTACTACTGTATTGGAAATTATAGAAAAGAATTAACTTGTTCCGAATCAACGGCAAAGCCAATTGAATCAAGGAAGGAAATAGTAACGAAGAGAATATTAATAATGAAAATTAATTGAGAAACAAAACATCCCCTCATACACCTCTGTAAACGACAAGCAAAGACACTAAGCGTCAGAACAACTCAGCAAATAGTAACTCGTTACCCTTTATGAAGAGAGAGAAAGAGAGAGAGAAAGAAAGGAGAAGGGGAGGGTCAACCATCTCAGCAGACTTTCCCAAGTCTTTGGATGCTACTTAAGAAGGCATTATCAGCCTTTTGGGGCCAGTGGGTGCATTCAAATTTTGAGAAAGTGCTGAGGGAATCCATGACAAAATGGCTGCTGCAAGGGCTGTCGCATAACACAAAATGGTTGCCACAGGGAAGGAGCAGAAAAAGAGTCAGGAAGAAATAATGGCGTGCCCCCAATCAGTTTTATTTGACAGAGAATCTCCTTGCATCTCTCTGCTGTTCACAACAGATGGGTCTCCATTTGGAAATAAGTCCTATTGAGTTCAAGAGGGCTTGCTTACTGGTAAACCTGTGTAGGATTACAGTCCAGAATTTTCTGCTTCTCTTTTTAAATACAGACAATGAATGCACCACACGGCCACCTCTCTATTTTAAAGGTTAGTGGTTGTGCGTGCACATGCTTTTACTTAAAAAGCATTATTTTTAAGCATCAGTACCTAAGGCTTGATCTTTCCATTTGACAGCAGGATGTACATTTCAATAAAAATCATTTGCCATTTCCATTCCAAAGTTTCTAATTTTCTCCCCAGGATGGTATCTTGAATTTCTTTTCATCTGTCATGTCAGCAGAAGAGCTGACAGCCCCTTGCTGTTCTTTTCAACCTCCCTGTAAACTTTTGCTGCTGTTGCTGTTGTTTGAGAGAGTTTGGTGGCATCTGCCTCAGCCAAGGTTCACTTGCTCATCTCTTTAACTTCATGATGACCCTCAGAAGCATGAGAGGCTGCTATATATGAGGTTATACCATTGGCCCAACTAGCTCAGCATAGTCTATCCCAGGGATCGCTGACTTCTCTGAGTTTGTGAGCACACTTGTGAACTGGAGAAGCTCTGGAGAAACTGGAGAAAAACAGCTTGCAAAAATATGCTAGAAGTGCACACAAAAAGTTGTTATTAGGGAGAAATTTGCACTAAAATGCCGATGAATTTTCATGAAGGTTTTTTTAAAAAAACAAACCCCTCAAATTCCTGCAGAACTGTGGAATAATGAATTTAAGATTGGAAAAGTGAGAAACCTCCCCTCACCTCAAAAAGGATATTATTGAGTTGGTAAAGATTCAGAAAAGGGCCACCAAAATGATTGATGGGATGGTGTGACTTCCCTATGAAGAACAGTTGAAGCATTTGGGGCTTTTTAGTTTAGAGAAAAGGAGAGTAAGAGGTAAAATGATAGCCTTTTATAAAATTATGTGTGGCATGGAGAAAGCGGATGGGTTTTTTCCTCATCTTTAAGAACACCAGAATTCGTGGACATCCAATGAAGCTTCAGGTTGGAAGATTCAGAACAGATTTTTTAAAAAGTACTTATTCACACAGTATATAGTTAAAACTGTGGAACCCACTGCCACAGGAAGCAGTGATGGCCACCAAGGTAGATGGCTTTAAAAGAGAATTAGACAAATTCATTCAGGAGAGTGCTATGAATGGGTAAAGGTAAAGGTAAAGGACCCCTGGATGGTTAAGTCCAGTCAAAGGTGACTATGGGCTTTTGGTGCTCATCTCACTTTCAGGCTGAGGGAGCCGGTGTTTGTCCACAGACAGCTTTCCAGGTCATGTGGCCAGCATGACTAAGCCGCTTCTGGTGCAACAGAACACCGTGATGGAAACCAGAGCGCATGGAAGCGCAGTTTACCTTCCCGCTGCAGTGGTACCTATTTATCTACTTGCACTGGTGTGCTTTTGAGCTGCTAGGTTGGCAGAAGTTGGGGCAGAGCAACGGTAGCTCACTCTATCGCGGGGATTCGAACCGCCGACCTTCCAATCGGCAAGCCCAAGAGGCTCAGTGGTTTAGACCACAATGCCACACGTGTCAATGGATCAATGGGTACTGGCCATGATTGCTATTGACTGCCTCCACATGCAACTGGCTGGACTAGATGGGATGCTGGACTAGATGGGTTTTGGTCTGATTCAGCAAGCTGTTCTTATGTTAACCAAGAGAACTGAAATTGACAGATCCACCCATCCCTACCTCGGAGAAAGAATAATTACTTCTGAGTAGGATTGTGTTGCATGATGCTTCCACCTGCTGTCGCGTCTCCCTGCTATTCCTAAACACAGAGAAATAAGAGGGGCTCATCAGGCACTCTGCTGACAACCCAGAGATAGGTAATGAGAGCAATCTTCCTGATAATGATCTGACATCCATTTAATGTCTCTTGTTCTCAGATCGCTGCAAACGTTGCACAACTTCATCCCTGGGAAAAACCAGCTTCTTTACATAACGTTAGGCAAAATCTATAGAATTTCACAAGGAGAGGACTTTGGACTAGGCTTGATTGAAGAAAGTGTTTTTATTTTAAAGATTTCCAGACAAAAAGCCCCCACCCCCAAGAAGGGCGAGTTTTAAAAAATAAAACAGAACTACAATCCAGTTTTCAATAAAATACCATAATTTATTAGAGTAGTTAGAAAGATCTCAAGAGTCTAACCAAGTGATCCATAAAATTGAATAAGGCTGCAATCCTATTAATGCTTCCATGGGAGAAAGCTGCTGTTGTACACAGTGCAACTTACTAGTGAGTAGGCATGTACTACTCCACAAAAACCCCAACACTTAAAACCAGCATGAAGATAAAAGGTAAAGGTAAAGGGACCCCTGACCATTAGGTCCAGTTGCAGACAACTCTGGGGTTGCGGCGCTCATCTCACTTTACTAGCCGAGGGAGCTGCTGTTTGTCGGCAGACAGCTTCTGGGTCATGTGGCCAGCATGACTAAGCCGCTTCTGGCGAACCAGAGCAGTGCACGGAAACGCCATTTACCTTCCCGCCGGAGCGGTACCAATTTATCTACTTGCACTTTGACGTGCTTTTGAACTGCTAGGTTGGCAGGAGCAGTAACCAAGCAACGGGAGCTCACCCCGTCGCGGGGATTCGAACCTCCGACCTTCTGATCAGCAAGTCCTGGGCTCTGTGGTTTAACCCACAGTGCCACATAGCAGATAATAATTCCAAACCACGATGTATTACCAAGTCCTACGGTCATGGACTGGTTCAATGCAGAGGAATGTTGAGAGGAACCAGTTGGGGAACCATCATGGGAAGAAAGTTCAGAGCCAGGAGATTGGTGGTGGGACAACAGTGAGTGGTCAGAGGGAGAAGAGGGAGAAGACTGGGAAGAGGAGGTGTCGGAAGCTGGAGAGGTAACAGGGCTTAATGAGCTGGAAGAGTCTTTGGCAGAGAGAGTGTTGTGACTCACAGAATGCCGTGTGAGATAGTAAGTCTGCAGGCTTGAGTTTGCTAGGTGATGCAACTGGCTGATGCAATCAGCCTGCGATGCTTTCTGTGGAAGTGCTGGGTCAGAATGATTCAGCAGTAATGTGCTGTCAGTTGACTGGCTGTCATTGGTTTAAAAGAGAAACCTGTCCAGCAGTAAGTGGGTGGTGTAGAGGAGTGTGGTCAAAGAGAGAGAGAGTTAGAGATCTTCCTATTTGCCTTAAGGTGCAGCCAGGTACAGTGGTACCTCGGGTTAAGTACTTAATTTGTTCCGGAGGTCCGTTTTTAACCTGAAACTGTTCTTAACCTGAAGCACCACTTTAGCTAATGGGGCCTCCTGCTGCTGCAGCACCGCCGGAACCCAATTTCTGTTCTTATCCTGAAGCAAAGTTCTTAACCTGAAGCACTATTTCTGGGTTAGCGGAGTGTGTAACCTGAAGCGTATGTAACCTGAAGCATATGTAACCTGAAGCGTATCTAACCCGAGGTACCACTGTACTCTGTTTGGCTGTATGAACTGCTCATGTATTATAGCCTGTAGATATTTGTATATATAGCTCACAATAAATATACTGCACTGAAGAACCTGGAACTCTGAGCATTTCTGCTAAAGCACCGTGAAGAATTTGCGACAGAGAGGTCCAGAATCAGAAGCTGAAGCAAGAGAGTGAGAAGAGGGAGGCTGAGAGGCAGAGATGAGTCCAACTGCAAAAGAGGCATAGGTGTCTCCCCCTCCTGCTGCAAAAAGCTCCCCTCATCCATGGTCTCCCAGAACCAGAAGAGGCATGAGAAGGACAAAGGTGAGATTGGCAACACAGCGGTCATTTTTATTTTGATGTTTGTCAAAATCTTATTTTTCGAAACTGACCTGGAAGTTGTGCTGAAGGGTGGCATATAAATTTTTGAAATAAACACAGCACATGGAATGGCGTACAGTGGTACCTCGGGTTACATACGCTTCTGGTTACATACGCTTCAGGTTACACACTCCGCTAACCCAGAAATAGTGCTTCAGGTTAAGAACTTTGCTTCAGGATGAGAACAGAAATCGGGTTCTGGCAGTGCGGCGGCAGCAGGAGGCCCCATTAGCTAAAGTGGTGCTTCAGGTTAAGAACAGTTTCAGGTTAAGAACGGACCTCCAGAATGAATTAAGTACTTAACCCGAGGTACCACTGTACAGCCATACCTTGGTTCTCGAATGCCTTGGTACGTGTACATTTTGGCTCCCGAACACCGCAAACCCGGAAGTAAGTGTTCCGGTTAGCGAACTTTCTTTGGAAGCTGAACGTCCGACATGACTTCCAAGGCTTCCGATTGAGAGCAAGAAGCTCCTGCAGTCAATCAGAAGCTGTGCCTTGCTTTTCGAACATTTTCAGAAGTCGAACGGACCTCCGGATGCATTCTGTTCGAGAACCAAGGTATGACTGTACTCCAGAAGAGCACATGGCAGGCTGGTGGCCACACTGAACAGGAACACTCCATGGTGTATCATTTTGTTACAGGGCCTAATTAAATGCAGCAGTGTGGAGTGTTCCTGTTCAGTGTGACAGCCACCCCCTCTTTCAGAACACTCCATCCCATGCCTCCTGATAATCCACTTTTGCCGCCTGACGGTCAGCATTCCATGCCCAATGAGCATGCTCAGTTCTCATTTGAGTATTTTGCGGGGGTGGGGCAGTCTTCTGGGAAACCCTGCCAGATAGGTGGGGTATAAATAATAAAATTCTTCTTCTTCTTCTTCTTCTTCTTCTTCTTCTTCTTCTTCTTCTTCCCCTCCTCCTCCTCCTCCTCCTCCTCCTCTTTGATTCTTTCCCCTTCAGATTATTTTCCCCTTCAGATTTTTTTGTACTTCTGCAATCCTGAGGATCCCTTCTTGTACATCTCTGTAGTGCCATTTTGGCTACGTAAGGATTCACACTTGGAAAATGAGTTCACTGTTCGTATATACAATATGGCCAGGGCTGGATTTAGGTTTGATGAGGCCCTAAGCTACTGAAAGTAATGGGGCCCTTTATATGTCCAGCTGTCCTTTGTCAACAAAAAAATTGTCACTGTTTTTTGTGTTGAATATATGCTATATAGTACCGTATATAGCACCTAGTTTTTTGGGGGGGGGGAATAAAGGAAAATTTTCCCCCCTTTATTTCCCCCCCCCAACCAGGTCAGGGAATCCAAACCAGGTCAGGGAACAGCGGGATGGCAGCGCTGTGCCTCCCCGCTGTCCCCTGAGCTTGTGGGGCTGCCCGATATCTGCATGAAGCCTGCTATCCGCAAGCCTTGGGAGCCCGGCGGGAACTCCCGCGGAGTTCCCAAGGCTTGCGGAGAGCTTCCTGAAGCCTGGAGAGTGAGAGGGGTTGGTGCGCACCGACCCCTCTCGCTCTCCAGGCTTCAGCGAAAGCCTGCATTCGCCCCATAGGACGCACACACATTTCCCCTTCATTTTTGGAGGGAAAAAGTGCGTCCTATAGGGCGAAAAATACGGTAATTTATGGACCTAAAAGGTATCTAAAGTCATTTGCATATATATATTTTATCAACGTAATTGTTGAACTGAAAGACAATTAAGAAGAGGTATAGTAATAGTGAATTGGCGGGGGGCAAGAGAGTGGGGCCCTAAGCTATAGTTTGTTTGCTTATATGTAAAAATCCGGCACTGGATACAGCGAATGAAAACTAGTAAAAAAAAAAATGCCGCCATTTTTGTACAGTTATGATGTGACATTCTTTCCAATTCATTTCCCATTTAATCATGACTTATTTGATTGTTTATCCTGTACCCCCCCCCCATTATCTCAGCCCCAGTTGAACCATCCAAATAGCCATTTGGTCCCAATGAAGATGGAACTGCATCACTTTACAGGGGTGGACAGTTCCACAGGTTTTCCATCCTGTCCATGCCCATCCACTCTCCGTGAACTGCGTGTCATGTTTGTTGTAAAAGATGTGGCACTTGGAACTGTCAGTCAACACACTTGTTAAAAACACAAGTGAGCTATGGAAGAATTAATCGGCTGCCTCCTCCCCTTCCCTCCCCCCCTCCTCCTCCCCCTCCCACCTAAATATAGTAATAAGTAGAACATTGACCCGGCAAGGCAGCAAGCATGGAAGAAGGTCTAATTCGAAGTAATTAGCAATCCATCATCCCCACCACCGCCCCTGAAATGTTTATATTGACCTTGGGCCAAATGCATCCCAGGTAGCTGTTAATCCTGAGTAATGCTCAGGCCATCTCCACCAAGGCTGGTCCTGGGAGAGGGAGGGAATGCTAAGATGAATTTGGAAGGGTTCAGAAGCAAGCAAGATAGTTTCTATATGCAGGGCAATGCATTAAAACACATCCATGCAGGGATCCAAATGGTGCGAGGTGAGAATTCAGTACCAAGGAAGCTGGATTTTGCAACCTGGATAAATTGCGCAAATGAAGCTTCCAAAGATCAGCTTCGTTTTAATGCTGGAAATGGACTATTTCTGCTTGCAGACCTGAAGGGGAAAACAGAGCTGTGCATAGCATTGAAACCTTGATTCCAAGCTGGCTTGTCTGATTTTATTCCTCAGAGGTTTTCAAGTCAGTCCTTGTAGGTCTATAGCAGGCATAGGCAAACTCGGCCCTCCAATATGGGACTACAACTCCCAGGATCCCTAGCTAACAGGACCAGTGGACAGGGATGATGGGAACTGTAGTCCCAAAACATCTGGAGGGCCGAGTTTGCCTATGCCTCGTCTATAGAAATATATTTTCCCCCCTTCCTTTTTAAAATGTGCCAAAGAGACCGTGCTTGCGGAAAGCCACTGTTTCAGAGGGAAGGCCTCTGAGCAACCTTTCTCAATGGCAGGGTAGTTTTCTTTGTGCAATAATCTTTATAAGGTTTTTTTTAAAAAATGTGGGAAATTCAAACATGGAAGAGGGCCACCTGTATTGCGAGTGGTACATTCCTAGAGGACAGAACCACATTGCTTGCTGCAGATTTGCTCTTGGTCCTTGATATGAGAGTTGTTGTTTATGATTCTGTGCTCCCATGTGTAAAAACAAATAAAACCCAACAGCCCACTCTGCACATAGAAATCTAGCATCTATTATCATACACGCAGAGACACACTAATACTAGTTATAAAATATGAAAGATAACCGGAGCAAACCAAGGAACACATGATGATTAAATGGGTTCAATACAGAAATAATATCCCATTCCGTGCCTTTGGAACAGAGAACATAAATTTTCATTAAATGTAGCAATTAGAGGGAAATGTCATAAGATCATGGCAGGGGGCTATACTCTTGTGGTTGTAATAAATAATATACATACAAATTATTCAAAGCTTTGTTGGAAATGCAAAAGGGCAAGTAGGTAATTTTTTATATATATGTATCAAAAGGCAAAGGCCAAAAGGGGAGAAATTATTGGGAAATGATTAGTAAGGTGATAGAGAGGATAATGGGGTACACTTTATTCCTTTCAACCCTCTAATTTACTAAGTTATGTAGATTGGTTTGTTAGATGCAAACTTAAGTGCACATGTTACCTTCAACAGAGGTACAATCTGTGCTCCTGTGTGCACAAATAGTTGAGCTGCACACTCGTAAAGTTATTGACATGCTATCTTCAACGTGTGTAGAGCCTGTGTACATGTGTACACAACAATTGAGCTGTACAAAACAACGTGTGCAGTGTTGAACACAGATAGCTGTGCATGTACAGAGAGTGTTCAGAGTAACAAGACAACAGAGAGTAATGCTACTAGTATGATCTATTTGTGTAAAAAAACTGAAGGTCAAATACGCTGCCTTTGATAAAGGACTGGTTTGACAAATTATAAAATTATGCTTTGATGGCAAAATTAACATATTAAAGGAAGGCAGAGTCAGAACAGATCATTGGGAATGTTTTACTGAGCGCTACTGATGTACATCAGTGCATCTAAATATACATTTTGTTTCTCTTTAATTTAGATGGGTTATTAATAGATTGCATGGCGACAAAGCAGTGCATTCCCCTGATCCGAAGAGCCGATATGCTTTTGTGTATGAAAAAGAAAGAAAATATTTGTGCTATTAAAAAAAAGAAACATAGCCTGCCAGGCTAAGTCACTGAAGTGGGGGTAGGGTAAACTCTTGAGTGAGCACGTCCGTAATGGAACTGCACAAGCCAAATTCAGAGGGGAAATTTGCACTAAAATACTGGTAGATTTTCATGGGGACATTGAAAAAAAAAGGGGTTATGGGGGAGAAGTGAAATAGTGGAGATTGTGAGGGGATTGGCAGAGGGAAGAATATTTAAGACATTATAGGTATGAAAATCTCTGTGTTTTTTGTCACTTTGAACATTCAGCTTGAGGATGACTTCTGTGCAACTTGCAACCTGCACTATGAGCATTGAATGGGTCCTAATAAGGCTTTTACATTCCTGACCATGTAAATTTTTTTCTAAGGAACAGACACAGCTGCCTGATTTTCATAAACTTATTGCACACTGTTATCATAGTCTACATCAAGAACTTTGCAGCCATTCAACCTGCTGTTGCAATCAACCAGCCTCAGGACCACATCTTACAGAATGGAAGCATTGGGTGTTGAAGAGAGTTTGGATTTGATATCCCGCTTTATCACTACCCGAAGGAGTCTCAAAGCGGCTAACATTCTCCTTTCCCTTCCTCCCCCACAACAAACACTCTGTGAGGTGAGTGAGGCTGAGAGACTTCAGAGAAGTGTGACTAGCCCAAGGTCACCCAGCAGCTGCATGTGGAGGAGCAGGGAAGCGAACCCGGTTCCCCAGATTACGAGTCTACCGCTCTCAACCACTACACCACACTGGCCCTCTTCCGTGAAATTTACTGTCCCTGTTGAAAATATGGATGGGTGAAGCCATCAATCTCAATTTCTCATTTTTCCATTCTTAAATTCAGTTGATGACAGGTATTTTGCAGATCTTTCTTCCATTTGCAACAACATTTCAATTTCTGCAGAGTTAGCATCAACTGGAAGCAGGAATGGGTGAATTTTTGTTTGTCTGGAGAACTGCATTGCCAAAATTCAGAAAAGTGAGAATTTTGAAGGATCGCTGTGATCTGGTACACATATTGCTTTGGGAAATATGAATTTGGCAAGTTCACCTTGAAATGCAAACTGAATTGAATTCCTGCCCACCCCCGTTGCAAGACAGCAAGAACTTTCACACCAAGGTCCAGCACCTAAAAATAGACTTCTGCTGAGAAAGCAACTTAGCTCTATTTGCCTTGTTTTAGTTTCCCAACCAAAAACTTTGACCCCTTGCTATTTATCCTGATAAATTATCACCTCCACCCCATGTAGGGCAAAGATATCTCCACAGTGAGAACAGAGTGCTTCAGGAATCATGATTATCCTGTAGTTATAAAATTTTGAACATGATCTACTTGAGGTTATATCTTGGCGTATTTTGAAGTCTTGCAGTTCTTAGTTGTTTTACCTATGCCCTTTTTAGGAGATACAGTCATACCTCAGAAGCCGAACGGAATCCGTTGCGGAAGTCAGTTTGACTTCCAAAATGTTCGGAAACCAAAGCGCAGCTTCCGATTGGCTGCAGGAAGCTCCTGCAGCCAATCGGAAGCCATGGAAGCCCCGTTGGACGTTTGGCTTCCAAAAATAGTTCACAAACCAGAACACGCACTTCCAGGTTTGCGACGTTCTGGAGCCAAAACGTTCGAGAACTAAGCTGTTTGAAAACCAAGGTACGAATGTATTGTTGTTCAAATGTCTTACTTAAAATGTGGAATAATAATAATTATTGATAAAATGAACTGGTGGAGAATTGTGTGTACTATGTGGAAGGATATTTTCAGGGGGATAAATAGCTGGCTCATTCCAGTGAGCCAAAGCTATCCACTCTGTTCCAAAAATGTTAATAGTTTGGGAATGACCAACTGGTTGGCACCAATTTTCTGCCCTCTTTATGTTGGTAACAGCCAGTGCCAAAAGCTAAACAGATCCATTTATACTTTCCCACAAACTCGCTCTCTCTTTGTCAGTTTCCCTGCCTCCTTGCATCATAAAAGGCCTCTCCCCACCCATTCGCAACTTTTCCTGATATACAAATGAGGGAAGGAATGTGAACTGCTTTCATTCATCTTTCCTCAGCTTGCGTCTTGTAGCCTGGGGCCTCTCTGCCAAGGATTCTTGTTATCACTCAGCCAAAAGTTTGCTATAGAGAGTTTTCTGTCCCAGATTTGGAGACAGGAGCAAACTGTCCCTGGAATCCAGTGTCCGGGGCTGAAGATTCATCACCATCACTTGTTCTGTGGCATCGGCTCTCCTCTTGGTGACTACAGACCACTCAGAACAACCCTATAAAGTTTTGCAGGGTGGCATAAGCAAAAATAAAAGGTCCCTGATGTTAAGAGGCCCTGCACGGTATTTGAACCCACAACCTACGGATGCAATTTTTTAAGGAAAGTGCTGTGACAATGTCTCCTAAGCCACCCTGGGTTTGATTGAAGGATGGAATACAGGGGTACATAAGTCCTACCACTGTTGTACGTGTGTGTGTGTGTGTGTGTGTGTGTGAGAGAGAGAGAGAGAGAGAGAGAGAGCTTCTGGCTCAGCATCCATGCAGTTCTTCAGAATACAACCTCTCCCTACACAATGCTTCTTTTGAAATAATTGTCCCAGGCGGCTATTAATGTCTAGCAGAGTCCCGTAAAATCATTAGGAACAATCGTGCACCGCAGCAGAAAATCCTTGCCTAAAGAGTCGACCCTGTAGAACGTTATTGCCTTTGGTAGAGGACGGCTGCTCCTGCAAGCCAGCAGAAAAGTTCAGGGTGACAAGGAACTTGCCGCAAGAAGGGGGGGGGGGACACAGGGGGGAGTAAAGGAGGTAGGGTCTCTCACTTTTTAAGCTGCCTCTGCCTTTGCTGGCTAAGCAGATTCTGATTATTATGACGACTTTAAATTGGTTAAGCAGATCCCTAGCCCTTTGAGGAGGAGGAGGATAAAGCTCCACAAGGGATGAATGAATTCCGCGTTAATAGCTGTCTGGGATAAATCTTCCGCCTTTTCTTCCTATTCAGCTTCTCCTGCTCTTTAAAGCGACATCCGCACATTTTGTAGAGGAGCCATTTTAAGGCACTTGAAAGAAATGCAACCAGGATGTGAGGAATAGTTCCTAATTTTCCTATGGCTTTATATATAATACACACCATCTTTGCACCATCGTGGAGCCCAAGGGGGAGAGCCAGTGTGGAGCGACGGCCAGAATACTGGGCTTCCTTGTGGGAAACCAAGGCTCAAGTCTCTCCTCTGTGTGTCTGTGTCACTTTGGACAAGTTGCTATCTACCTGCCCTATCAAACAAGGTTGTTTTGAGGCCACTATGGTGCTTTGGCGCCATTGGAGGAAACATTTCTTCCAGCAAACATTTCAGGAGAAGGTACACTAAGTTGCCACCTGTGGGTTAGGGAACTGCAGGACATGGACTGACTTAGGAAGAACCCTAGATGATGATGATGATGATGATGATGATGATGATGATAATAATGATGATGATGATGATAATAATAATAATAATAATAATAATAATAATAATAATAATAATAATTTATACCACCTGGTCGGGCCTCCCCAGCAACTCCGGGCGGCTCCCAACAGAATATTAAAAACCCGATAAAACATCAAACATTAAAAACTTCCCTAAACAGGGCTGCCTTCAGATGTCTTCTGAAAGTCAGATAGTTGTTTATTTCCTTGACATCTGATGGGAAGGCGTTCCACAGGGTGGGCCTTCTGGCCTTCTGCCTGGTTCTTCTAAAGCAATTTTCTAAATTTCTTCTAAAGCAATTTTCTACTAGTCCTCAAGGTTTTTGGAGACAAACTCCCCCCACCAAAGAGGCTAAATTCACTGGACACACGGAATGTGTAGAAGAACTAAACATGTATTGCGGCCATCTCACCTCTTTGGAGAATGCACCCAATGCAAATTGGGGTATGTATTGCATACTGGGAACATTTCTTGACTCAGAGGAAAGAATGGGATTTCCATAAGAAAAAGATGTGGGGTCATCAGACAACCTTCTTCACCCCAACACATGAGCATTAGAGCCTGTCTACCACTAATAGTAACTGGGATTCACACGTGATGAGGTGTTATTGTGCTCATGTTCTGCTAGTGGGCTTTCCATAAGCACATGGCTAGCCATTTTGAGAACAGACTGCTGGACCAGATGTGCATTTAACCCAGAGGTGCCCAAACTTTTTTCAAAGAGGGCCACATTTGATGAAGTGAACATGCGTGAGGACCAATCAAAGTTGCTGAGCTTTTTTTTTTTTTTTAAGATTTAACCCCAGGACATATACTGGCACGGGGGCCAGATTAAATCGACCAGCGGGCCGGATTAGGCCCCCAAAATGGACTTTGGACATGCCTGTTTTAACCTGATCCAGCTGGATCTTCTTATGTTCTTATGGACTCCAGCTCCCATCATCCACAGCTTGCTTATGTGATGATCAAGGATGATGGGAGTTGTATTCTAGCGACATCTGGGTTGAAGAACACTGTGCCACAATTTGATGAAACAAGTCTGAAGATGGTAAAAAAAGATGTTAGATTTTTGAGGGGAAATGTTTCTGATGGGATTGTTGATAGAGTTGAGCACTTATATGCTACTTTCCTGCCTTGCCAAGGCTCCTCATATAACAGTTTAAGAACCACTAAACTATACAATCCAACATCCAGTTAAGAAGGAATGGAGGAAATGCTGACTACTCATTGAAAAAGTTGAGAGAAAGAACCCATGACTTGGGGAGGGGAGGAGGTGGAGCTGCAGAGCAGGTGCACCACCACTAACAAGGCCCTGTCCGGCATACCGACCAATTTAGGCTCAGACAGAGGCGAGACCAGGCTCAGATTAGTGAAGCCTCTCCTTTTATTAAAACTCAACTACATTAGTATCACTATTCTTGCGAGTGGAATTTGTTTTAAATTGTTTTTAATATTGCATTTTTAAATTGTTATAACCTTGCAGTGAAGGCTGGGTGCAAAATAACAGCAGCAGTAATAACAGTATGTTCAAGGGAGTTTTTAAAGAGTTTGTTTCTTTGAAGAACAGTACATTGGCAACTTTTGCAGTATGTGTAATAATGTTTTCCTTCACAAGTGTACAAGTTTAGCAGGTGAAACAACAGGCACACAGGACATGGTAGCAATGATAGGATCTATTTCTCCTTGCCTGGTGCAATTAGAGGAGGGGGAAAGCTTTTTGGATCCCATTTATTACAGGTGCATTTCAGATCATCTGGAAGGGGGGCAGGGAACGAGACTCTCATAGCTGACATCCATCAGAGGGTGACACCTTAGTTTCATGAAAAAAACCCAGAACAAAGAGCTGGGAGTGTTACAATAGAAGTGACAGTTGGCTTTCTGAGGACTTCTAATTAAGACTGCACTTCTTCATGGACGTACAGCACAGAAACTAGTTAATCACTGGTACATCATCTCAAACCCGTTGCTACTGTAAGCAGATGTACGCAGATCTCGATAGTGCTATCAGCACAGAACACCCTTTCGCGAGGGACAGTGCCTATTAAAATCCAATTAGAAAGTCCCCGTCATAATCTTTGATAAATGATTTTGATTAGTCATACTGATTACTTAATTAATGGGCCGAGCAAGGGATTGTGGAGTGGGGAGGGGAGGGATCATTGTGATGGTCAGGGAGAAGAAGACCCCCCTCAACCTGGTTATTTTCTCAACTGGACCTGCACTGTGAGACAGGTGGCAGCAACAGAAATGGGGAGCCGCCAACTTTTGGGAGGCCTGTGAGCACATTTGCAAAGAGGAGAAATTTCTGTGGGAACCACATGCCACTGGGTAGTGACCAGGCATACACTACAGTGTGTATGAGAGCCAGTGTGGTGTAGTGGTTAAGAGTGGTAGATTTGTAATCTGGGGAACCGGGTTTGCATCCCTGCTCCTCCACATGCAGCTGCTGGGTGACCTTGGGCCAGTCACACTTCTCTGAAGTCTCTCAGCCCCACTCACCTCACAGAGTGTTTGTTGTGGGGGAGGAAGGGAAAGGAGAATGTTAGTCACTTTGAGACTCCTGAAGGGGAGTGAAAGGCGGGATATCAAATCCAAACTCTTCTCCTTCTTCTACAGCCTATTCTGTTGAACACAGTAGAATGCTTATTTCTTTTAAGTATTTTTTTATTAAAAAGATTTATTCAGCAGAGCTAAAGGCCTGGAAGTTGCAGTGGCCCAGTCCCACCAGTATCCGTTCTGTCTCATATTCACACATCACTAGCATAACATACTGCTTGATTGTCAAAAAGAAAAGAAAAGAAACCCTCAAAGCAGTTTTTCATGGAGGAAAACGTTACCAGTGGCTGCTAGCCATGATGGTTATGTTCGTCCTCCTCTATCAGAGGCATTTATCTCTCTGAATACCAGTTGCTGAAAATCGCAGGCGTCCAAAGTTCCTTTCTCTGCTGTGTGTACTTTGCCTGGACACTCCCTGATATCGATCTTGGTCTGTTGCCTGATTTTGTCTCTGGGCCACATTTGGGCCTGAACTGACTATCTGCGCTAGACCTTGTTTTGTTGACTCTGGGCTGCACCTGCAACCCTGCCTTCATTGGCAAGCTCTTTGGTGAAGGCTGAGATCTCCTGTTAACTTGGCCTTTAGCCCTCAAGGACAATGTCTGCAGCATCCTTAGAAATTGGGAATTTGTGGACATACTCTAAGATCACTGTTAGGCCTGAGGCTGCTGCAAATTGCCGCCCCCTTCAGTCCTGTGACTTTTATGCAGTTAGGAGCAAGTACAGTGGTACCTCGGGTTAAGTACCGGTACTTAATTCGTTCCAGAGGTCCGTTCTGAACCTGAAACTGTTCTTAACCTGAAGCACCGCTTTTGCTAATGGGGCCTCTTGCTGCTGCCATGCTGCCAGAGCACGATTTCTGTTCTCATCCTGAAGCAAAGTTCTTAACCCGAGGTACTATTTCTGGGTTAGTGGAGTCTGTAACCTGAAGCGTATGTAACCTGAAGCTTATGTAACCCAAGGTACCGCAGCAGCAGGAGGCCTCATTAGCTAAAGTGGTGCTTCAGGTTAAGAATAGTTTCAGGTTAAGAACGGACCTCCGGAACGAATTAAGTACTTAACCTGAGGTACCACTGTACACTGGAATCTGGCATAGAGATGCCATCCACCTCAAATGCATACCTTTCAACATTTCTCTAATGAAAGTAGGGATGATGATGATGATGATGATGATGATGATAATAATAATAATAATAATAATAATAATAATAATGCCCCACCCATCTAACTGGAATGCCAACTGACTGGTTTCCGACATATATAAAAACATAATAAATCATTAAAGAATTTACCTCTACAGGACTGCCTTCAGATGTCTTCTAAAGGTTGTATAGTTATGTATCTCCTTGACTTGGGGGTCGCACAACCCCATACCCTCCAACATTTCTCCGATGAAAATAGGGACATCCTAAGGAAAAATGGGGCATTCCGGGAATAATAATAATAATAATAATAATAATAATAATAATAATAATAATTTATTACTTATACCCTGCCCATCTGGCTGGGTTTCCCCAGCCACTCTGGGGGGCTCCCAACAGAATATTAAAAACACCATGAAACATCAAACATTAAAAAGCTTCCCTAAACCAAAAACAAGCAAACAAACTTCCCTAAACAGGGCTGCTTTCAGATGTCTTCTAAAAGTCAGATATTGTCAGATATTGTTTATTTCCTTGACATCTGATGGGAGGGCATTCCACAGGGCGGGAGCTACTACCGAGAAGGCCCTCTGCCTGGTTCCCTGTAACCTCACTTCTTGCAGGGAGGGAACCGCCAGAAGGCCCTCGGAGCTGGACCTCAGTGTCCAGGCTGAACAATGGGGGTGGAGCTTCTGTAAACCCAGGACTGTAAACCCTGGAAAATAGGGACATTTGAGGAGTCTGCAAATGCCACACTGCATTGGTGCCTCTAACTGATCTCCACAGATGAGGCAGCAATTCTTCTGAATGTCAGTTGCTGGAAACCACAAGAGGGGAGAGATCTCTTGTGCTAGAGATGGATTTAGGGGAGTGCAACCACAGGGGGCGCTGCAGCTATGATGTAGAATAGAAAGTCAGAGGGGGGTGCGTGGGTGGGTGGCACCAAATGTTGGCATCGCCAGGGTGCCCCTGAAATTTGAGACCCCAAGGTCCACCAGTGCTTGTACTCTAATCCTGCTTGTGATTTCTGGCTGGCCACTGTGAGAACAGCAAGCTGCCCTTGATCCACCAGGCTCTTATGCTATCAAGAAAGCCATGTTCTGCATTCCAGAAGCTCTATTATTCCCGTTTTAGAACACAGATGGAGAACTTGTGCAGCCTGCATCCAAAATTAGCAGGACTAATGAATCATCAGAATGCGCTGCACTTTCCTGGAATCCATGCTGACTCATAAATGGATGGATGTTACGACTGAGAGGGCAGTCTGTAGCTTTTGAGTGCCTGTTGTGGCTGAAAAATATGCATATATAGCACTCTGAAGCTAGATAAGTACTATTATTATTTGGTGTAGTTGCTTTATTCTCTGCCTGTGTCTCTCTCTTTCTCTCTCTCTCTCACAGTTTTAAATTGTAGGTTGTACTGTAAATCCATATTTTATATTTGTGTCAAAATCTCTCTCTCTCTGTCTCTGTCTCTGTCTGTCTCTCTCTCTCTCTGTGTGTGTGTGTGTGTAAAACAAACCACTGAGGAAAGCTTGAGGGTCAAAACATGTTTCCAGAGCTGGTCCAAGACATTTTGGCACCTGTTTATATTGTTACATAAAATTATTTCATAATATTATACTACCACTACTAATATCCCAGTTTGTTCACATACATCACTAAACAGTCGTTTGAAAAGCACAGACCTAACTTTACGTGTTTGTTCGTAGTCCTACCTAAGGACCATGGAGAATCTTCATGCGTAGCGCTTGGGGTCTGTAATCCTTGGAGATCTCCTTCACTTAACTGGATGGTGCTGGGTGGTGCTGAGGCTGCATTCTGGATTTCCCATTAAAGCCAGGAGGCTTATTCACTGCAGTCGAGGCTTCAAGAACGAGCCCCTTGAGAGCAACTATCGTCCTCCAATTGCTTGTCTTAATTTTCATTTATGCCAGAAGAGTTTCTGACCACTGGCTAAGCAGCGTGCGTCGCTGCTTAACTTCTAAAAGGAAGCGTAAGGTGGACATTCTTCAACCGTCATTTGGAAAAGTCTAGGCATTTGAATGTAAATTTCATGCATGAGCTCAGACAGTACAGAATCTGGCATTTGATGCAGAAACAGACATTGCGAGAACCTTTTTTTGTGTTACATTTGTGTGGCGGTTAGAGTGTCAGACGTGGGAGAGCAGGGTTCAAATCTCAAATGGTTGTTGTGGGAATTAAATGAGCAGGGGGAGAACTATGTAGAGCACTTTGAGCTTGTTGGAAGAAAAGGCGGGGTATAAATGCAAAAAATAAATAAACAAAATGTGATATACCATCCTTTTTTTTATATATAAATATTTTTATTAAGCAATTTCAACATAACAAATTATCAAATCATATAATCACATACATTATTTCCCCCCTTTTTTCCACCCCCTCCACCCCCACCAGGGACTTCCCTCAGCTCCTGTCTTTGATTTCTCTGCACATATTATTCTCTGCATGTTATAAAATTATACATATCCTTGCGTTGTCTAACATGTTATCAACCAATAAATTTATGTATGTTTATTAAAAACCTGCCAAGGAGTCCAGTTCATTTTGTTGTCTTTTTATATAATTAGTAAAAAGTTCCTATTCTTCCTTAAAGTCACAGTTGTCCTTGACCCGCAGTTTGTATGTCAATTTAGCCAGTTCTGCATAGCTCATCAATTTTTCTTGCCACTGTTCTTTCGTTGGGATTTCCTCATTCTTCCATCCAAGACTCTTGCCATGATATACCATCGTGTTTAACCCACCCTCCTAACTTGCCCACTGTTTGTGTGAGTTAGCCCTGTGTGGGGTTGCCCCCTTTGGCTAGTCAAGAAATATTCTAGCCAAACATTCGTCCTCCAATATAAAACAGCCAGACAAACCAAATGCCCAAACAAACACAATGACTGTTTTTCTCTCTCCCCCCGCTATAACATTCTATTGAAGCTTTTTTATATATATAATGCAATAAGAAACTAATCTAAATAAAAACAAAAATGGAGAAAGAGAAAACAAACACTGAGTCCTATCTCAAAGGTACGTCCTGCGAAGGGGAAGAAATGGAGGCAGTGAGAGATTTTACTTTCTTGGGTTCCATGATCACTGCAGATGGTGACAGCAGTCACGAAATTAAAAGACGCCTGCTTCTTGGGAGAAAAGCAATGACAAACCTCGACAGCATCTTAAAAAGCAGAGACATCACCTTGCCAACAAAAGTCTGTATAGTTAAAGCTAGGGTTTTCCCAGTAGTGATGTATGGAAGTGAGAGCTGGACAATAAAGAAGGCTGATCGCCGAAGAATTGATGCTTTTGAATTATGGTGCTGGAGGAGACTCTTGAGAGTCCCATGGAGTGCAAGAAGATCAAACGTATCCATTCTTAAGTAAATCAGCCCTGAGTGGTCACTGGAAGGACAGATCCTGAAGCTGAGACTCCAATACTTTGGCCATGAGAAGAGAAGACTCCCTGGAAAAGACGCTGATGTTGGGAAAGATTGAGGGCACAAGGAGAAGGGGACGACAGAGGACGAGATGGTTGGACAGTATTCTTGAAGCTACCAACATGAGTTTGACCAAACTACGGGAGGCTGTGGAAGACAGGAGTGCCTTGCGTGCTCTGGTCCATGGGGGTCACGAAGAGTCGGACACGACTAAACGACTACACAACAACAACAACACTTGTCACGCACAGAAAGAGATGGATCCTCCCAGCTCTCACCTGGGACAGCTTTCCTTTCTTTCCCCAACATTTCACCTGGGAGATCTTTATTTCCCTGCCTAGAAGTGAGGAGACTTCAAATTTTCTGCCCATCAATTGGATGTGCCTAGAAATGATTGCTGCCTGTGCTATTTTCCTCTTTCCTCTAAGGTGTCCTGTTTAAGTAGGAACGTGACGCACAAAGCACATGGCTTCTCTGAAAGAATCCTGGGAACTGTAGTTTACCCTGTGCGGAGGTACTCTTCCCAGGACTCTTGACAAACTTCACATCCTAGGATTCTTCCCCATGTGCTTTGAATGTATGGTGTGTACGCAGGACCTCTGCACACATTTAAAGGCACCCGACAAGCATTTCTGCATTCTGCTTAGTTTCACCACATTTTGGTTCAAGGATTGCGGCAGTGAGGGGAGTACAATCGAAGCACGAGGCCTTGGGCAGTAGGGAGGGAGGGAAAAGCAGAGCAAAGGCTAATGAGCACATTGCAAGGGACTGTGCGTGTGAGTTAGAAAAAGCTGTACAACAGCCAAGTGGGAGGGCCAGGGAAGGAGCTCGTTGGAGCTGGAGGGCGTGTGAGGCAAGCTGCAGAGCAGGAGAAGCTGGGTGACTCCATTAGGGGAGGGTTGAGGGAGGAGAGTGAAGGGGGCAGAAAAGGCAGGGAGCTGTGTCTGTTGGAGAGAGATTAAAACAGCAGCAGGAGAGTCTTGCTTCCTCAAAACGGTGGTGTTGTGTGGATCCGGAAAAAGACAAAGGTGCGTTGGCTTTAACGCTTTACACAGCGTTTTCCCTTGCAGCAAAAGCTTTTTGCAGGAACAACAACAACGAAAGAGCACAGTGTGCGTGGCTGGGCTTTCGCTTTCAGTGTTTTGCTTGTGCAACTTCTGACAAAGGCTTTCTGGTTCACAGACCAGTGTGGGAAGTTGGAGGTGGGGAGACTGAAGTTGCAACCGGATAGATAGATGGGTAGAGAGACAGACAAACGCTTGCCTAGGACAGAACTCACTGTCCCACAGAACTCACTGTGGCCTTCTCCTGAGCTGATGTCTGTAGCATTTCACAGGGCAGGTGCAATACATACTGGAAATGTTCAGGCCCTTTTGGGATCTTGGAATGAAATCTAAAATCATCTCATTGGCCTCACCTCCTACATTTTCTACATTGCCAAACTTAGCATGCTCACTCTCTCGAGGAAAATATCACCTTATGGTTTGCTAGACCAAGAAGCAGGGGAGAGGTTGGTGAGCGAGAGAGCATGCGAATAGGTGCTAGTGAAGCCACTAAAGCATTTCTAGGTCTCCAGTTGCACAATTTATTTCTGGGCTTTCCTAATTTATTTAGTTAATGCAGTTGCCCATCTTAACTTCCCAGTTTTTGAAGAGTGTTATTATTATTATAGATTTATTATTTTAAGTATGGGATTTACCTGAAGCTAGAGGAACACAGGCCCTGGTTTTACTGAGAAGACAAACCACTATGTGAGAGGGAAAATGCCAGACTGCAAGTCACATGACTGAATGCTCCGTGATACAGATATATATATATATATATATATATATAATCCCTGTACATAGAAAATCAGCAGGGAGAATGTGGCTTGCTAGTGCAGGCGAGTTTTTAATTCTTGGGTGGAGGAGCCTTTAGTCATGTGAACTTCCCCTTGCCTCACTGACACAGGTTTTCCACCAATGAAAATTAGCCTTCTTGAACAAGAGGAGCTGCTCCTCCTCTGTGTTTCCCTGTGGGGTTCTAGAAAGCAAAGATTCAAGCAGGTAATTTCTTCAGCATCTGCAGGCGTTTATTTATTTTCTGCTCTGATTTTCTATCTGCAAGGGGGAACTGCAACATAATGTTGCAGCGTGGTGTACACCTCCTCAATGTTCCAGCAAGATGGACATGTACTCCTCCACGATATTGCACCCTGCTCTCGCCCTGCTTTTCATCCTCCTCACCCCTACCAAAAATCTCAGCATCCTGTAATCACTGTGCATGTTCCTTCCTGGGGCTGTTTTTACCTTCCATTCCATGTTAGGGTTGGCTCCTTCCATCACATGTTTTGTAAACCTTGGTTTTCCCCAAGGCTGCGGACATGTCCCTAGTCTGCCTTCCTGGTGCCATGTTGGCTACAAAGAGTAGAAGCTGATCTATCAGGGCAAGTGGACCACAGCCTCCCCAGCTCCCACCTGCCTGCCTTCTTACTTACAGCCAGCCCCTTAATGCCTATAGAACATGGCATAGAGTTCTAGAATCAGTTGGCTCTGCCTGTCGGTGGCTCTGGCTCCCCCTACTGTCAGCCTCCCTGCCTTTCACCCTACCAGCCTCTATGGGCTCCAGCCATCCCTAGCTACCTAAGTGATGACACTCACATATGTACACTGGAAACAGAGGGGCTAATTTTATCAACTGCCAAATGTTTCTGGTTCTTCAAGTTCCTTTACTAAACTTTCCCTCTTGGCACTGATAAGATAAGACAGGTTCTCCCACTTGAAATGTCCGTAGACCAGGTAGTGGGTGTTGTTGTGTGTGTGTTTTTAAAAAAATGTGGATATATTCAAGATGTCTGCCATTGGTTATTAAAATATAATAATCCACATCTCTGCATAGTAGCAAATGATTGACTTATGAAGTGCTTAAGGACTCATTACTTTCTTTCAAAACGAATTGCTTTGAACAGCAAATGCAGTTAATCTTTTTTGTGTCTATTTCAGATATATTTGCAGGAGGGGGGAGGGGGGGAGAAGGAGAAATCTCTCCACTTTTCGATGCGAGTAGGATTGAGTGAATTGCACTTATTTTTATAAGCACACTTCAATCAAGCCCAACTAAATGCAAATTATTTGGCCTATCCTCCCCCGTGCCTCACTTCTTCTGGAACTGCTGCCAGTGCAACTCCCCTGCAGTTGCTTGGAGAAACTGGCAGATTAAAAAAGTTTTTTTGCTAGTCTGAAAGGCTGCCTCCGCCACTGTGGCCATTAGTGAATGAACAGGTGCATTTGCAAGGGTGTGCTATGCAAGTAACTACACAAAAGCACATTCCTATGCAGGCAAATACAGCATGTGGGGACGCAGTGGCAAACTGTCCTGGTTTCTCACTGCTTTGCAATGCACACTAGCATAGTCACTGCAATCTTGGGCACAGACTTTGATCTCTCACCTTGTTGCTGGTGCAACATTATCCCAGGAAGTGTGATCTTTCCAAAGCACTCCTGCCAAAACCTGCAACACAAAGATTACTCCCCACGCCCATGCCAGTGGCTCAGTTGTTCACCTCAAGGTTCATTCTCCTTCTGCTTTGCCTTTGCAATGTGGTAAAACCTGTTGCTTTTAAGTTCTCTCTCAAGGATCAATCTAAGCTGGGTTTTGATTACCAGAGCTCCAGGCAGTTTATTCTTTCCTCCCTTCCAAACATCCATTTCCCACCTTATAGAAAGGGGAGAAGAGGAGGGGCAGGGAACTCTAAACCTGAGAGTATATTGTGTATTGGAATGTTTATTTCAGGGATGGGGAACATCAGACCCAGCCAGGGACTGAAGGAAATCCTTCAAGCAGTAGTGCAGTGGCAAATCCAGAAATGCAGGGTCCCTTTATGAGAGTCACTGCTGCGCTGCTTTTAAGGTAAAGGTAAAGGACCCGGCGCTGTGTGTAAAACCTCAGTGCCTAGGACTTGCCGATCGTATGGTCGGCGGTTCGAATCCCCACGGCGGAGTGAGCTCCCGTCGTTCGGTCCCAGCTCCTGCCCACCTAGCAGTTCAAAAGCACCCCTAAGTGCAAGTAGATAAATAGGGACCGCTTTATAGCGGGAAGGTAAATGGCGTTTCCGTGTGCTGCGCTGGTGCTGGCTTGCCAGCTGCAGCTTCGTCACGCTGGCCACGTGACCCGGAAATGTCTCCGGACAGCGCTGGCTCCTGGCCTCTTAAGTGAGATGAGCGCACAACCCTAGAGTCGGACACGACTGGCCCGTACGGGCAGGGGTACCTTTACCTTTACCTTTAAAGGACCCCTGACAGTTAAGTCCGGTCGCAAACAACTCTGGGGTTGCGGTGCTCATCTCTCTTTACAGACCAAGGGAGCTGGCATTTGTCCACAGACAGTTTTTCTGGGTCATGTGGGCAGCATGACTAAGCTGCTTCTGGCGCAATGGAACACTGAAACCAGAGCAGCGCATGGAAACACTGTTTACCTTCCCGCTGGAGCGGTACCTATTTATCCAAAGGCTTTTGCAACCATTCTGTGAGTATTGCCACTGTTAGCAATGAGTTGGATGCGATAGACACAGCTTTAGGCAGTTGTCATTGGCACATCGTCTGGCAATCCACCGGGCACCGCTCCTCGCCTTTCTCAGTGTAGCAAGTATCTTTTCGCTCACAAGAACCTTACGCTATGTGACAATAGCAGGCTCTGTGTCCTTTATGCTGGCCTCAAACCAGTCAAGGATCTGCTGCTGAAGGAGGACATAAGCTGTTGGAAACATGCCCGGGAAGGCTGCCAACTTCCCAGGTATTCGAGGTGTATCTCTGGTGGTCCTCTCTGGCCGTAAATCTCCCTCAGTCCAGGGAGACCGGTAATAAGCGATCCCTCTCTCCTGAGAAGAGCACGCTAGTCTTCTGGCTTATCATAGCAGAAGAAAGACTCAATCAGTAGTTCTAAACTACTTTATTTGTTGTTGTTGTTTAGTCATTTAGTCGTGTCCGACGCTTCATGACCCCATGGACCAGAGCACGCCAAGCACTCCTGTCTTCCACTGCCTCCCGCAGTTTGGTCAAACTCATGCTGGTAGCTTCAAGAACACTGTCCAACCATCTCGTCCTCTGTCGTCCCCTTCTTCTTGTGCCCTCCATCTTTCCCAACATCAGGGTCTTTTCCAGGGAGTCTTCTCTTCTCATGAGGTGGCCAAAGTATTGGAGCCTCAGCTTCACGATCTGCCCTTCCAGTGAGCACTCAGGGCTGATTTCCTTCAGAATGGAGAGGTTTGATCTTCTTGCAGTCCATGGGACTCTCAAGAGTCTCCTCCAGCACCAGAATTCAAAAGCATCAATTCTTCTTTATGCATCAGCCTTCTTTATGGTCCAGCTCTCACTTCCATACATCACAACTGAGAATCCTAGCTTTTACTATATGGACCTTTGTTGGCAAGGTGATGTCTCTACTTTTTAAGATGCTGTCTAGGTTTGTCATTGCTTTTCTCCCAAGAAGCAGGTGTCTTTTAATAAATAAACTACTTTATTTACAGTCTTATAATACAGAGACTCCATCAGTATGTCTGTGCTCTTTGGAGACCGGTACAGAACTGCGTCACATACAGCAGTGAAACTAACTTCCAAAAGTACTCAGACTTCCTGTCTCACGTTCTCTCAGACACTCACATGATGTATACAAAACATAGTACAATAGTACCGCTCGCTGGAGCAGCTCGGATAGATAAAAATCCTAACAATAGCTGTGTTGTAGGTTGTCTCTTTGGTGTGGTTCCACCTTGCTTTGACTCTAACTCTGGGGCAGTTCAGTAGAGCTTGTTCAATGGAATGAGAGAAGTATTCACACGGTTGAGGTATGACTCTTGGTTAGAGTGTGGTGCTGATGATGCTAAGGCTGCAGGTTCGATCCCCAATATGGGACAGCTGCATATTCCTGCATTGCAGAGGGTTGGACCTCTGGGTCCCTTCCAACACTACAATTCTATGACTCTTCTGGCAGTGTTGATTTTAGAGCTGGGCAATATATTGATAAATTGTCTGGTGTTCTGATTGCAATACCAGTTTCAGACAATTTGATCTGGCAATACATTGCGCCAGCTCGAATTGCCTTCAGACAGCAATGGCACAGGCAGGCAGGTAGACAGAACCTAAGAAGGTTGTGGGCAAGCACTTTCTTGGGCCCCATCTACCTGCATGCCTGCGCCTTTGAGGAAGCTCCCTGCTCCTCCAGCTTGCTCGAACTGGAGCAGTACGGGGCTTGCTGAGGTGAGGGGCTGGTGGCTTCCCACCCCCCAGCTGAGCAGTTCCACTATGCCTCAGTGCCCCTTCCAGCTTGCATGACAGCTGGAGAGGTATCGGGGCTTGCTCACTGTAGTGCTGAGCAATGTATCTGGGCTGCTTCTTCCTCCCCTAAGGTGAGGAAGCAGTAGCAACCGAGAGACATTCCAGACACTGTGCTACATCAGCATATCATGGTGTTTAGCTGCTGATATATCACGATGCTGATATATCACGATGCTGATATATCACGATGCTGAAAACCAGATACCACCCAGCTGTAGCTGATTGGAGAGCACACTTTCTGCTTTGGGCTATGGACCCTCTTTGCCTAGAGATGTATCTTGCTCACCACCAGGGGGTGATCAGTTTCACAGTCCATTCCCGTGTGACAAAAACACATAATAATAATAATAATAATAATAATAATAATAATAATAATAATAATTTTTATTTATACCCTGCCCTCCCCAGCCAAGACCGGGCTCAGGGTGGCTAACACCAGGAATAAAAAATTAAAATACAACTTAAAAACAAGATTAAAATACAACATTAAAATGCAGCCTCATTTTAGTAGAAACTCAAATCAAAAACTTTTTGGGGGATGAAAACGTCAAATCTTCACCAAGGCCAACTATCCAGACTGGTTCTACATGGGCCAGAAAAAAGTCAGGGAAGTCCCCAAATAGGAGTTCCATCACAGAAGGAGAAAGGAAAAAGGAAAGAGGGGGAGGGGATCGAGTTGATTCCAAGCCAAAGGCCAGGTGGAACAACTCTGTCTTACAGGCCCGGCAGAAAGAAATCAGATCCTGCAGGGCCCTGGTCTCATGAGACAGAGCATTCAGTGCCGATTGCCTGATAAATTGTGGTATATAAATTATTTTAACAAGATAAAATGACTTCACTTACTGCAAACTACAGTCCTGCTTAGTTTGGACACTCTCCTTATTCAGTAAAAGTAGAAGGGCTATAGCTCAGCAGTAGAGCATCTCCTCTGCACGTAGAAGGTCCCAGGTACCATCTGTCTCTAGGTAGGGCTGGAAAAGGACTCCTGCTTGAAGCCCAGGAAATTTGCTGCCAGTGTGGAGAGTATTGAGCTAGCTGGACCAATGATGTGATGGCTTACTGCTTGTTCCTATTCTGCTGAGTGAGGCCCTGGATTTCTGCCTGCAAGTCCTACCTTGTTGACACCCACCCCATACTTGTTCCCTCGCGCTTCGTTTCACATGTCGGGAATGCTGATGTCACACCATGAATGTAATGTTAAATAACATTCTCGCTCTGAATTTCCATCCCAGGTCTCCAGAGGATACGGGCCAAAATGACTAAACTTAATGAAATAGTAGACTTGGACGTGGTGAAGGCCTACACTTTTTATGCAGTCATTATCATCATAAAAATGATGCTGTTGAGCCCTCTAACAGGATACTTAAGATTGAAGAAGCAGGTGAGAAAATATATGTGTTTGGAAATGGAAAGCCCAATGGTGTTTTTCAGAAGGCGGAAACCCACTAATGTGTGCAAAGGGACAGGATCTAGATCTGTTTCTTGGAAACCGGCTGATATTCTGCACACACAGCTCTCAAAATCTTTATTTACGGTTCATTCACACCATACATTTAAAGCAGTGGTTTTTCAACCCTTGAATGATGGTCGGGGTGCCACGAGCAAAACTGACCTCTGTCCCTCTTTCCTTCCTTCCCTCTTATGATGCCCTCTTGCGTCTCTGCCTCCCAAAGGCTTACACAGCTATTTGTTGCAGCAGCCCTGGGTACAAGCTCCTCAGGCAAATGGTGCCTTTGGGGCTGGCCAGGGGGTGCTTCTCAGACCCCTCTTTTTGGAGCAAGGGGGCGCAGCTCAAAGATCACCCTATTTTTGTAGTTGTAAGTTGTTCTAAATGTTGCGGGACCTAACAACAATAATAATGCATTTATTCCTCATGCCCTCGAACAGGCATTCGCCAACCCTGAAGATGCGGCTGCATTGGGTAAAGGAGAGGATGGGAAAAAGGCTCTCAGGACTGATCCGTATGTGGAGCGCGTGCGAAGGTAGCTGAGGGGACTTTTACGAAAACAAGAGTATTTTATGGGTTTTACTTGAAAGCTTTCTATCCTGCTCTTCAGAAGAAGGAAAAAGTTGCATGAAGTAACAATTTACATATGTAGAAGATGTAGCGTGCATTGTATCTGTTGTGGGTATTCTGTATCCATCAGTGCAGGGATTTACACTTGCTCCACAGAACCTCCCCCTGTGTACCCCTTAAATCTATTCTGGGGCTTCCCCAAAGCAGATTTTGGGAAGATGCAGAAAGGGGAGCGGTAAAGTTCTACTGCAATCCTTGCACTCAAAAAATGGGTGCATTTGGTGATTGGTTTATGTTGAGGTACCCAACATGCTGCCCACCAGATGATGTTGAGCTACAGCTTACATCAGCTGAAGGCAGCCTGACCAGTGATCAGGGATGATGACTGTTGTGGATCAGAAACATCTGGACGGTGCTATGTTGGCTATACATCATCTACGGACTTGCTTTGATTGGCAGCAAACAGCCAGAAGAGCTCCTTTGACGCTGACTCATACTTTCCTTCTTTCCCCAGACTCCATCTCAACGACCTTGAGAACATCATTCCATACCTCTTCATTGCATTCTTCTATTCTTTCACGGGCGTTTCTGAAACCACAGCCTTGATTCACTACAGACTATTTACTGCGGCTCGACTCTTCCACACCATTGCCTACCTGGTGCCCCTTCCGCAGCCCTGCAGGGGTCTGGGTTTTGGGGTCGGCGTGTTTGTGACCTTTTCAATGATATTCCAGCTTCTGTGGAACGGCCTGAATCTGTTATAGAAAAGAAGCCTGCCCTCGTTACCACCATAATGGCCATTCTATGGTAGTTTTCAGATTTTTGCCTTTGGGGCATCTTTTCCACACCTTCTGCCTAGGGACAACTCCCCCCCCCCCCCCCCGCCCGGCCATCGCAACCTGCCTGCCCAATGCATGACAGAGCATCCCAGGACATATTCTAGGGCAGGGTTGGGAAACTTGTGATCCACCTGACATTGTTGGACCACAATTCCCATCATCCGTGACCACTGTCCTGTCCTGGCAGGGACTCATGGGAGTTTGAGTCTACTGGAGGACAGGAGGTTATTCCCCCCACCCCACCCTTGCTCAGTTAATGTGAGAACAAAACCATACACTTTCCTGCAGATGCACACTACAGGGGAAGATTCATAAGTCTTCCAGGGAAATGTGCTTGCTCTCCTGGTTTACATGGAGAAGGTCTGATGTTCAACCCCTGGCATATCCAGTGCAAAGGATAAAAGCAGAAAACAGTTAATGGGTAAATGTATTTGCCTGAAACCCTACACATTTAAAAGGCTGTAGAATATTAGAGGAATGTTTTCGCCTGGTGCCCGTGTAATGAAGACACCAGGTGAGCCTCCCTGGGGAAAGCATTCCACAAATGGGGAGCCACTGCAGAAAAGGCCCTTTCTTGTTTGCCACTCTCTGGGCCCCTTATGGAGGAGGCACACTGAGAAGGGCCAAAGATGATGATCTCAGGGCTTGGGTCAGTTCATATTAGGCGATGTGGTCCCTCATATACGTTGTCTAGCAGTGGCTGTCCAAGGTCTTGCAGGAGTCTTTTCTAGCTAGTTGGAGACGCCAGGGATTGAACCCAAGACTTTATGCATGCAGGCAGGTACTCTACCACTGAACCACACCTCCTCTCTAACAAAGTTCAGACCATTGCCTTGTCAGCTGCACGATCATTGCTTTAGTTCACCAATTTTTATGTGTATGGGGTCATAAGGTAGCTGAACTCACATGTAAATGTAAAAACCTGCATTTACTTTGGAATATCAGAAGCTAGGAACCGAAAGTAAGTATAGCTTGCATTGTTATGTCCCGCTTCTGAAAGTCTAGATGACTTTGGTTGGCTAATATTGGAACAGAAACAGGGGATGGATGGATACTTGGTCTGGTCCAGCAAGGCCATATTTAAGTTTGTTCACACAGTTGAGTTGTCCCAGTCATGGGCATACTTTTGTGGTGGTCTTGTTCCTCCAGCTCCAGATTCCCCAGAAATTAATTCAGGTATGTTTTGAACTACAGCTCCCATCAGCAAGTGTAGCCAGTGGTCAAGGGTGATGGGAGCTGCCGCCCAAAGCATTTAGAGGACACCAGGCATGGTGAAGAGGGGAAGATATAGGCACTACCAGGAGCCAACAGCCACACTGTAAGTCCTCCATAAATCGCAGGACAGCTCACCATGATAGGATGAAGGCCCTGCTCAGGTCTGCTACAAAATAATGGCAGAATATTCATGTTTTCCTACTTGCAAATCATTTTATGTTTTCAGTTGTCCACACTTCTGCTTGTCCCATACTTTCTTGGCATGGTTGCGAGAGGGTTTTTGTTTGCCCTGCTTCTTTCCCCGAGAAAACCCACTGTTTACCACTGCAAACCAATTGATATTTGCTCCGGTTCAGCAGTAAACAGAGAGTTTCTCCTGGGGGGAGGCAGCAGGTCCAGTAGGACTGTGGATGAGCCTTAAATGCAGTGCCTCTGCCACAAATGTACAAATGTGAAGTATGATATGTAAAATTAGATGTAGCAACAGACGAGAAACAATTAGGCACTTGTTACACACAGTAACAGGTCTTGAGATTTGGAAGCAACAATGGATCTGGATACCAGTTGCTGGAAACCACAGGGGAAAGGCTCTTATGTTCAGATCCTGCTTACAGGTTTCCCACAAGCATTTGGTTGGCTTCTATGAGAACAGGATGCTGCCCTGAATGGGCCATTGGCCTGATCCAGCAGGTTCTTCTTATGTTCTTTGCTTGCGGATCTTGGTGGGCAAACAGGGTTCCCGATGGATACAACACATGCCCTCCACCCCATGCTCCACATCACTCCTTCGCTACAACCATCTAGCAGAGCTCAAGCCCACGTTTGTTGAGCGCATTATGCCCAGGCTGATGAATGCACATCAAACCCATTTTGTAAGCTCCGTCTATGCCTTGAGGTCATCACCAAAGGTTGTCCTAGTGGTTATAAATTGGTAAAAAGAATTTGCCCGTTCAGCTGCCCATTTGGAGAGGTTTGACTCCAGTCATCATTCCTTGAATACCAGTCAGCATTCTGGGCAATGTTGTCAATATAAGTTGCAAGGTTGCTGCATTCTATAGAGTGGGGTTTTTTTATTATTACAGTATATAGTAGCTGATTCCGGGTATTGTGAACAACTTTTTCAATGCCCGCAGATAATCTTTGTCCTCCTTTCTCTTTCACACACTGTCTCAACCTCAGAATGATTGGAATGATTTGTACAAGCTTTAGGATTTGTTAATGTGTAACAGCTCTATTGACTGCATGTACGTATGCTAATTTTCTACAGATGCTATTTTGGGATGTATCTTTTTGAAGCATAAATAATAAAGACAACAGCAAAAAAGGGGGGGAAGTCTTTGCATTTGGGGGGCTATTTTCGTTCCCTCGACTTCTTCAACTGCAGTCAGCAAATAGGATGTCACAAAGAATAAGAGATTCAAATCAGGGAGTTCTTTGAAGATTATTTACCTTAATAATAAGATATTGCAAAGCAACGCCAAGCCTTGTTGTAAAGGAGACTTTGATGCAAATAGGTGTTTGTAACCAAGCGCTGAAATAAACACAGGGAGCAGAATTTTCTTAGCCTACCGCATCCCTTAAGAGAAAAGAATGTTTTGAATGTCTTCTACCAGAGTTTCAGCCGTAAAGACTTTGAAGCAGTTTCTTTGCCTATAAAAATAGAGCTGGTATTATGAGACCCTTCATTATGCAAATCCGATTGCTGACTAGACTTGGTGTGTGTCCAACAGCTATTCCAGACACTGTTGCACATAAATGTTACACCGTATTCTTCCAGTTGCACAGGTAGCTGCTCATTGACGAAGCATACAAGGGCAAGCCTACTGAACTTCAGAATTATTATGAATAAATACGTTATTTTTCCATCTATAGGACGCCCCATGTATAAGACGCCCTCTATTTTTGGGGACTCCGATTTAAGAAAATGGGGGGAGATGGCCTCCGTGTATAAGACGCCCCCACATTTTTGACATTATTTTAAAGGAAAAAAACCTAGTCATATACATGGAAAAATACGGTAATTTTATTAACCCACCTTCACCAGTAGGTCCCAGGGCGGGTTGCAACAACTTAAAATTTGGAATTAAAAATGGTTAAAACAGAGGATAGTCACAGGAATAGGGTGGGCCCTGAAAGTACACATCTCAGGCATCGAAGGTCAGGGTGAAGAGGCATGTCTTCAGTATTTGCCCAAAGGTGAGTGGTGAAAAAGCCAGATGTACTTCTGTGGTAGGGAGTTTCACAACTTGGGGGTTGCCAAGGAGACTGCCCTCTTATTACCCTGAACTTCTGAGGGAGGTGGTTGAGCCTAACGCTTGGGGAGGTCTGTAGGGAAGAAGGGGATCTTTCCAGAACAGGGTCATTTGTTTTCAGACTTCTTGGGGCAGGGAGACTAGTCTGCAGATTGCAAGATCAGAAGGGGGAACTTACTTAAGTTACACAACCCTCCCGTGGAATCATCTCAGACCTGGCGAGGCCAAGAGACAGAAACAACAGGCCACGTATTCCCCTTGGACAGATACAGTTGCAGTGAATGATTCAGTAGGCTTCAACTTTTTTTTTACACCACCTTTCACCTATGCTGCGTTGTTTTTAACACTCAATTGGGAGCCGCCCAGAGTGCCTGGGGAAACTCAGCTAGATGGGCGGGGTATAAATAAATTATTATTATTATTATTATTATTATTATTATTATTATTATCCCTTATTTTAATTAGTGTTGTGTCAATAATTTCTCCTGCTCCTGCCTGCCCCCCCCCGACTATTTCCCACCAATTAATGAGGAAAAAAAATTCAGTGAAAAGTCTCAAAAGATCTGCACAGTGCAAGGTTTTCATTGCACTATGGAGGGAGCTACTGGCTGCTGCCTGTGCCATCGCCAATACATTGCTGCCTCCAATTTTGTAGCTTTAAAAAAGTGCATAAATGTTTTGTTACTCCCTTTTTTTTTTTCAAAGTATTTCGCCCAGGACGACATCCACTTTTATTTCCCCACCCCCATTTTATGTTGTTATTTCTATGTATATTATGCTATGGCCACGGCTAATGCAATAAAATCGATATTATATATAATCAGACAGACTAGGACCTGAGAGAGACTGTTCAAATCTTCATTAGCTGTGAAGCTCTCTGGGTGAGCTCAGGCCTCTCACTCTAACCTTCCTCACAGAGCTGTTGTCAGGATAAAATAAAAAGCGCCGTGTACATTGCCTTGGGCTCCTTGGAGGTAATACTAAACAAATAAATGGGAAATACTGAGTTTGTTGGACCTCCTGTCTGGTTTTCATACAGTACCTCAAATTTTGCTTAATCTATTCTAAATCATTTGTCTTCTGAGCACGGCTACAGAAATAGCCATAATATGAGTCCAAATAGCAGCCACAAATCCTTCTCCCCCACCCCACCCCCGCTCCACATGTGGTGTTAAGTTGACTCATTAATTTGTCATTGTTAGCTTTCATTATCACCGTGTTCAAATATTGCATGTTATTGTATTTTATTATTCATAGACGTGGAAGGAAGTGAGGCACCCCCACCCAGGCCAGCTAAAATGCTGCTTTTTGTTCAAACAAATGATTTGGAACAACCACCACTAGATGTCCCTCTTTGGCTTTTCTTTTCCTTCGGGGAGGGGAAGCATTCCTTCCAAACTTGTTTTGTGCACAGCAAAAGAGGTGTTGGTTTTTCCTGCCTGGCATCAGCTCGTGGTACGGAGAAAGTGGATCGAGAGAAGTTTTTCTCCTCCTTTCACAGTACAAGAAGCTAGGGCACTCTGTGAAGCTGAATGTGCGACGAATGAGGACAAGGAAGTACTTCTTCATACAGGGCATAGTTAAACTGGATTTCTTTTGGACAAGCGGCTTAAGCAGCTGACCGAGAGCCAAGAGGTCAGAAGTCTAAAGTCAGGAGACACAAGGCTGGAATGTGAATCTGGGAATTGGACGTGTCACCCAGGCATAGTCCCAGCCCTTGTAGCAGGGATGGGGAACCCGTGGTTCTTCAGATGGTCTCAGACGCCAACTCCCATCATGCCCAGCTGGCGTGAGGAATAGTGGGGGATGATGGGAGTTGTGGTCCAACATCATTTGATTGGGTTGGATTAGCCAACCCTTGCAACTGTGCAATTCTATGATTGTATAATCATGTGATGAACCAGAAGGCTCCCATCTCTTCTCTGCAGTCTTTGCACATCAGGGGACATTGCCAGCGACTGTCTTGGGAATGCAGAGTTGCTGAGAAACCCAGGGAACACTCTAACCGGCCATAAAAGTGAAATAGTGGTACCTCGGGTTAAGAACTTAATTCGTTCCGGAGGTCTGTTCTTAACCTGAAACTGTTCTTAACCTGAAGCACCACTTTAGCTAATGGGGCCTCCCACTGCTGCTGCTGCTGCTGCTGCTGCACGATTTCTGTTCTCATCCTGAAGCAAAGTTCTTAACCTGAGGTTAAGTAATAGTGGAAGTAATAGTAATAGTGCCACTGTATTCTGCTCTGGTCAGACCTCACCTGGAGTACTGTGTCCAGTTCTGGGCACCACAGTTCAAGAAGGACACTGACAAACTGGAACGTGTCCAGAGGAGGGCAACCAAAATGGTCAAAGGCCTGGAAACGATGCCTTATGAGGAACGGCTAAGGGAGCTGGGCATGTTTAGCCTGGAGAAGAGGAGGTTAAGGGGTGATATGATAGCCATGTTCAAATATATAAAAGGATGTCACATAGAGGAGGGAGAAAGGTTGTTTTCTGCTGCTCCAGAGAAGCGGACACGGAGCAATGGTTCCAAACTACAAGAAAGAAGATTCCACCTAAACATTAGGAAGAACTTCCTGAGAGTAAGAGCTGTTCGACAGTGGAATTTGCTGCCAAGGAGTGTGGTGGAGTCTCCTTCTTTGGAGGTCTTTAAGCAGAGGCTTGACAACCATATGTCAGGAGTGCTCTGATGGTGTTTCCTGCTTAGCAGGGGGTTGGACTTGATGGCCCTTGTGGTCTCTTCCAACTCTATGATTCTATGATTCTAATATTTCTGGGTTAGCGGAGTCTGTAACCTGAAGCGTATGTAACCCGAGGTACCACTGTTTATGATTATAGTGTGGCTGGACCTAAAGGGACACCAGGCTCTTCAGGAATTTCCGCTGCTGCTTTCCTTGCAATTTTAGGGACCAGCTGATGGGGAGGTGCACTGAAGGTAACATGCAGTCCCTCCATCAGTGAAGACTGGTCCATTTGGGTGAATGGGACACAGTCCCACCACCAATCTCTTTCTGCTCCTCTTACTTACAACCAGTCCAGTGGGGAGCATGGCCTGTCAGCTCTAGCTTCACCTACTGTTTGGGTTCCCTGCCTTCTGCCCTATCAGTCCACATAGACGTCAGCTCCCACTGCCCTGGGCCTTAGTTTAAGAACCACTGGAGTAAACAACTGAGACTCCATTGCACAGTCCGGTGATGGAATCGCTAATGATGCAGCCTCTTTTAAAGTCATGTTTCTCATTTGGACACCGCACGGCATCCCTATTTGTATTTCATCTCCTTTCCTGGCTACTTTATCTATGTCCTCTCTGGTTGAGTTGCAGCCCAGGGGACATTGTTTTAATCATTTGCTGTTCCTACCTGAACTTCCTTGTATGTATTTAGTATCGCTTTGCTTTGAGACAGGAACATATAGAAAAGGTATTTTTAATTCTCACGGCGGGGCTTGATTACTTAAAAGGCATTTTGTTCCCTTCTGCTTGAAAGAAAACATTCAAAATCTCCTATATTTTCTCTGCAGAAGAAAAACCATGCAACTATTTGTTTGGGCTTTCCAAAACTTTTCTTATCTGAATAGATTTTCACCCAACGAAGCCAGAAAAAAAGAGTGACATATCTAAATGAGCAATAGCCTTTATTTATGTTACATTTTTATTTCACCCTTTCTCCAAAGAACTCAGGGTAACTTATATTTAACTTCACAACAACCCTGTAAAGCAGGTTAGCCTGAGAAATAGTGACTGGCACAGCATCTCCCAGTACTCTCCAGGGGGATATTAACACAAATATGTCCAGTCTGAATCCAACACTGAGTAGTTACCCAGTAATGTGTTTCTTGCACCAACAAGGGGGATAGGCTGGGTGACCTCTGAGATCTTTCACAGTTCTTTGATTCTCTACTACATCACAGTGGCTCTACCAAGGTTGCAACAGTAATAAGTTTTGGATTGTGTTATACTTTTGCCATACTCCTGTTTCCAAAACATTTGAAAGAACTGGGGGAACGTTTAGCAGGAAAACACGACTGGTCAAAATGTGACACGGCTCTCTTCAATGTGGACTAGCTGGATGAAAAAATGTTTTGATTTTATAGATAGATGATGATAGATAGATAGATAGATAGATAGATAGATAGATAGATAGATGATAGATAGATATAGATAGATGATATAGAGATAGAGATAGAGATAGAGATAGATAGAGATGATAGAGATAGAGATAGAGATAGAGATGATAGAGATAGAGATAGAGATAAAGATAGATAGAGATATAGAGATAGAGAAAGATATGAGTGATTTATTCAAAATATTTTTTTAAAGGTTATTTTTTAAAAAAATAATCAAACACAAAATAAAACTGGCAGTAAATAGCAGGTTCAGGAGTTGGATATTTTTGTAAGGATTGCAGCATGTATGCACGGAGGATCAAACCCTTTCTGGTGTGCTTTTATTTCTTTTTCACAGAACCATTCATGCAAACTGCGCTCACACATTTTTTATGTGATCTGCTTTGGCTGGGTGTGTGTGTGTGTAGAGAGAGAGAATCACAAAATGATCATCCACCTTTTGAGCTTCACAGAGCTCTTCTTTGTGGAAGGTTGCCAATAAATGTGGAGGGAGGGGGTAAAAACCCAATGTCTTGGATCCAGGGGCGTCTTGGGCAAGCGGGAATAGCCCTTCCACTTACAGAAGGCAGCCCTTTTGTGCCTCATCCCACACCGTCATGAGGCATGGAGTTCCACCTGATGTTCACGGGAGCCAACCCATTGCTGGTAACAGGGTATTGCAAATATTAATATTGTGCAGCTTGAAGCAACAGGATCAGTAAAAACTGACTCCTCTTGGAATAAACATTGTCCAGACCAAAATATGGTTTCAAAGCTTTACTAACAGAACTTTCTTCAGACAGACAGAAAAAACAAACCATGATATATGCAAATAGTTTCATACCACCATGTGCTTGTCCAGGTCACAGGTTCAGCTTCTTACAAATATGAAATAACTCCAAACATACCTGAAATCAAAGGTCTGTCTCTCTCCACAGCCTCCATTGCAGCCTGGAGCTGTTTCCTCTTCAAGAGACACATCAGCCCACCTTTATCTTGGGTGGCGTGAGAACAAAAGACTCACGCCCAACAGAGGTTTGCAACCGAATGCCATGTGATCTAAGTTAGGCATGTGACAGAGCCAGCAGAGATGCATTGACAGTTAATTATCAACCTGGTGTCACTTAGAGAGCTCTAGGTTAGCACAGTAGAATTTTCCAATGCAATGCACATTCAGAGCCATTTTCCATTTTGATGTGCAATTAAACCATTATACTTAACATGAGGAATGGTGGAAGTTCCTTCTGCAAGACATAGGCACCAGAGGGCACCTTTTGCAAAGGACTACAGGGAAAAGAGGGATGCGGGTGGCGCTGTTGGTTAAACCACAGAGCCTAGGACTTGCCAATCAGAAGGTCGGCGGTTTGAATCCCTGCGATGGGGTGAGCTCCCTTTGCTTGGTCCCAGCTCCTGCCAACCTAGCAGTTTGAAAGCACGTCAAAGGGCAAGTAGATAAATAGGTACCACTCCAGTGGGAAGGTAAACGGTGTTTCCGTGCGCTGCTCTGGTTCGCCAGAAGCGGCTTAGTCATGCTGGCCACATGACCCGGAAGCTGTACGCCGGCTCCCTCGGCCAATAAAACGAGATGAGCACTGCAACCCCAGTGTCGGTCATGACTGGACCTAATGGTCAGGGGTCCCTTTACCTTTACCTTTATAGGGGAAAGGCTATGGCACAGTGGTAAGGGTTCCTGTGCATTCAATTCCTGCCATCTTCAGGCAGGGATGGGAGCGAGGCCTGCATGAATCCCAGGAGAGCAAGTGCCGGTCAGTGTATACCATACTGAGCAAGATGGACTAATGCAGCTTCCCATGACTGTATGACCTCAGGTTGCACCCCACAATGGTGGGCCAAGGAAGCAACATTCACCCTCTGCTTGTTAATATAGCAGCCAGCGGTTATTCAATTGTTCCTGCTGACAGTATTATGTTACTGCTTATATAACGACATGCATGGAGTAATGTATTTGATTTCCTCCCCTCCCAGTAAAAATCCATTTTGAACATATTCTATATATGTATAGCAATAAATGCACAGCAATAAATAACATCCTCGAGACTTAAACATTTTGATATTTACCAGACGAGGGAAAATTTGCTTTTAACACAAAATCAGTACATAGTTTAAAGCAGCGCTGATTGTTTTGTTCATCACTTTAAAAATGCACAGTTTGGGAGGTGGGGGGAGGGGAGAAGATCCATTTTAAGCACAGAATAAATTGCTCTGAGTGGCAGGTCTGTTGGATTATTACCTTCGCTTGCATCCCAAAGTCATTTTCATTTATTAATTGTTTGGGTTATTCTATGTTCTTTTTCTTTCTCCATCCTTCTCCACCCCCACCCCCCTTCTCAAAAATCTACTTGGTATTTACTGTCTCCAGGTCTGAGGAAGTCCTGTTAAATGATTCGATGGCTTGTTTAATCCCCAGACTATTTCAACACACACACACACACACTGCTTAATTTAACTACAGTATTCTTTCACTTTCTCCTTCACTTCCTCCTCCTCCTTTGTTCTTAATTGTTTTCAGAATGCTCGACTTCCATTGGGGATTCACTCAGCAAGCCAGACTTCAAAGAACTGTTACAGCAGAACAATTTGGCAATATGCTAATTGGGGTTTCTCTCTCATAAAAAAAGAAAACAACTTTTTCAATGTTGTTTTACAAGGGCCATGTTGGACACAAGGCAGAGAAAGTGGCCATCTGGTCTTGAACCACATCCGCACCGTACATTTAAAGCGATATCAGACCACTTTAAACAGTCACGCCTTCCCCTCCTAGCAAAGAATCATGGAAACTGTAGTTTGCTGGTAGTTTTTAGGGGACCCCTATTCCTCTCGCAGGAGACAATTCCCAGAGTGGTTTAATAACCCCTCTTCCCAGGGAACGCTGGGAATTAGGGGCTGCATAATAAGTCTTAACAAATAAGTTTCCAGGATTCGGGGGGGGGGGGAGAGCCATGCCTGTTAAGAAGAGGAAGAAGAAGAAGAAGAAGAAGAAGAAGAAGAAGAAGAAGAGGAGGAGGAGGAGGAGGAGGAGGAGGAGGAGGAGGAGGAGGAGGAGGGGTTTGGATCTGATATCCCGCTTTATCACTACCCTAAGGAGTCTCAAAGCAGCTAACAATCTCCTTTTCCCTTCCTCCCCCACGACAAACACTCTGTGAGGTGAGTGAGTGAGGCTGAGAGACTTCAGAGAAGTGTGACTAGCACAAGGTCACCCAGCAGCTGCATGTGGAGGAGCGGGGAAGCGAACCGGGCTCACCAGATTACAAGCCTACCGCTCTTAACCACTACACCACACTGGCTTAATAGTGATTTAAATGCATGGTGCTGGCAGGTGGGTGGGACAGCCTGGATACCTGACTCCCCCCAGCTCTTTGGCCAGGGTTGGTGGTGCAAGAGTATACTACTGAATTGAGGAATGATGGTGCTAGTCAATCCACAGTGACCTAAGACCCATTCAAGTGGGCTGCTGGCATGTAAACACTGCAGGAGAGTAGGGATGGGCCGTGCCCTTGGACTACTTCATGGGACCTGGGATCCCTGTTGATGCCACTTGTTGAAGAAATGCTGGACCTGGGCAGGGGAACTGCCTCTCCTGCATGGAAGTTAAGAGGAACTGTTTGGGTAGGCCACAGCTCTTGCTGAGATGAAGGCCAGAATTGGGGATGAGGTCCAGAAGCATTTTTACTTGGTATTATAGGCCAGGACATTAATAGGCAAGATGTTAAATTGTTTTTATATGCAACAACTGCGGCAAGAGTATTGTTAGCCCAGAAATGGAAGCAAGAAGAAATTCCGACGAAAGAAGAATGGCAGACGAAATTAATGGACTATGCAGAATTGGACAAAATGACAGGAAGGACTCGAAACCTGCGGGACCAGAGATTTACAGAAGATTGGAAGAAGTATATGAAGTATTTGAAGAGCAACTGCCATCAACAAATTACGCTAGTAGGACCACAAGAAGTTTTGTAAGGAGAAACATACAAAGTGTTACAAAGTAGAAAAAGATAGAGATATTGGTTATGAGTTTGAAATGTAATAGGGAAGATAAGGAATGCATACTGAGAGATTAGATTGGAAAATTTTCAGACAGGATTGATGGAAGTCAAAAATTTGAATAAGATGTAAAAGTATGTTTAATTACTGTTGAAAATGATATGTTTTTAAAAAACTAATAAAAATTATATTAATGTGTCGCAAAAAATAAATAAATGGGGTTGAGGTAGCTTGAAGAGAAAGGAGCACGGTGTTGCCAAGGAAGGGTCAAATCTGTCAATTTTGGTTTCTCTCGGTTACTCATTTTCCCTTTCGTAAGTCCTGTTCTCCGCATCAGTTTGCTTAAAAAGGAAAAAAAAAGACATCATGAAAGTTCATCAGTATTTTTGCATGAGTTTGTCCTTAGATACATGTTCCTTTGCAATTTTGCCCAATATACACATTTCTGCAAAGCAAATTTCTCCAGTACAATACATTTTTCGTATGGAATTTTCACCAACATAGGCTTTTCAATGCACATGTATGCATTTTGATCCACATTATTCAGCTGGAGAACAGCATTGCAAAATTTGTAGAAGTGCAAATATCAGAGGATGGCTGAGTTTTGACTGGCATATTGTTTCGGAACGTGTGAATTAGGTAAGTCCACCTTCAGATGCAAACAGTACTGAATTTCTCCCCTCAATCCCTAGTCTTCCTTGAGAAAAGAAACTCCATTCCCATGAAAGGGATGGCCTCCTCCTAGAGCAGAGGGGCATGTTTGCTTCAGAAATGGTGAGCCTTAAACTCCTCTGCAGTCTTCTGCCTCCTCGCTCCCCGGGTCTGCCATCTTGGCAGTTACCGCTGTTGCCAGATATCTGAGATGTGCTTAAACGCTTTGATGAATGGCCCCAGCTTCCTCTTTTATTACTCGCTTTGAGTATTGGTGACACATATGCTCCTTTACAAGCCCACCCTTGTGGTAATTTCCTTAATGAGAACGGCAATTGGAAGGAACATCTTCTACAAGAAAGAAAATGACACACAAGCTCACTTCTCCCCACCACCACCTCTCTCCCCTTCTCCAGTTATTCATTATTCACAATCAAAAGGAAGAATTAGCTTTCAGAATGATCTCTCCAAAAAGGGGTTATCAGTTTGAAGGAGGCACTTCTGGTACTAGGGGAAAGAGAGAGAGGGAGAGGGAGAAAACTTCAGAAATGAATTGAGTGGCTTACAGGGTAGTTGTCGGAGGCTTATGAGCAGCGGACAGGAATTACATTATGAAGAATTATTAACAGACAAGTCTTGTGGATAACGTATAATTTTATCAGAACAGACATGGAGAATTTGTCCTCAGCGCAAAAAGCTCTGATTTGTTTAAGGCTTTGAGTTGGGGCGCTGCTGGGTGGTGAGAGCGGCTGGGGCAACCCAGTCAGGTGGGTGGGGTACAAGGAATTAATTATTATACTATTACCATGATGTGTGTGCCCCCATTCCTCAGAGAATAATGTCACCAGAATATGATTGCAGTGCATAGGAAATGGCCATTGTATTGGCTCCTACCCAGCACATTTTGGGGAAAATCCATGACTCCTAAGAGTGAAAAATAACTAACAGATAAGATGCAAGCAGACATCTGTGCACAGCAAAAAAAAACCTTGAGTTGAATAAGTTTTTTCAAGGACTATGGTTGGATGAGGAGATGGTGAGGTGCTGGTGTGGCAGAAGGTGGGAGAAAGTGGTTAGCTAGAGAATAAACAGCCAAGGAGACACGGCTTTTGTTGCATAGGGTTAATGCATATTTATTTTATTTTATTTTATTTATTGAATTTATATATCACCCTATACCCACAGGATATGCTGTTACAGACTCTTTTGGACTCGGTTTGGTGATCATTACATCTGACTAATTGACAACCTTGTTTGAGCCTCTGTATTGAACCCCCAAAGGGAATTTTCTCCCCCAAAGGACACAGACATAGGCTCTTACCTAGAAGTAAGAAAGAGATCTTTATTCAGGCAAATAGCAGGCTTGACAGCAGGAGTTCAGGAGCAGGGCAAGAACTGGAGAGAAGTGATGAAGGTGTCCCAACAAGTTTCCCCACCCCTTCTGCCAAGCTTTTAAAGACAAGGCATGGTGTGCTCATTCACGAGACTCACTCACCTTGTGGGGATATCGGGATTGCAAGAGCACACCTGGTCTGTGAGGGTGGGTCTGCTCCCATTTGTGAAGATGGCACCTGTTTCTAGGAGGCAAGACTGAGCCCTCCTGTTCAGGCTACTGTTAGCCTCTCCCACCTCCTACCATGGCTGATCAAAGCCCTTCCCAACCCCAGCCTGCCTGCCATCTTACCTGAGGACCATCTACTGTTGGCCTCCCTGCCTTTCACCCTACCTATCCCAATGAACACCAGCAACCCTATTTTTTTATTTTTTTATTTTTTTGCAGGCCTAACTGGGAATCTGTCTAATGGGGACATGGTTCAAGCATGTGAACTAAGTAAAAATGATGATGAAGAAGAAGAGTTTGGATTTGATATCCCGCTTTATCACTACCTGAAGGAGTCTCAAAGCGGCTAACATTCTCCTTTCCTTTCCTCCCCCACAACACTCTGTGAGGTGAGTGGGGCTGAGAGACTTCAGAGAAGTGTGACTAGTCCAAGGTCACCCAGCAGCTGCATGTGGAGGAGCGGAGACGTGAACCCGGTTCCCCAGATTATGAGACAACCGCTCTTAACCACTACACCACACTGGCCCTCACATGCTGATATTAGTTCAAGCCCTCTGATATCCACTGACTCAGAGTTCCGGCTTCTATACAAAGGATGCTGGTGTCTGACCCAGTGGCAAAAACATTGGCCAGGCTGTTGTTTTTTTCTCAAATTGGCGAGCAACCTATTTTCATGGTGCATGTGGGAAATTGGACAGTCTGCAATTGAGCTACTAGTGCGAACTGAACAGCCACAGTGAAGCTCGACTTCTGTTCTGAAGTGCAGCGGTAAGTTAAATCCAAAGTGGTTACACTGCAAATAGTCTTAACTTTCTTTAGCATTGTTGAGATTCGAAGCTGCCTCCTAGTATCAGCGTTTCAATCACAGCCGAGGAGACTGATAACTTATGCACAGTTCTTTAAGAGCAGTCAGGTAATGTTTGCATTTTATGGATAAATGGATTAGGGATTTGTCAGGCCAATTTTGCAGGTTTCTTTCAAGAATATCACAAATCTATAAATTGTCATATTGCTTTTAAACTCAAAAATGCCATAAATATTTATCTCGGGGAGAGGAGGCATGTTATTTGCAGCTTTGCCTAATCGTTTAAGTATTTCAAATATTCAAAACCACTTGTTATTCAAAAGGAGACAGCTGTAGTGAGAGAGAGAGAGAGAGAGAGAGAGAGAGAGAGAGAGAGAGAGAGAGTCGGGCTAGGTTTCATTTGGGCCTGAGCATTTCCAGGCAACCCAATGCTGTGTGCCAGAATTTGCATGATGGTCTTGTTAAGGGGGCAATGTCATGGGAAATAGTTCAGTTTCTATAATTTTGCCTGGAACAAAATTCCCAGGTGAATCTGGAGGTTCCAACTAGGGCAAATTGTTTGAGGAAAGGTGAGGGAAGTGAAATGAGTCTTGATATAACTAGAAAAAAGGATTGGAGGCTAGTAAACAACATCCTGGGGGGGGGTATGTGAGGACTTCCCTTGGTGACTCTTGCCACATTGTCCTGAATTCTCATCTTCCTTCTATTCCAAAACAGGAACTCCAGCAGGCCATTTTATGAGCCTGCATTGTGATTGGTTGCTCCCAGGCTGGGCAGGCTTGCACAACACATTTGTGGTATATTTAGCAAAGAGGGGTTCGCCAGTGCAGCACCACCAGTGGAAACTGCTGCACCAGCACAAAGTCCTGATTTCTCCCCTCCTGCTAGTTATGGTAGTCATGCATCCTATTCCTGCATTAAAGAACCTGACCTCACCTTGGTTTAAAAGTTTCTATGCTAAAATGGCCTGCACAATTTTGATCTTGGCTTTCCTGCAAGATTGAAGGCTAGATGCATTTTCTTTTCAAGAGAGAGAGAGAGTCACATTTCATGCTTTATAACGCTATTGCTAATCTGTAAATTTTGACCGCATCTGGTATCGTTTGTGAACACAGATCCACTGGGCTCTTCAAGTTAACTGCTCACTGGGGTCCAAACACACCATGCAGAAACTCTTAGGTGGCCGCACATTAGTTACTGTATGTTTCCAGAGAAAACAAGATGTTTTATTGCTTCATTATTTGTTATTTATAAAGCTGGGCAGGTCCCTTCCCATGATTCATGCAAGATTATTGTCCGTCTGGCTCTGGCAGCTCCCCCATTACACTATGTTAACATATTTCAATAAGTAATCAATTTGGCCTGCCGTATGCTATCGGAACGCAAGTCCCATTACTTGCACCATATTTATTTTGGTTGATAGGTTGTCCGTCTTAGTCTCAGGCTACCCTTTTTGCATTTGCCATTTTAGGATAAAATACTTAAAAGATTTGCATTAAAAAAATGAACTCAAGGATTGGACCGCCTCCAGACAAAAACAAGTAATTATGTCATTTGTATTGCAAAGCAAGAGCGGCTGTAAAACATCAGCATACTTGGAGGGGAAAAAGAGAGAGAGAAGATTGATACTCTCAAGCACTCTTACATTACATGTGAAATAAGAGGCACAGCAGGGGGAATAAACTTGCTAGGTAGGTTGGCATATGAGTTCCTTGCAATCAGGAGTACAGAGAAGGGCAGTTTTGTGGTTGTCCATAGCATAATCAAGAACACAGGATGGAATTCACTGTTGTGCTATGGAGATCGCTGCATCAGAGCAAGCATTTCTGCTCGTCAGATGGAACAATTGCCCCTCCTCTCATCTCACACACTGCATTGAAGGTCCTCAAACAATGTCCGAGCGGAAATCACTGAAACGTATCTGGACGTTGGCAGTGTCGACAACTTTGCTCAACAATTTTCTGTCCTGGATTTTCACTATTTGAAATATGGCAACCCTGGGTTCCCCTGACCCTTCTGAGAGCAGATTTGGGGGAGGTGTGTGGAGGTGCAGAGGTGAAGGAGGGAGTCCCATTCTGCAAGCCAACACAACAACTTTGCTGAGTGTGGCCTGTGGATTTTAAACTTGGCTCTTACCAATTCTGTTTGAACAAGGAGATAGTCTTGTAGGGCTAAGAGAGACTCCTTTCTAAAACTCTGGAGAGCTGCTCCCATTCAGGGTAAACACTACAGAGTCTGTGTAAACACTACCAAGGGTCTGACTCAGTAGAAGACAGCTTCTTATGTTCTTAATAACTCTAATGCATGATAATAATTGTCAGGGGTTCAGAAGGAGAGACACAGGAGGGGGAGCAAATGGAGAGTGAGGAGGAGGAGTCCGAGGGGGGAGCAGGCAGTGACAGTGGAAAGAGTTATTCCACAAGCCTCTCCAGCGAATCGGAGGACTCACAGAAGGGAGCGCCGATGGCCAGGGCGAGGGGGGTTCCAGGGGGGAAGCCCCAGGAGGAAGGGGCCAGCGGGGAGTCCCTGAGCAGCAGTTGGAAATCAGGACCAGCTTCCCCACCAGAGCGCAGTGGGGAGGGGGAGTCCCAGGAATCGGGACCAGTGCTCTCACCAACAGCGGGAGGAGAGGAGTCAGGTTTGGTCACGCCCACATCAGGAAGCGGGGAAACGGTCAGGAGGAAGGTTACCGGCTGGGCGCGCGCGCCAAGTTCAAATGTACAGGCGAGCGGCACAGCAGGGAGCCCGGGTAGGGAGCTAGGTCCTAAAGCCCGCCGGAAGGAAGGGGAAGACCAAGGGGGGTCAGCGTCAGAGGAGTCCAGGAAGGAGGAAAAACCAGAGGGCAGAAGGACCCAGCGAAGGAAAGAACAGCGTAGGAGGTGGAGCCGGGCTAGGATCTTAAACTGGTGTGGGAGGAGCAGTGAGTCAGAGGGGACTTAGCCGGTCTAGCGTCGAGACGTGGGTCTGCGCGCCCAGAGCTTTGAAATGGAAACTAAACTTCAGTAAAGACTTTGTATATTATATCCACCGGGCGTTGGTCCTCTGTGAGCTGGGATCTAGAGGCAGACCTGACAACAACAACAACAACAACAACAACAACAACAACAATAATAATAATAATAATAATAATAATAATAATAATTCCTGCCAACCTAGCAGTTCAAAAGCACATCAAGTGCAAGTAGATAAATAGGTACCACTCTGGTGGGAAGGTAAACGGCATTTCCGTGCGCTGCTCTGGTTCACCAGAAGCAACTTAGTCATGCTGGCCACATGACCTGGAAGCTGTACGCCAGCTCCCTCGGCCAGTAAAGTGAGATGAGCTCTGCAACCCCAGAGTTGGTCACGACTGGACCTAATGGTCAGGGGTCCCTTTACCTTTACCTAATATAATTTGACTAATGCCAATAAAGAAGCAGAAGAAGCAGAAGGCACCTCCAGATTCCATGCACTTGCATACAAGTTCCAGTTAGAGTAGTGGCATCAAACTCTACTATAGGGTACTGCAAACACCCAATGAAAAGTCCTCAGTGGTGAATCTAAAGGCAGGGTTTGGACCTCATTGCTCAGCACATGCCTGAATATCCTGCTTTTTGGCCTGGCACTCTGGCGCGAGGACTTGTGTCAGAGCACCAGACCAAAAGACCCTCACTCTGGTGCCCGACCTGGATTAGGAGCTCAAAAAGTTGGACGGTATGCCTTGGTACCTAGTAGTGCACACCTCCTAGCATGGAATTGATAACAGGCACCAGTCACAAACCTGGCCATGGCATTCTGCAGCAGCTGTATAACCTCCAGACCAGACACAAGGGAAGTGCCACATTCAAGGGCATTATCATAGTCTAGGTTCCTGGTGCTGGCAGCTCTGAGCACTAGTGAATTCTAGCAGGGAAAGTAGTTTGTGATGCAGCGCCTCTGCTGCTGTTCAAATTATTCTTAGAAGTCCACACCAGTGAACACATACAGATCTCCCTGTTGTGCTTTTCAAAATCATACCCACCCACCCAATAATCAGGACCATTGTGTTAATTTGGTTTGCTTCTTCTCCTGGTAAATTGTGGTCTCATCACATGATAATGCCAACCAATCAGGGTTAGTATTCTGGTGCCTTTCAGCTCGGCATCTGGTTCTTTTGTTTTGGTGTTTGCCAAGGGTGGGTGGGAGCTGTTCAGTTTGCTCAGCCTGGAAAACTTCTCTCAACGCAGCTGAAGAATCAGAAAGAGGTTCCTATCTGGGCGGAGACACATCTGATTGCTACTTGCCGGAGTCATTTTAAAACGGGAGCGAAATGAATCAGACAGACAAGACACCCTGTGGAAAATGAAAAGTTGCATTTATATTATAATTCAAATTGGGGTTTTTTGTGTGAATCTCCAATGTTTTCACGCCGCACCCATAAGGAATCCAAATGCACAGGAATAACCAGTTACAGAAACTAAGGGGAAAGTAACTTGGCACTTTTATTAATGAAAATATTCAGAAAATCAATTTTTCAACAATTCACAGCCAAGTCTAATCTTGAATAAGGAGGACTTTAGGATTTAGCCAACAGTTTTAAATTGCAGAAGGCCCTGCTCTGTTTGCCAAAGGTCTTGCGTGAATATGAATAACTGTGATTCAATCCCATTCCTGTCTAACGATTTTATTGATATTTGTCTTGCCTCCATCTCCTTTAAATTAAGGTTTGGGGCCCTTTCTCCTGGCCACAAAGTTTGCATTTGGGGGGGGGGCAGGCTGTTCTCCTATTGGCATAAGGAGATTTCCATTGATCATTTCCTTTAATGCATTCAGTTTCCCCCCCTCCCCTTCCCACACCTCCCACATTAAACCTTGTGCAACATCACCAAAGATTTATTGTCAATGATTTATTAAAATGTAATCTGCAGGTTAGTCTGTATCATAAAATGAAATCTGTGGGCTATCTTGGTATAAACTTGCAACCTACTTTGTCAGAGAAAACAAATGATTAAATCTTCATTAGTATGGGCAGAATTTGATAATGAATTTTTTTTAAAGTCTATTATGATCCCTTCCCAAAACCCTCCAAAGTATTAGGATACTTATAGAGTAAAGCAATACACTGGTTAATTATCATTTGGGAGGTGCAATTCTCTTTAATGGTTACTTCTCTCCATCCCACCCCCCCTCCAATCCTATACTTTAATTTGAATTAGCCAATCTTGTTTAATTTTTCCCTAGGAAAGGTTTCCGCTTGCCCTAGCAATATTATAGTTGCTAATTCAATTACACTGAAATAGTTTAATAGAAAATATAATTGCTGATTCATACAGAATACCCATTAAGGAAGTGCAAAGGCTTTTACCTCCGGGTAACTGCATATTAGTACTTTGGGGACTGAGGCAGGAACACTGGATAGGAGAAGGTGCTGGCTGATCTCTAATGGTTCATCACCTGCCTCCCAAATAATATGAATGGACCCAAACTAAATGACCACTCATTACAAGTTTCAATTTAGGAGCTTGGCTGGGGTCAGCAGATTGCTTATGCTGATCGCAATGATTTGAAGTTGTGATTACCATAAGCAATTTAAATTTTATTGATCCAACCTTCTGAAAGTTGTAATTGAGCATAGATGTTGGCCCTGTGGCTCTCCAAACTAAATTGTACTCTGAAGCCCTTGCTGGATTACTGGAAGAATCAATAAGCAGTCAGTCACGTTAACAATGAAATAGCTCCATTAACATACAGCACTATTGGTGAAACTTTATTTAGGAAGGGTGTTGCGCTCACTTCATTGTTTTATCAATGAATCTCCGTTGTCGGGGGCTAAAGGATTGCTTTTGTTTGTCTAATGAATTTGTGTTCTCCTCCTCCTACTCACTAACTATCATCCGCAAATCCAACGTTATATTGCAAAGATCCCCCCTTTTTTTGGGTGCGTAACAAATAGCCCCCATTGCTTGGAATTGTGGTTTGCCCCTTGTATTGCCTTGGAAATAATTCAGGACTCTCAGTGTAAACTATACTATTAAAGTTTTCTCTAATTCAGCTTTCTCCTCAGCAGGACCATTGATTGCACCGGGGCTGCAATTTATGTGATTTTCGGCAAGCCAATAGGGGACTGGTCGCTCATAGATCATTTCGCAGGCCTGCTGCCTCTGCACATCTATGACTTCGCCAAAGATGCTGTCCTGACCATAAGAGGAGACTCCCAGTCTTGTACCATTACGGGCTCCTTTGACTTGAGGTTGGAGCAAGGGATAGAAAGGGGAGAACTGAAAGTTTCCAGTTTGTTGAATGAAGTACAGTGGTACCTTGGTTTACAACCACAATCCGTTCCGGAGGTCCATTTGTAAACCAAAGCAGGTTGTAACCCAAGGTGCACTTTCGCCAATGGGGCCTCCAAATTTTTTTTGTTCATAATCCAAAAAAGAAAAGAAAAAGGGTTGTAATTCAAAAAAGGGTTGCAAACTGGGACACACACTTCCGGGTTTGACATGTTTGTAATCCAAAACATATGCAAACCAAGACGTATGCAAACCAAGGTACCACTGTACTTCAGCTACATTAAGTAATGATGGAAAACATACCGATTAAAATAGGGACGTCCCATTCCACAATGACCATTTTACTATTCATACCCCACACATCTTACTGGGTTTCCCCAGCCACTCTAGGTAACATACAGTGGTACCTCGGGTTAAGAACTTAATTCGTTCTGGAGGTCCGTTCTTAACCTGAAACTATTCTTAACCTGAGGTACCACTTTAGCTAATGGGGCCTCCCACTGCCACCACGCGATTTCTGTTCTCATCCTGAAGCAAAGTTCTTAACCCGAGGTACTATTTCTGGGTTAGTGGAGTCTGTAACCTGAAGCGTATGTAACCCGAGGTACCACTGTATATAAAAACATAATAAAACATTAAACGTTTTTTTAAAAATACTTCCCCATACAGGATTGCATTCAGACAGCTTGGGGGTCAGATAACTCCATACCCTTCAACATTTCTCCAATGAAAATAAAGACATCCTAAGGAAAAGCGGGACATTCCGGGATGAAATCAGAAACTGGGGTGGCTTCTCTAAATCAGGGATGTTCCTGGAAAATAGGGACACTTGGAGGGTCTGGGATAACCTGCAGTACATCTGGCTGGGGTTAGTGGCATCCCTGGGCAAGAAAAGCAAGGTCTGTGAGCCAGGCTATGCACAGAGTCAGATCTACATTCCTGTCTACCTTTCCTGTACTGTGCAACAGGAACATTGGAAGCTCCTAATACTCAGCCAAACTGTTGATTCATCAAGGGGCTGTGTGTTCTACAGTATTATCTACACTGACAGACATTAGCCCAGCCTCAGGCATGATACGTCATATTCACTCACCTCATCTCCCCAGGTTCCTTAGATTTCAGTGTACATTGCTGACATAGTTTCAAGAATGTTGTCACACTCATAAGGACTAGAAACTCTTTAAAAAAAAAAAAGCTCAGATTTCTCTGGAAGTGTATGTGTGCACCCCTACATTCTGTGCCTTTTCTGCACTGTGGAATTATGGCATGCAGAAAGCACTGAGCAGATTGAACTAAACCCAGGAAAGTACTTCCTTGTGAATTCGGTGGGATGTGATATGTAAGTAGCAGTCAAGTACAACATTCCTTGTTTTCCTAGAGTGGACATGCGGGGGGAATGTTTGGTCCAGCCAGTCGCAAACTTCCTGTTTCCTCCTGGCTGGGACATACTTCCTCTGCATGTGGCTAGAGGTGGGTGTGACCTTACCTGTCCAGGTAACAAAAGGGACAAGGCACTCAGCACTCTCTCTCTTTTTGACTTCCTCCATCATTGGAGCAGCTTTTCGCTAGAGATGCTCTGTTGGCTTCCAGGACACTGTTATTATCCCCATATAGGATAGCTCCACATGTATATACTTTGTAACTAAGTCTGCCTTCAGGGATCCATCTGTGAACTGAATGTGAGTAAACTACTTTTATATACTTTACACAAGATTGTGGCATGTTTATTCTTTAAGAGGGATATAAGGGATCTTACCAGGAACCTAATAGTGAGAGGCTTACACAAGCCTGCAACTAGCTACCCACTGTGCGTTTAAAAGGGGAATGTGAAACTCTGCTAAGTAAAGGAACTTGTTAGAGCAAGTTAGGAAGGATATTAATAAACAATATATCCTCTCCTGCCTCCCTGAACATTCCCACAAATTCATGAAACTTCCACACCCAGAGTGTGAAGTTTTTAGGTCATTTCTAAAAGGAACTGTATCCAAATGGAGTGGGGGAGGTGGAAACGAACCAAAAAAAGAAAAGAAAAGAAAAGAAAAGCTTTTATTGGGAGCCCTTTTACACTAAAAACAATTAAGTTTTGAGATCCATTTAATTTTTACTTGTTTTAAGCACCGTCATAAACATCTGCCATCTGGTGCAAAAATTGCTTCATATGGCAGGTGGAGATTTATTTTAAAGTTCTTTGTCTTTCATTCTTTTCCCGGCTGCATTTTCCATCAGGATAATTTCAACTTGCAGGTATTTAAATAGCCATTATTCGCTATAATGGAAGAGGCACAGTTAAAAGGATACACTCTGGATAACTGCTTTCATTTCACCATCGGAACACGTTGCTTTCAGTTATGGTGTGAAGCAGGTATCTGTCGTTTCCTGGCCTTCCGTCTCCAACTACGGCCAGGGTTATGATTTTAAAAGGCACAGTAAAACTGCAGTGACAAGTGGTGTCGTGGAAACCTTTTGTTCCAACCCACTGTCGTCCAGATTATAGCACAACACGAAAAGAAAACAGGAGCAAAACTGAGCGATCTGCAGATCAATGGGGAAGTCGTAAGACGATAATATTTTTGATTGCCCATTTTGATAGAAATGCTTAATGGGCTTCTCCCTCCAATCAACAGGACATAGTTCAATTACAAACAAGTCACAGAGCAAGATCTAAGCCGTGGTTTTGTTGGTTACTGGCACATAAATTGAGAGTATGCGCTTGAAGGCTTTTTAATGTGATTTAATCCCTAACATGTTCTGCAAGACCTTTGCTGTCTGCAGACTTTTTTCCAGTATCTGTTGGGCCAGTGATGCAACAAGGCAACACTTGTTAAGCCCAGCATCAGTGAATGCCTTTGGGCAAGCTGCTAGAGGTCCATTGCCATTTAAATTTCCCACAATTCTCCCAGTGACATGACAATGCTGAGTGACATGGACATGCTGAGCAGGGCCATCCTGTCCATGTCACAGGAGCATGATGGTCAGTAATCACACAGCTAACTCTTTGTTAGCAAAATCACGATCCCAACAGATTTGGTTTAGTGATCATCACAGACTTGGCTGAGGCCTAATAAGCAGTTCATTTCTGGTGGTCTTAGTCCATGAAAATCAGTTGCCAAGACTGAAAGTCCCCACTTCCTCACAGCTGCCTAAGTCCTCTACTCTCCAGGGCTTTTTCCAAGCAATCAGAGATTGGGCCTGCATGCAGCTAACCTCTCCTCCACCCTTTTCATGCCTCTTCTGGTTCTTGGAGAAGCGTTTCCTGAGGTACTTCTAGCAGTATAACAGACATAGGGGGTCACCACACCCTTCTTAACTGGTTTGGGATTCTTCTCTTCCTAGAAGAATATTCCCCTCCTGACTGAAATGGGACCCAACCCACAGCTCTGCATCTCACTCAAACTCAGCCCTCTAGTTAACCTCTTCCTGAATACTCTCACAAGACACTAAAAACTGTCTTCCTATCTAAGCTAAGAGACTCCTTTCCCTATGTTATGTACTGAAGTTCTCACCCTGGGCCAGCAGGGGGATACTGTAGATAGTTATGCAAATAAGGGATCGAAAGTGACGTTCAGTGATTGGATAGTTTTAGAAAATTGTTACAGTTACGTTGTACTGGAGCTCTATATAAGCAGGCTGACTGAACCCTTCAGTTCAGTTCTGTTCTGGCCTGTGAATAAACAAGAGCTGTTTGAAGAATCGCTGTGTCGTCTGATATGTTCACCCACAACTTAACACCCTAGTTTTAGATACCCTCAGAGTGGATGCTATACACACAGATCAGAACCAATGGTCTGTCTTCCCCCCAACCCTCCCTCCTCAAAGCTTTCTTAAACCATCTCTTCAACTATCTCCCCAAAACTATCTCCTAAACCAGGTTTCCCCAACCTTCAGCCTTCCAGATGTTTTGGACTACAATTCGCATCATCCCTGACCACTGGTCCTGTTAGCTAGGGATCATGGGAGTTATAGGCCAAAGCATCTGGAGGTCCACAGGTTGGGGGTGCCTGTCCTAAACCATCTGAACGCTCTTTTAGAAACTGCTCCTTTTATCCCTCCCCCAAAGTGCTGTCTCCACCCCTCTCTGGCTTGGTAGCCAATCAGAGAGCAGCTCCAGCACTCTGGTGGAATTCCAAGGTACTGCATCACTAGACTCTGGTCCATCACAGCATCACTCAGCAGGTAGAGGCCAGAGGCAGTCAGCTGGGCAGAGGGTTTATCTCCACCCAAGTCAACCCCAGCCCAGCCTGACCTGGCACAGAGTGGGTTTGGATTGCACCCTTAGTCTCTCTCTTTCTTGCTTGCAGGTTTGGTATCAGAGCTGCTGATTGAGGAAGTTGAAAGGAAGATTTTCCCGTCCCCTTTAATAACCTTATTCAGGAAATCAGCCAGAATTTCCCTTTCAATCAAGGCAATAGACTTGTCGGGATAATATATTGTGCACGTGAATTCCTTTGGCTGAGTAAAGCTGCATGAAGAAGCTGCTCTAATTTGCACTGTTTCTGTTGCCCTTTGATTTGGAGTGACCATGCTCTCCAAGGCGAGAGTCAAAGGAAGGGGATGATGGGGGGAAGAGAGGGAAGTTGATTAGTTTTCACTGTGCCTTTTATGCATCTGAATACCTTAATCAAGTCCCTTCTAACTTTTCTTCAGTTGGGTTTTGCTGTCTCTCAACATGCTTTATGTGACATGAATAAAGTACAAATTGCAGCACAATCTTGGCACTTATGCATTCTCTTTTTTTTCTCCCCCTGGAAAAAAAAAATACAAATAAAATCATCCCCTTCGCCTTCACTTGCATTCCTTTTGTGTTTGTTTTCAGCACTGATTCCCGTGATTGTGTTTACTGGCATTGAATGTCGAAGCGAAAAAGCGGAGGAATATTCTCAGAAAGCAAATGGGAATTTGTTAATGTAAGTATTCGTGAGGGGCTGGAGAGAACCCAACAGCAACCTTGACTCTTGCATTTCCATCCACTCATCGAATCACGGACAAGGAACATTCGCATAACCTTGCAAATCAGAAAAAGCAGCTTGAGCTTCTTCAATCAAACCTGTAAAGATTGCAGATATACAATACAGCTCGTTCCATCTAGTGGGGCTTCCTGGGGTAATAGATACTTCTGCCTCTTGTGCTTAAGACCTGGCATGTGACTCAGTATATCTGATTTATTTCTTTAACATATACTGTGCCACCCCATCTGAATCCTGTCAAGATGGAGGCATAGTGGGTGGGTCTCAAGCCTGGATAACTAGTCAATTACCTGCTTTGGGTATACTTCTTCTGAAAGGGCTGATTCATAATCTGGGGGTGTTCCTGAATCAATTTTTGGCACTAGAGGCCCAGATGACTTCAGTGGCTAGGAATGTCTTCAGCTTCCAGACAATGATAGTCTGACCACTCTTGCCCATTCACTGGTAACAATTTTAATAATCCTCATGCATTTGTCGTGACAGTTTATTCTATCATGTAGTTTGCCACCCTTCACAAAGCATCTTCCAGAAGCCCCTTGAGGCTGTGTAACCTCTTGTGTCACATGATGCTGGAGAGAAGCAGAAAGAAGGAAGGAAGGAAGGAAGGAAGGAAGGAAAGAAAGAAAGAAAGAAAGAAAGAAAGAAAGAAAGAAAGAAAGAAAGAAAGAAAGAATTCTGCATTTATGCCATAATCTTGCGGGTGCATGAAATGCGCCCAGAGCGATGGTATTCTTAATGTACGCTTATGCTAATCTGCCAAACCATCAGTATATGTTGTTTTATAAATAGTTACCTTTGAAATGGAACATTGTTTAAAGCCAGATGGTTGGCTTGAAGATTCATTCTTCATTTTTTGCTTCTGTGGTGAATATGCAGATTTGCAAGTTGCTTTCTGTTTTCCCACAGCTCCATCTAATATTTACATTCAGATAATGCTGATAAGGGGGCTGGAGAGGCCAGACGTTAAAGAGAAAAGAAAAGAATGGAATATAGGGCATAGTGTTTGCTTCAGAAGTGAGCGTGTGAGGCAATAAAGGTGTACTAATGGGGTGTTAATCTTGTGTTCCTCCCTCCCTCTACTTTTCCTGTTACATGAAAGCCACTGTGATTAGAATAGGGGTGAAATGAACATAAGTATGATAAATGATAACTTTCTCATGGGAGTAAATATATGAGAGTGAGAGTGAGAGAGCGGTTTGCTAATCAAGCCGGGCAGAGAGGGTGAACATACTCTGAGAACACCCATCTGGAAACGAGTCTAGATTCAAAAACAGTTCGCTGGAGTTGCTACTGTAAATGGAAAACAAAGAGTACCACAATATGAGCTGGTTGGATCGCAGGAGCAAAAGGAGCTTCAGAGACCATGGTTTGTTTTTATTTATTTTTCAAATGATGGTACAAATGGACTAGGAATGGTGGTCGAATCTTACATCCCGCCTTATTTCCAGAAATGGAATTCAAGGCGGCTAACGAAACAGCAGTCATGCAACAATTGAAAACAGTGAATTGCACTTTGTTCCAAAGGACAACAGAAGCCATAAAACCCGGGTGTTAACATGTTAAACCAACGACGACAGCAGTTAAAATGTAAATGGAATGGGGTTTGAAGAGCCAAGTTTCTCCCAACTGTCTTAAATGAGGGAGTGGGCACAACAACAGCAAATGGTAGGCTTCTCGGGGTTGAGGGATCTGGAATAGTGCCTCATGAGGAGAAGGGGAGAAGAGGCTGACTGGGGCAGGCCAAAAGTCCATCTAGTTCTCACAGTGGCCAACCAGGTGCCTGTAGGAAGACCACAAGAGTACAATCTGAGTACAACAGGAATGATACCCAGCAACTGGTGCACAGAGGCACACTGCCTTCAGCAGTGGAAAAAGAAGATAGATGGCTAGTAGCCACTGAGAGCTTTTTCTTCAAAAATTGGTCTAATCCTCTTTTAAAGCCATCCAGTACAGCAGACACCAGAATGGTTGAAGCATGCACTGTGTGAGGAAGCTTTTCATTTTGTTTGTCGCAAATATCCCAACATTCAGCTTCACTGGATGGTCCCCAGATTCTAGTACTATGAGATGTGGCCGTTTCCATTTCAAGAACAAGCTCGTTTTCAGAAAACAAGCATTTTTAGTTTTTTTTTAAAAAAATAGTCACAGCGGAAACCCTGCTTCCTGCCTCTACCTGGCTTTCTTGGCTCTGCCCACCCAAGATCCCCTCTGCCTTACAATGGAGTTTGGATGGTCATCATCACACTTACTGTGAAACTATGGTTCTAGGGAGAGAAAATGCCCTTTAGATACCATGATCATAACTGGCAGATGAAAAATTGGAAGTCCTTTTTATTTTTCTTTATTATTCATTTCCCCCTTTTCTTTTTCTGTTCTCTTTCCTCCTCTTGCTTCCTGCTTCCTGCTTTCTTCCCCCTTCCCCCTTCCCCCTTCTGTCTTCGTCAGCTTCCTCCACCTGAGCACAAGGATTGTACACTCGTGTAGGTAGTAAAGGGACCCTGGGGAGAAGTCCACCCCTCTTACTTCACCTTGCCATCCTACAGGGTGGAACTGCAGTCTAAACCACTGAGCCTCTTGGGCTTGCTGATTGGAAGGTTGGCGGTTTGAATCTGTGCGACGGGGTGAACTCCTAGCAGTTTGAAAGCATGCCAGTGCAAATAGATAAATAGGTACCACTGCGGCGGGAAGGTAAACAGCATTTCCATGTGCTCTGGCTTCCGTCACGGTGTCTCATTGCACCAGAAGTGATTTAGTCATGCTGGCCACTTGACCTGGAAAGCTGTCTGTGGACAAATGCTGGCTCCCTCAGTCTGAAAGTGAAATGAGCACCACAACCCCAAAGTTGCCTTTGACTGCACTTAACAGTCCAGGGGGACTTTACCTTTAAGCTCACTGGATGACCTTGGGCCAATCTATCATCTATCTATCATCTATCTATCTATCTATCTATCTATCTATCTATCTATCTATCTATCTATCATCTATCTATCTATCTATCATCTATCTATCTATCTGTCTGTCTATCTATCTATCTATCTATCTATCTATCATCTATCTATCTATCTATCTATCTATCTATCTATCTATCTATCTATCATCTATCTATCTATCATCTATCTATCTATCTATCTATCTATCATCATCTATCTATCTCTATCTATCTCTATCTCTATCTATCATCTATCATCTATCTATCTATCTATCTATCTATCATCTATCTATCACCTATCTATCCTCTATTTGGGACGCGGGTGGCACTGTGAGTTAAACCACAGAGCCTAGGACTTGCAGATCAGAAGGTCAGCAGTTCGAATCCCCGCGATGGGGTGAGCTCCCGTTGCTTGGTCCCTGCTCCTGTCAACCTAGCAGTTCGAAAGCATGTCAAAGTGCAAGTAGATAAATAGGTACCGCTGTGGCGGGAAGGTAAACGGCATTTCCGTGCACTGCTCTGGTTCACCAGAAGCTGCTTAGTCATGCTGGCCACATGACCCGGAAGCTGTACGCCAGCTCCCTTGGCCAATAAAGCGAGATGAGCGCTGCAACCCCAGAGTCGGTCATGACTGGACTTAATGGTCAGGGGTCCCTTTACCCTTTACCTTACCCTGCCTTTCCACTCCAGAACCAAGTGCCCAAGGTGGCTAAAGAATAACCTTCACTGTTTCTGGTTAAACTCTGTTTCACGCTCGTGCCTTTGTTTATGTATTTATAAATCTAATGGTTTTAATTTTCATTTGTAAATCATCCAGAGAGCTTTTATTGCTGGGCAGCATATAAATATTGTCAATGCAATGAAACCGAGATCGGAATGCCAGCGTTCACCATCCTAAGTCCTGTGGAATGTCCTTAAGAACAAGAATACAGATCACCATTACTCCGTACATGCTCCCAAGCACAGAGATCCATTACACCTAAATATTGTGACACTGTCTTCGGGCTTTGTGTATTACAGCCAGGGAGAGCATCTGTCCTGTGCCTGGTGATTACATCATGCCGTAAGGTACTTAGTCAAAGGGAGTGCAATCTGGCAGCTCACAGCTCCACATTAGAGTAGTTTATATGATAGCAGTCAAAGTCAATTGGTGTATTGTTTGACCTCTCCTGCTCGCCAAAGCAATATGGTGCCATCTGCGCATCTTGTATTCACATCATATTATGCATTAATACGGCTTTTTCAATGCACAGTTTGCTTTGTGCTTTGGTGTATAAATATTTTAATATTTGCATTCATTTGGATCGTATCCCCCAAAGTATACTCGGAAAAATAAAACCACTAGGATGCTACATACCTTCATTCTGTAAAGCAGAGCAGCAGACTTAAGTCTTTATTTCTTCACTCTATTAAGAAACAACAGCAGCCTCTGAGAAGGTGGGTTTAGCTTCCTGGTAAGATTGCTGATGGCTCAGGTTTAGCAAAGTTTCATTTTACTTCTCTTGCAGCAGATGTCTTGCAAGGAGCTGGGCTTGTTCAGGTTTCCCAAAGCTCTTGCCAATGAGCATACACTAGAACTATCATCTTGCAATGGGCTTCACTTTAGATGTAGGAGCCGCAGCTCTCAAACTAGGTTTGTTTCATTGCCAATAACATTATTTAGGTTCTAAAGTTTGAGAAGTCCCAGCGGTGGAATAGGGCTTTAGTACTGTAGCAGAACAAGCTAAGGCAAAGCCTGGTTCTTAAAATTGCCACTGGTCTTTAAACTGATCATCAGGGTACCAGTTGTGGATAAGAAGGAGGGTACCAATACTGAGCAGTGACGAAGCCTCGTGGGAGGCATCTTCCATATGCTCCAAAAGTTTGCCAGGGACACGCCATATTTTTGGTGCCTATCTGTGTCCCTAGTTTGCTCCTGGGTTGATAGGTAGAGGTGCCTTTTAAAAAGCCTTTCAGCATGTGCACACCAAGGGCGATATTTGCTGCGGAACCTGGACGTAGCCAGCACATCTGCAGCTGTGGCAGGATCTGTCCGCTCTAGGAAAGGTTACAGCTGGCACAACAGCCAAAGCTGTGCAAAAATTACTCTGGCCCAGAGGAAGCAGGTCCAATACACTGTCCCACCAGTCTCCATCTCTCTGCCTCAGGGAGCGGCTCTGCCTGTGATTGACTCTGGCTCCACCAATGGGTACCAGCCACCACTGATGGAGCCACAGCAGCCACCTGCCTATCCAGGAGCAATGCAGGGGCCAAGGTACACTGCCACGCCAGGGAGGTCCTCATTAAGGAGGATTTTATCTCACTCTGGAGCAGACAGAATACCTGCTTAGGACCATAGCTCAGTGGTTAAAGTTTCTGCCTTGCATGCAGAAAGTCTGCACTTCAATCCCTGGGATCTCCAGGTAAGACTGTGAAACACTGAGATCCTGGAAAGCCACTGCCAGGCAGTAGACAATACTAAGTTATATGGACCAGTGATCCGACTCAGTATAAGGTAGCTTCCTATGTTCCGTCCAAGTTCCTTCATCATTTGTGTTTTAAAAAACTTCTCTTGAGACTCTGACATTCTCAAACTTACCTCCCCGCGCTGCCTTCTCCATCCATTCGTTGTCCCCTGTAGCTGCCCTGAATGTGAGATTGTCCCTGCAAATCAGAAAATCAATCAGAAAGAAAGGATAGCTGTCAACAAATCCGGGCTAACTGTACGGATGGCAGCAGAACACCACGCAATGCCTACTCAAATAGTGGGTAAGTGAGCATTTTTAGCTGCCCCCCCACATGAAATAATTCAGCGTCTCTGCTTCACATCAGGGCCATGTTTTATTCCAGCGTCGCAGCATTCATTCGATTTGTCTTTCCACAGATCAAGTGGGAAAATGAAACTTCTTCGAGTCATGGCTGAGATAGGATTCAGCTAAATGAGCTTAGCAGAAAGTGCTCTCCTGGCAGAGGAAGAAGAAAGGGGAACAGAAACGTCCACAAATCAAATTGTAACAGATAAAAATAAATAAAAATAAGTAAAGTAACCCCAAACTCGCACCCACCCATTTGCTTTACACGGTTGTAAGTGTCTAACTGGTTTCGGTTCGTAAAAAAAAGGAAAAGGAGCATCTGAAACGAAAGGGGCTGTTTATGGAACCTTTAGATATTTTGTTGAAGTTTCGCTTCTTTACTTTTATGGCCAGTAGCAAAAAGATAAATAAAAAAGAGTCGTTGTGTCAGAAAAATAAATTTGATCTTCACTCCTTTTTAGATACTCTACAACTTTGGCAATTTCCCCCCTCCCCCCTCTCTCTCCCAGGTACTGTAGTTTGAACCTTTAAAAAAAGAAGGGAGGGGGAGAGGGGGGGGAACCTTCAGAAACTGCGAGCCCTTTCATTTTTCTGTTTGAAAAGATCTATCTGAGTCATTGGTAAGAGGAAGGATTAGACAGACGACTCTTTCTAGCTTTTCATTTTAACTTTATCTAATAGATGCCTTTCCGCTATGCAGTGACTCGGGTCACTTTTTAAGAATGGCTTTAATTTTTGTAGCAAAGGGGAAGATAGCATCAGTTATCCCTGATAAAAGGAATTAATATATGAACCCTGCTGTATAGAAAATGAAATAAAAAAAATAAGGGGGAAAAAAATCAAATCGAGGCATTTAAGAGAAGCTTTTTATTCCTGCAAGGAAAGCATTTGCTAGCCACCCCTGCCCCCACCCTGAAGCACCACAAGATCCATTAAAAGTATTTATGGATAATAAATAGCTCCTAAGGAAATCTCAGTAGATTGTTGGGAGAGGTGGCTGTGCAGGGGACAACCATGTTGACCAGGGATGGGGAACCTATGGCTTTTCCAGATGTTGCTGGACTGCAACTTCCGTCACCCCTGAACTTTGGCTAAACTGACTGGGATTAATGGTGGTCCAAGAACATCTCAAGGACACCAGGCTGAGGAAGTCTGGCTTGGTGGAATGAATGCTTCAAGCCATACATTTAATTCCCAATTGGGTTTGTGTGTGAAGGAATCCTTCTATGCATTTCAGGCTTTCTTCATTTCAGGGATTGGGGAACCTTTGGCTATCCAGTTTCTGATGGATTGCAAATCCCATCATCCTTGATCGTTGGCCATGCTGGTTGGGGACAACAGCTGGCACCAGGTTCTCACCCCTGTTGGAGACCATGATGATTCCGGTGGGCTTTTGGGGGGAGGAGGGGGTATACAATCATAGAATTGTAGAGTTGGAAGGGACCCCGAGGGTCATCTAATCCAACCCCCTGCAATGCAGGAATCTCAGCTAAAGCATCCATGACAGATGGTCATCCAATCTCTGCTTACAAACCTCAAAGGAAGTTCACAACCCCCTGAAGGAGACCGTTCCACTGTTGAACAGCTCTTGCTATCAGAAAGATTTTCCTGATGTTTAGTCAACATCTCCTTTGTTGTAACTTGGTTTGATTCAGACCAGATACGCTTAATGTACTTTCCCCCCTTTCCATAAACTCTCACTGGGCTTGCCACCATTGCTCCCAGGTGTTCACTCACCAAGGTGAGCAAAGCAAGAGGCATCAGCTCATAATTGCAATTGCTACCAGTCACTTCTTCATGCTTTCTTGGCCAGAGAGTGGGTGAGCAGCAGGTGGCAGCTAGGGGCACCTGAGGAACTTGGCCTTCACAAATTCCAATGCGGACTGATCTGATCCACACTAGCTAGACTAGTGCAGCTCAGAACACAGGAACCCACCAGCTTCCTCACTTCCCGAGTGTTCAAGAGGCAGTTCTTGGCTCAAAGCAAAATGAAAACCTATCAAAATACATTTAGAGATGCATAGTTTGAGAGAGAACACATTTGGAAATGTAGGTTTAAAATGTGAATTTTCACACTTTTTTTTTTTAAATTACAGGTTAATGAAACTGGAACAGAAATGACTTAAGGGTGAACATGTGCAAAAATTACTCAGTCTGGGAATAAAAATGTTATGCCCATTCCTGGTGGTCAAAAGCTGCAGCAGAACCAGGGGCCTCATGGTGGTTGCCCCCAGGTGGGGAATGAGACTCAGCAGGTGCCCAACCTTTCTAACCCCTGATGCTCGCCTTAAATAGATGGAAAAGGTCTAGTGGTGGATGACACATTTTGGTTGGGGCAGATGGGAGCTGGGCTCCAACAGCACTTGGGCAGCCTTCCACCCCATCATAGACCTGAAAGGTACCAACCATGGTTGGACAGTGTTCTCGAAGCTACAAACATGAGTCTGACCAAACTACGGGAGGCAGTGGAAGACAGGAATGCCTGGTGTGCTCTGGTCCATGGGGTCACGAAGAGTCGGACACAACTAAACGACTAAACAACAACAATTTTTTTCTCTGGGGAGATGCTTCTTATACTCTTTCTGCACCCCCAGATTGGCTCATCCAGGTGAAAACTGGATTGGAAGGTTCCAATCCAGGGCTCAGTGAAACCTTCCCAAACCTGATGCCCTTCGAATGTTGTTGGTACCCAATATTTGTGTCTGCTTGTGTTGCTGCAGCTGCACCATAGCGTTTCTTCTCTCTGCACTCCTTCCAGCAGTTATTCCTCCTCTAGTCACTGCTGTGGATACGAGACGTGACTGTGTGTCTCCAGGCACTGTGGTTGTCTGCAAGGGATTCTCACATGGTAGGGCTGAGGTTGCCAGCTTCCACGTCACATTTATAGATAGCTTTGCAGCGCAGAGTTGGTCTGCCAACAGGCTGGTGCCTGCAGCCAGCTCCCTAAAGAGCACATCCTTGGAGATCCTGCCATCTTCCATTCTGTGGACATGACCAAGCCAGCGTAGATATTGCTGAGCCTGGAGTGTGACCATATGGAAATGTGGGCTTGGGAGAGCACATCCTTGTTTGAGACTCTGTCCTACTATGAGAGGCCCCACATCTTTCTGACGCAGCAAATGTGGTGGCATTGAGGCATCACTTCTGATGGTTGTAAGTTGCCCATGACTCACTTTCCTACAGCAGCGAGCACAACATGCAAATCTGGTAGACCTTCATCCTGGTATTGGTCATTAGCACCATATTCTCCCACATCCTTTTGGAGAGGCGAGCCATTGTTATAGCTGTCTTGCTAATGTTTTCTCCTAAGAGACTAGATACTCACAGGAAAGTCCCATGCTCACTGTCTTATTAGGTTCATCCCACTTTGATGTAAACTAGGGATGCAGAGCCTGTGGTCTTCCAGATGTTGTTGGACCACAGCTCCCATCAGCCCCATCCCGCATGGCCAATGATCATGGTTTAGGAGAGTTGAGGTCCAGCAAAATCTGGAGAGCTATGGGTTCCCCACCCCAAGTGTAAGCAAATCCTTATTTAGGGCTTGATATGGCAATAAGTTTGCCAAGTGGTTATTTCTCCTGAGACATTTGAATACAAAAGAAAAAGAAAAATAGAATTGTTGTTGTTGTTTAGTTGTTTAGTTGTGTCCGACTCTTCATGACCCCATGGACCAGAGCACGCCAGGCACTCCTGTCTTTCACTGCCTCTCGCAGTTTGGTCAAACTCATGTTAGTAGCTTCGAGAACACTGTCCAACCATCTTGTCCTCTGTCGTCCCCTTCTCCTTCTGCCCTCCATCTTTCCCAACATCGGGGTCTTTTCCAGGGAGTCTTCTCTTCTCATGAGGGGGCCAAAGTACTGGAGCCTCAGCTTCAGGATCTGTCCTTCCAGTGAGCACTCAGGGCTGATTTCCTTCAGAATGGATAGGTCTGAACTTCTTGCAGTCCATGGGACTCTCAAGAGTCTCCTCCAGCACCACAATTCAAAAGCATCAATTCTTCGGCAATCAGCCTTCTTTATGGCCCAGCTCTCACTTCCAAAAATAGAATTATATTTTAAAATTATTTTTAGTCACCAATAAATTTCTGAGATTTGGTCAGTTTATCCTAAAACTATTGGTTCCTCTACAGCCTACTACATTCTAAAATCCACTTATGCCTTCTCCCTCTCTCTCTCTCTCTCTCTCTCTCTCTCTCTCTCTCAAAGGGGGGAAAAACAGTGAAAACAATTAAGATTATGTCAGTGCTGAAGATAATAAAAGAGTCTTAGGTCTGCCTTCCGCTTTTCACCTGTCTTTCAAAGATGATCGGGTCAAGGGAGTTAATGGCTAATATTTGACTTTGAGGTAATTCTGCAGAAAGAACTTAACGCGATGCTATGACCGCCGCCTGCATTTCCTTGGTATCACTTTGAGCAGTATTTCAAAGTACTTCACAGGTCAGACACAACTGGGAGATAGATAGCTTAAGAGGCAAAAAGCAGACTATTTGGTATTAGCCTGTGACCCAGCTGATTTGACAATTAGGTCCATTCTAAACATAGATGATTTATCAATGGTCTGCTTACCGGAGGAGGAATATATATATATATACATATATCTGTGCACTCGCTGGTAGCTGAGCTGAAGAAATAAAACACAAGAAGCTGCTTCTAATTTAAATGAGGTTGCTAATGGTATTATAAAGAATCTGCTTGCAAGTGTGGAGGGAAATTTTAGAGTCTCTTCACACATAATATTATCCCTTTTGTTGAGCAGGGATAATGTACACTGCGATATAAGGGTGGGTAAATCTATTAATTTCAGTTTCAGATCCTCATTTTTCCTAACTTAATTCCTACATCAGTTTACAATTAAAAAAAATCCTCATGAAAATTCATCAACATTTTTGTGTGAATTTCATCTAACTTCTTCTTCTTCTTCCCCTTTACACCTTTTTGTATATAATTTTAGATATGCACATATTTCCCTTACAATGCATTCTGTATGCTTTGTGATTTTTTTTCATGAACGCTCTATCCCAGTATATATATGTCTTGTTGTGAACCACCCTGAGACCTCTGGCTATAGGGTGGTGTATAAGGTGAATTAACAACAACAACAACAACTTGGATAGAGAACTACATTGCAAAATTCGGAGAACTGCAAATTTCAAAGGATGGCTACGCTTCCCTTTTTGTACTGTTCTGGAAACTGCAAATCGGGTACATCCACCTTTAAATGTGAACTAAATTGGTTTTTATCTCCCATCCCTACTATAATATGTTTGGTTTGCATTTATTCCTGCACTTGGGGCACCTCAAGATCTGACAGCACCCTCAGTAAAACACCTGATTCCCTCTGGCACGCTGGAAACTTGCTGGATGATTCTTTTTCTTTTTCTTTTTCCAGAGTTCACTCTGGGATAGAAAAATATGCTTGCATTTTCAAGGTAGAGAGGGTGCTTTTGGATCACTTCCTCTGTTTATTTATTATTCCCTTACACCCATAACCTGCATTTCTCCCTTTATGGAACCCAAAGCAGTGCATATGTGATCACCTATCCAGACACTGACCAGACCCAGACTTCCAGAGCACCTGTCTTCATCTTGTACGTGTATCACAGAAAAACACGGTCATGGCTCAGAATTTTATGCATCGAGGACTGTTAGGATGTGTTGCATTTTTAGCAATGTTTGGGTTACCAAGTGGAAGGGGAGGGGGGATCCCTTTGTTGAGAAAGGGATGGTTAATCTAACTGCTGAGTATTCTGCATTCACACACACACACACACACACACACACACACACACACACACACATCGCCCCCAGAAACAACCTCACAGCAGACAATTCACAGCTCCCTCTTTCACAATAAAGATTTTATTATTATTATTATTTTATTTTAGTGGTTTCCATAAGACAACTTCAATGAAAGTGGCTGTCATGAGATAATCACACCTCTGGGGGATTATAGGCATCTGGCTATGATTTATAAGATCCCAAAGGATTGATTTCCCCTCCCCCCACCTAGAGATAAACCACACTCCCCGCTGTGTTTTATGATTTGGAAAATATAAGCCCTGCCGTTACTGCGTACAAATACCATTTAAACTCAGGGCTTTAGTTTGCTCCACCATCTCGTAAGTTTTAACTAACAAGTGGAACGCTGGGTCTAGGGATTAAAGAGAGAGCAATTGCCAACAATGTAAGGGGAGAAGTGTGTCATTGTCACTCGTTTCTCAGTGACCCAGTTTGTTTCCTCCACTCCACCCCCCCAAAAAAAAAATTAATGAGATATTGTGTGTGTGTGTGTGTGTGAGTGAGAGAGAGAGAGAGAGAGAGAGAGATTTAAAAGCTGTCTGTCCAGAAACCTTATTGAAATGGAGTTTTTGCGATATTCTTATGGCATGATCATAGAATAAGAGGGTTGCCAGGAATCATCCCTGCCTCCTTTTGGGCATCTCCTGAAAACTGTATTATTCAGACAGGCTTGTTGAGATGTGAATTTCTTTAACCAATTTCTTTACCAATGTTTTTATTGACACTTCTATTGACCTTATTGTGACATTGTCTTCTTATGCATACCACCTTGCTGTATTTTTCGTTAAGGTGCAGGTCTGTAAATTTTTAAATAAATAATACCCCATAATCCTTACTGGAAAAATCATAGTGGCTAGTTATGATGGGGCTATAGCTCAGTGACCACAATCCCAGGGCGAAGGAGATATCCGTATCAAGGATGGGGAACCTGTGGCCATCTTTATGTTGTAGGCCAAATGGTCTGGGTTGATGGGAGCTACAGTTCAACAACATCTGAAAGACAGCAGGTTCTCCACCCCTCAAGGGCTGGATAGACCTTTGCTCTGGAAAGAAGCGAGTCTGATGGAAGGAGAAAGAGGTGGAGCAAGGCTCCCCTCTCCAAGGGGTCACTGCCTGCCTAGCCTTCAAGGGAAGCAATTGCCTTTGGAACGGGCTGATTGAAACCACAGGAGGGGAGAGGGCTCTTGTGCTTGACTCCTGGTTGCCGGTTTCCCACAGGTATCTAGTTGGCCACTGTGAGAACAGGATGCTGGACTAGATGGGCCATATATCTGAAGGAGCATCTCCACCCCCATCCTTCAGCCCGGACACTGAAGTCCAGCTCCGAGGGCCTTCTGGTGGTTCCCTCACTGCGAGAAGTGAGGTTACAGGGAACCAGGCAGAGGGCCTTCTCGGTGGTGGCGCCTTCCCTGTGGAACGCCCTCCCATCAGATAAGGAAATAAACAACTATCTGACTTTTAGAAGACATCTGAAGGTAGCCCTGTTTAGGGAAGCTTTTTAATGTTTGATGTTTTGTTGTGTTTTTAATATTCTGTTGGAAGCCGCCCAGAGTGGCTGGGGAAACCCAGCCAGATGCGCAAGGTATAAATAAATTGTTGTTGTTAGCCTGATCCCACCAGGCCAAGAGAAAAAATGGCTGGAGAGGAATTAGGTCCCCTACATTGGCCTACTTGAAACTCCAATCACTCTCAAGGGTATTTCAGTATTTGGTGGGCTGTTCTCTGAATCCATCTTTACTGGCCACAGTTCTACTTCTCATAAGGAGCCACTGGCTTTTTATGTTTGATGGGTTCTTTTGAGCCATATTAATTGGAGACTGTTACTGCTTGCTCCCAAATGGCTTCCAAAGAAGGACCCCTGTAAATGTGTACAAGGCTGAATATATCAGGCTACAGTATGCTCTGAAGGTGCATGATGAAAATAAGCAGGCCTAGGTCTGGCCTGCACCTGGAACCACTTGGGTTCCATGATGGAAGATAGAAATGTAAGGAAATGAATAAATAAATTATAAAAAGGTAAAGGACCCCTGGCAATTAAGTCCAGTTGCAAACGACTCTGGGGTTGCGGCGCTCATCTCACTTTACTGGCCGAGGGAGCCGACGTTTGTCCACAGACAGTTTTTCCAGGTCATGTGACCAGCATGACTAAGCCAGTTCTGGCGAACCAGAGCAGCTCATGGAAACACCATTTACCTTCCCGCTGGAGCGGTACCTATTTATCTACTTTTTAGGCGTGCTTTCGAACTGCTAGGTTAGGTTATAAATAAATTATACATTACCATTATTTACAACTGAGTGTTTGTGTCTGTTGAAGATGAAATTCTCACCTCCCCACTTTGTGTGTGTGTGTGTGTGTGTGTGAATTTTTTAATTTTTTTTTAAGCGCTCTTTAACCCAAGCCAAGACCTATTTTAACTGAGGGAATTTAGCAGAGCTGGTATAGCAAGTGTTGCTCAAGGCAAAACAAGTGGTTTTTTTTATTAAATGCATTTTGTACTTTGAATTTAATGACTGGCCTCCCTGTTTCAGTCTATGAAAGTTTTAAATGGCTATTAAGAAACAAAACAAAACCCCACACAACCAAAACCAAAACTATCCTAATGGCTGGGTGGGCAGTTCTCTCCTTATCACACTGTTTGGAACAGTATATATGGATTTTCAAACCTCCCCGCCGCCCACCATCCTTGCTCAAACCAGGCTCTCGTTTGAAAATAAAACCAAAACAGCTTGTGACTGCAGCAACACAATATTGTATAAATCTGGTTATAGGTGCATACAGAAGAAACAGAGGAAATATACAGAAGGTTGATTTATTTGGAGCTCTGTATGTATGATTATCACCTGCCCTGGCAATTCCCTAACAAGGTGTGTGAAACCAGTCGAAGAACCATATTATCAAGAGACACCTTTGAACTGATCTGTCCTGAAGAATAACCTCCAGGAAGGTAAGCAGCGTAAAACGGAGGCGGGGGGCAGAGAGAGAGAGAGAGAGAGAGAGAGAGAGAACACCCAACTTTTTCATGTTTGCTGGGCACGCAGTACATCTCTGACTTCTGAAACATTTCCCCCCCAATTATTTTTGTAAAGTATTGATTGCAATTTAATTTTGCAGTCCCAACATGAGAAGCGCTTCCAGCCGAGGTGTCTCACAGGAGATTGTAATCAGGGTCTAGCCTGAAGGTGAAGCATGAATGCTGTGTGTGTGTGTGTGTGTGTGTGTGTGTGTACATATATATTTATCCCTCTATTCCTCCACTCTCCATCAGTACCGCGATTGGAGCAGAGGGCATTCTCAAGCAGATTAATTTTTGACGATGGGATCGATGGAAGATGCTCCCCCCCCTTCCCTTACCTCCTGACATTGAGCCATCTAATTTGCTGTTTATCTTTGGCTTATTGAGTTTTGAGCATTGTTAAATCATACCTTTCAGCTGTTTAATTTTGGAGGTGAATTTTGCTCTCCCTTCCTGTGCCTCGGCATAACTCTTGCTCCCACCTCCCCCCACCGCTAAAAATGAGCAGGGTGAGGTGATGGGCTCCCTCCCTGCCCCCACTACTCTCTTCTGACACCAGGTTACTGCTTCTGAGTCTGTTAAGCGCTGCAAGGTAGCGTTATAGCACTTTCTGGCCTCTTTTTCTGTGCTTTTGGCCATAGATCAGATCATCTCTAGGGAAATCACGACTTGCCATTATTATTATCCCGAGCACCTTCATCTATTCTCCCTTGTTTCCTGACTCCATCGCTTGATGAACTGCCTAGAAGTGACAACACCTTTAACTTTAGGGGCTTGCCATTAACCCTTTCAGGGCCGCAAGGCACCGTGCTCCCTCTCCTCCTCCTCCTCCTCTTCTCTTTGATAACTCATTGGCTACGTGTCTGGCTTTCAAAGCTGCTGCTTCTTCTTTTTAAACGCAGTCCTCAGCGATAGAATGCAGCATTGCCTCCGTGAGCTGTGCAAACAGCACATTTTAAATAAGAGCAATACAAGACAGACACATGGAAGTAGGCATGAACCAGACGTCCTAACTGCAAAAGTCCATGGCTTGAATTACAAATGGTGTTCCCCGGCCCTGCCTGTGCAAAGTGATTATTTTTTGGAAACATTTTGATTGTTATTTATCTGAAGGGTTTCTCTCCACCCCCACCCCCCCAATTACAAAAAAAGCAATGCACTAACCGGCATGTCATTAACCAACATTACTTTCTGCATTCATTTCAAACATAACCACCAATTTTCACTTCTATATTCTGTTTCTGGAGTCACAAGAGATCAAATACACTGAAATTATAACATAAAATCTCCCTCTCTCTTTACACACAGAGAGAGAGAAAGAGAGAAAGGGAGGGAGGGACTGAATTTAGCAGGCCTTTTATATATCCTCTTTTTATAGTCAATAAGAAATGCGTAACATTTCCCCCATAAATCATCTTTGAAATGAGGGTGCAAAGCAGCCCTAATTTACATAGATATTTTGTCCATTATAAGCAATCCCCATATTTTGTCAAACCACCCTTTAATAGGTGGTGCCTGGGGGCATTTCTGCTGCGAAGCCTGTTGAAATTTGGCTGCTTTTAACAAAAGGCCTATTAATTCACATTGTGTACCAGGAATACTGTGTTTCTCTAAGTAACCAACAGAATGGCTAAGTGGGTTCAAGGGGATCGTAAACCCTGTAATGGACTTTATATAGCTAATGATCCAATCCAGCAAAAGAATTAATTGCAAGATGGGGAATTAAGTGCAGTGTAGACAGAGACAAGGATCTGGAAGTACAGTTGGACAATTGTCACTCGGTGTGACCTCTGTTCACATCGTAGGCTGTGTGGTTGTAGATGAACCTTCCCGTTTTTCCGGATTGGAATGGGCACCACATGGCAGGTGTGGTGAACCTTTGACCCTCCAGATTTGCTAAACTACAACTCCCATCATCCCTAACAAGGAAGACCAATGGACAGGGATGATGGGAGATGCAGTTCAGCAACGCCCAGAAAGCCAGAATTTCCCCACACTCTGAAGCACTGGGCCATTTGTTATTGCTGTGTGCACACTTCTAGCCAGTGGTGTCATCAGGACAGGGCTTTGGGAAATGGAAATCTGGGGCCCCCAAATGCTGCAAGGCTGGCTTACCACATTTTGAAGGTCCTCAAGGAGCCACACAAGTTTCTATTCCCCCGAATTTATCTTCACAACAACCGTGTGAAGCAGGTGAGGCTGAGGGACAGTTCAACGGCTGAGTGGGGATTTGAAATCTGGTCTCCCAGGTCCTAGTCCAAAGAGGGAATAATTTATTTAACCTCAGTTTAGAACTGAGATGGTGTAACAGGCTAGATGTTACTGGACCTCAGGGTCCCATCTGCACTATTTGATTTAAAGCAGTATCATACCACTTCAAACCGACATGGTTTCTTCCAGAGACCTCTGGGGACTGTAGTTTGTTAAGTATTGCTAGGAGGCTGTCAGATGGCAATGGTGGTTGCTTGTGAGTAACCAGTCAGGACTCTGACCTGTCTTTTACAGGTTTTATTTTGGTGCAAAACTATTTACTGTGCAGAACCACAAGTTCATGACTGCCTCAATTGTTAGCAGAATCCAGGAGTGGTTGTTTTCGGGTCCTCCCCCAACATAAGAGCTTAGTCACCCCCAGCCTTTTCCTTCCTTCTTTGCGTTTTATACCTCTGCGCAAGGTGGGCGACGGAAGAGGCGTGCTTCCCTCCTGGCCAGCTTGGCCAGGAGCGGTGCTGAGGCTTCCAGAAGCATCCTCGAGCCCTTTCCCCTCCTTTCCCCGGGAGGTGTGGCTTTCCCCACCCTCAGACTGATGAGGTGCGATGCTGGGGCTCCCAGCAGCATCCTCTGATCCCTTCTCTTCTTCCCCACTGGAGGTGGGGCTTTCCCCACCGCAGGAAGAGGAACTGCTTCTCAAGATTTTCGGAGGTTCCCTGTATCCCAGCTGCCCCTCTGCCTCGCTTCCCTGTTCCAATGGCAGTCCCCTGACAGAGGCCCTCTCTTCTTCCAACAGACCTACAATTCGCAGTGTCGTTCAGCAATCAATCCCTCTTCCTGGGGAACTCTGGGAGTTCAGGGAAAGGAATAGAGATCTCCTACCAATTCTCTCTTCTCTCTCTCTCTCTCTCTCTCTCTCTCTCTCTCTCTCTCTCTCATTTTTATTGGTTTTACATTTTACACCATATAACCACATCATTGTTATCTACTTTACTTTTTCGCTCTATTAGAGCTCATCGCCTTCCCTCCCTCCCGCCACATGGTTTTCCAAGTTAATCTTTATAACTTAGCATTTCTGCCTTTTCAATCCATCTTTCAGACATTATAATGATCTCTTATTTTAGTACAATGGTGCCCCGCAAGACGAATGCCTCGCAAGATGAAAAACCCGCTAGACGAAAGGGTTTTCCGTTTTTCGAGGCGCTTCGCAAGACGAATTTCCCTATGGGCTTGCTTCGCAAGACGAAAACGTCTTGCGAGTCTTGCGAGTTTTTCCCCCTCCCCCCCTTTTTCTAAGCTGCTAAGCCGCTAATAGCCGCTTAGCCGCTAAGCCGCTAATAGGGATGCTTCGCAAGATGAAAAACCCACTAGACGAAGAGACTCGCGGAACGGATTATTTTCGTCTTGCGAGGCACCACTGTAATTATGAATATAATAATACTGTTTTCTTTACAGATCTTCCAGCAACCCTGCTAGTGATTTTAATTGCTTACAATAGTCCTTCAAATAATGCCAAAATTTATTCCAGTCTTTTTGAAATGCTTGATCACGCTGGTTTTGGATTTTTCCAGCTCCACAAAGTCCATCACCTTCACCTGCCACTCTGCCTTTGTTGGTTCCTCTTCCTGCTTCCATTTTTGGGCTAAAAGAATTCTTACCGCAGTTGTTGCATACAGAAACAATTTTTTTATCTCCCCTTGGTATCTCTTCCCTCACTATACCTAGTAAAATAGCTTCTGGTTTTTTAAAACAAAGGTGTACTTAAACATTTTATTTAATTCATTATATATCATTTCCCAGTAAGCTTTCACTTCCTTACAACTCCACCACATATGACAGAAGATACCTTACTTTTCCTTACATTTCCAACATTCCTTATTTTTTGTCCTGTACATTTTAGCAAGTTTAAGGTAAAGGGAACCCTGACCATTAGGTCAAGTCGTGACCGACTCTGGGGTTGCGGGCTCATCTTGCTCTATAGGCCGAGGGAGCCAGCGTTTGTCTGCAGACAGCTTCCGGGTCATGTGGCCAGCATGACTAAGCCACTTCTGGCGAACCAGAGCAGCACACGGAAACGCTCTTTACTTTCCCACTGGAGAGGTCCCTATTTATCTACTTGCACATGACATACTTTCGAACTGCTAGGTTTGCAGGAGCAGGGACCGAGCAACGGGAGCTCACCCTGTCACGGGGATTCGAACCGCCGACCTTCTGATCGGCAAGTCCTAGGCTCTGTGGTTTAACCAACAGTGCCACCCGCGTCCCATTTTAGCAAGTTTAGTTGGAGTTAAATACCACCTGTACATCATTTTCATCACATTCTCTTTCAATGCACTGCAAGCAGTGAAATTTATACCTTCATTCCATAACTTTCCCCAAGATTCTAGTTGAATATTATAACCAAAATCTTTAGCCCATTGTATTGTTTCTACTTTAACCTCTCCTACCAATTCTCAGCACCCTCAACAAACTATGTTTACAAGGATTCTTTGGGGGAAGCCATGACTGCTTAAAATGGTATCAAAGTGCTTTAAATGTACAGTTCGGATAGATTCCCATTGGCGATCCCTAATTTAGCTGTGGTCTTGCGCCTTAACTTTTGTGTTAAAAGAAACCCATCTCTGGTCACTTCTGCATTCTGTAGAAGACCAGAATGTTCTTGACACTTGATAAATATTAAACAGTTGTAGTATTCATAGGGGGAAAGTAGGGGAGGTGAAATCCCTCCTTTTCACACACACACACAAAAGAGATTCACTGATTTTCTCTAATTGGGAGCTTCAGCCACCTGAATGAGGTGGAATCATAACTCTGTGAAAAGTGGATGGCCTTGTGGAGGCAATTCTTTAAATATGGAAAGTCCTGGCCATTAATTCATGAGTAAGGCAGCAGAGAGAGAAGCATATCGCCATGTTCTGAGGCTCATTGCCTCAGGGCCAGCAGAAGCAAATGTGTCTTTCGGCTGCCAGAGAGCAAAATGAGGGCGCAGTAGCTGGCGCAGGCATGCTGTGGGGTGAATCTAAATCCTATTTGCACTAATAAATCTAAATTCCATTTAAAGCACGGTTGACCGTAGGGTGTGTTCCTGACCCCCAGCATAGCCTAAGATCTAACTGATCCTAACTGTCCAGTGGCCAGAATTTGGGCCTTGAGGACATCAATGACATCCATTAATATCCTGAAGGAAACCGAGGTGAAGATTCACTCTCTTTAGGAGAAAGAGTGGAAAACTGAAACGAAGAGATCAAAAAGGGCAGCTGAAAGTTCCTAATAATCTTCAAAGGCAGCCATACATAGAGCACATTGCAATAGCCTTGCCTGGATATAAACACAACATGGATCATGGCATAATCTCCAGCATTTCTCCAATGAAAATAGGGCTGTCCTGTTCAATTATTATTATTATTATTATTATTATTATTATTATTATTATTTATACCCCACCCATCTGACTGGGTTGCTTCGGCCACTCTGGGCAGCTTCCAACATGTATAAAAACATAATAAAACATCAAACATTAAAAAACTTGCCTAGACAGGGCTGCCTTCAGATTCCTTCTAAAGGTTGTATATTTACTTATTTCCTTGAAATAAGTTTCCTTGCATAACTCCATACCCTCCAACATTTCTCCAATGAAAATAGGGATGTCCTAAGGGAAAGCAGGACATTCTGGGATCAAATCAGAAACCAGGACGGCTTCTGTAAATCTGGGACTGTCCCTGGAAAATAGGAACCCCTGGAGGGTCTGCCATGGTCGATAACTGCAGACATGTCTTACAGAGAGTATTAGCTAGCATAGAGGCGAACGTCTCTGTTTGACTAAGCTGCACCCACCTGCCCTGTACCTGACCTCATTAATCAGTTGATCACCTAGGTTTGCAAAGAAAGCATGGTGCAATGGACTTTGCAAGGCCCAATTGTAGCCGATTTCCTCCTTCTCTCTAAGCACTAGAGCTCAGGGACAGACAATGAAGCTGAATGTTGGAGGATTCAAGACCAACAAAGGAAAGTACAGTGGTACCTCGGGTTACAGACGCTTCAGGTTACAGACTCTGCTAACCCAGAAATAGTGCCTTGGGTTAAGAACTTTGCTTCAGAATGAGAGCAGAAATTGCGCTGCGGCTGCGGGAGGCCCCATTAGCTAAAGTGGTACCTCAGGTTAAGAACAGTTTCAGGTTAAGAACGGACCTCCAGAACAAATTAAGTTCTTAACCTGAGGTACCACTGTACTACTTCATGCAGCACATGGCTTAACTGTGAAATGCATTCTGACAAGAGGCAGTGATGGACACCAGTTTGGATGAGGATTATAGAAATTCGTCGAGGAGAAGGCTATTGGTGGCTACTAACCTGGTGGTGAGGGACGCAGGTGGTGCTGTGGGTTGGTCAGAAGGCCAGTGGTTCGAATCCCTGTGACAGGGTGAGCTCCAGTTGCTTGGTCCCTGCTCCTGCCAACCTAGCAGTTCAAAAGCACATCAAAGTGCAAGTAGATAAATAGGGACCGCTTCAGTGAGAAGGTAAATGCCGTTTCTGTGTGCTGCTCTGGTTCACCAGAAGCGGCTTAGTCATGCTGGCCACATGACCCGGAAGCTGTCTGCGGACAAACGCCGGCTCCCTCGGCCAATAAAGCGAGATGAGCGCTGCAACCCCAGAGTCGGCCACAACTGGACCTATTGGTCAGGGGTCCCTTTAACTTTACCTTTAACCTGGTGGTTACGTTCTGCCTCCACAGTTGGAACTGATATGCTTCTGAATGCCTGGTGCTGGGAACCAGAGGGGTGGGAAGTGCTTTTGTGCTCAGATCTTGCTCAGATCCAGCCACCGGTATCTGACTGGTCACTATGAGAGCAGGATTCTGAGCCAGATGGGCAATTGGTTCCTATGTTCCTAAAAGCATCTGGCTCTATAGTGGTTAAGTGGATGCTGTACTAGATGGAACCTTGGTCTGATTGAGCAGAGTTCTCATTGTGTTCTTAATGTTTAAATATCAAAATTGCAGGTGTCAGACACCTATATTAACTTAAACATGAATAATAAAGGTCAGTGCCGCACCATGGTGCAGGTATAGGAAATTCAAAAACCCAAGTGTAAGTGTTTCTCTCTCAAAAGGAACTGAAGAGTAGAGTCCTTGGTTTGCAAATTAATACTTGCATTGATGCTGTCTGCTTTCCCAGTCTGGCTATTATATTCGCTCCTGAAGTGCATTCATTCTGTTTGCACTCAAATATTTTTGCTCGGCTATTCGGTGATCAGATGAACTGTACAGATTCTACCAAGCCTCATGCTGGAATACAAATTGGTTGTGGGTTTTAGATGAAAGCGTAAATGAACTACACTGAATCACAATGCCAGCTGGATTGCGGCGAACTGGCATCTTCCGTAAAACATACTTTTCTAATTTCTTCTGATTTCTTCTCTCCCCCCCCCCTTTCCCATTTCTGTAGGAAAACCTCACACAAACCTTTATCTAAGTTTGCATATTACATTATGTGGAGACACGCTGACAAGAGTGTGTTTGGACTTAGCATGCCCCGCTTTTCAGACAACAGAATTCTTTTTAATTAAAACCATTTTTTTTTTGTTGAAAAAAAATCAGTATGTGTAATTGCTAACACCTGCTATGTGTTACTAACAGATGTTTCTTACTTACCTAAGGGAACTGTTATAATTACACTATAAGCTTTGTGGAATGGCATTTAACCAAGGTAGTGTAGGAACTTCAGGTGGTGACTTTGTGTTCTTTTATTAGGATTTTCTCTCGGGGGTTGAAGGGAGAAAACGTGAGGTAACAAGGAGCTTTGCAAAAAATCTGTTCCTAGCCACCATATTTTGCAATCTGTGGCTGTAGAATCTGCTGCCAAACAGATACTGACTGCAGTGGGTTTTCTAGCAATGACAAGCGATCTGGAAACACCTCGTTATTTTAATAATAATAATATGTGACCCTGCATCAAGTAATACGGACAATTTTAGACCCTATACATAATGGTTTTACTGGGCATGCCCTCTTTTAGAGGGTTTTGTATATTATGTTGTTGTGTAGGGCAAAGCAGATGCTCTAGCACTGTGATATAGTCCTTACCTTACTCATTGTCTTCAATCCAACCCTGAAAGACAAGAGCAAGCCAGCAGTAAATTACACAGGGTGAGTTGGACTTGACTCTTTCTTAACAAGAGCAGGAGTGCCAGTCCTAATGAGCACAGCAACTCATCTCTGGCAGGTCTTGTCCTCATAAGCAGTTTCTGAGCCTGAAGGTCTCTACTCCCTCACAGCTTCCTAAGTCCCCTCCTCTCCAGAGTTTTCCCCAAGCATTCTGAGACTATGCCTACATGAAGCTAACTTCTCCTCCACCCTCTTCACACCTCTCCTGGTTCTGGGAGACCAGATGGGAGGGGAGCTTGTTGTAGCAGGAGGGGAAGACCCCTGTGTTTATTCACCAGCCTCTGCGTCCAACCAGTCCATAACATGAGCCAGGATCCAAAGGTGCCCATGGACATACACAAGTCTTTCAACGTACGCAAATATGACTTATCTGGTTTTGAACAGCAGATTATTGCACCGGAGGCCACTCCCATAGTTCTCCTGGATTTCAGGAGTGGCTTTTTGGGTGTCTCTGGAGTGGGTGAGACTACAGCCAGAAGTTCCTGCTGCAGACCAGGACCCAGATTTTTCAGTGTTTTTGATTTAAAAAAACAAACAAAAAGAAAATCTTCTCTTGCGCTTCTTACATCTTTAGATATAAGAAGGAAAAATGCAGGCAACAGTCTATAGAAATGTAGAGCAGGATGTGCAATAAGCCTGGGATGGCTGCCAATTTCATTTGGCTCTCCTCTACTACTTTATTAAAATTACCTTTGTTTTAGTTTCTGATATTTTGCATTGACAACAGCCCCACAGAGTATTCTCAGGCTCCCCACAACACAAAATGTGGGCTTGGTGGGCAGGCTGTTCTTACCGAAAAAACTCTGTGAACCCTGTGACTTAATGAGTCATTTTTGAATGTTGTTTCAAAGGATTACATCTTGACTTTCTTTGGCTAGAGAATTCAAGGCTGATGGCTGGGGTTTATCAACAGCTAGCAAGGCCTCGGGACGCGGGTGGCGCTGTGGGTTAAACCACAGAGTCTAGGACTTGCCGATCAGAAGGTCGGCGGTTCGAATCCCCGCGACGGGGTGAGCTCCCATTGCTCGGTCCATGCTCCTGCCAACCTAGCAGTTCAAAAGCACGTCAAAAGTGTGCGCCCGGCACATTTCCACTGCGTCACTGGACGTCCGTGCCGATCGAAAACTTCTTCCAGCTCCCTTAGCTCTCTTAGCATAGTCTTTAGCAGAGTTCACGCAGCGGGGACAACTGTTGCTTTGTGTGGGTAATAAATCAAACTGAAAGCAGGCTTTCTTTCCAATCTCCAACAGTCTTTAATGAGTAGAAAAACAACGTAAATCAGCCCGGCGAATTGGCTGGCATCTTTCCACTTCACCGTCAAAAGCGAAAGAGAGAACACACACAGAGAAACACTCCCCTATGTGAATATAGCCATGCCTCAGAATGTGAGACGTCACTCAGAACTGTTTAACCCTGTAACCCTGCAAGCAGATAAATAGGTATCGCTCCGGCAGGAAGGTAAACAGCATTTCCATGCGCTGCTCTGGTTCACCAGAGGCAGCTTAGTCATGCTGGCCACATGACCCGGAAGTTGTACACCGGCTCCCTCGGCCAATAAAGCGAGATGAGCGCCGCAACCCCAGAGTCGGCCACGACTGGTCCTAATGGTCAGGGGTCCCTTTACCTTTACCTAGCAAAGCCTCAGCTGGCTTTCATCTTGACTCCTCTTAAAGTGCTAGGTCACCAGATCTAGCCACCCTTTCGATTTGCCAAAGTGCCCCCAACCTGGCATAGCTTTGTGGTCTGGGACACTGCACAGAACTGAAAGTGTGGCTGATTGCTGCGCTGGAAAATCAGTGAGATTAACAAAGTGTCCCAAAAGGAAGAACACTGGGAAATATTATCATTATCATTATTATTAATTTGTACCCCACCTGAAGTGTAGGTGGGTTCCCACAAGGCAAGACACAGTGATAACAGCAAAAACCTTTATTGAACTAATAGCACTCGACAACAGGGGCAAAGCAACTGCTTATATACATTTCTGAAGGCCTGAGACACTCCCACTCCCAGTGTGATTGGCTGTCTAAACTTCCAAGCTGCGAATCATGACTCAGAGTTTAAGGGCCAATGCCAGAGGCCCAAATCCTGGAATGTTCTGTGATTGGATATCACGTATTGAATCAGAACACAGGGGCTCAGAACCCTTAGTCCAGCCTCAAGCTCAGGCAATCGCAGATCACTGAATACATAACACCATCCTTCCTCCTAATGAAGCCCAGGGTGACAAACACAAAAGCCATTGTGGATTTATGGACTTTGGGGTCTTGTGTGCAGCCCTTTTTTGGGGGGGGGTGCTATTCACTTACCTAAATAAATGTGATTATGATGCTAAAAGTATCAGAATAAGTTACTTAATAATATGAGCTATTTTCTATTATATTACAGTGGTACCTTGGGTTAAGAACTTAATTCGTTCCGGAGGTCTGTTCTTAACCTGAAACTGTTCTTAACCTGAAGCAAAACTTTAGCTAATGGGGCCTCCTGCTGCCGCCGGAGCATGATTTCTGTTCTCATCCTGAAGCAAAGTTCTTAACCCGAGGTAAGAACTCTGATCTGGTGGAACGCTCTGTCACAAGAGACTAGGGCCCTGCGGGACTTGACATCTTTCTGCAGGGCCTGCAAGACAGAGCTGTTCCACCAGGCCTTTGGCCAAGGCACAGCCTGACTCCCTCCTTCGGCAATCTGCGCAGAGCTCTGGCCCAATAGTTGCCATTGGTTTGATTTGAATTAATTTTATAATGAATGATTTTAGAGTGTTGTGTTGTACTGTTGTACTGTTTTACTGTTGTTAGCCGCCCTGAGCCCTATTATTATTATTATTATTATTATTATTATTACTATTATTACTATTACTATTTATGGGTTAGCGGAGTCTGTAACCTGAAGTGTATGTAACCTGAAGCGTATGTAACCCAAGGTACCACTGTACTAAAGAGTACTTTAACATTATAGAAAGCATAGCTGTCAACTTTTCCCTTTTTAAAAAGGGAAATTCCCTTATTCTGAATAGGATTCCTCGCAAGAAAAGGGAAAAGTTGACAGCTATGATAGAATGAAAGCCGCTCTCTTCATTCAAAAGTGAATTTTATTTGAAGGAATGAAATGCAAAACTGAAGATTTTTTGTAAAGTCTTCTCAGAAGCTAAATGCTCATGAGATACAGAACGAAAGTAACGTTCGACTGTTTTAAGGGTGCAGGTAATAGTCTACCAAGTCAAAGCTTGGCAAAGCCTAAGGGCTTTTAAACTGAGACATGATTCAGAGTTATGAACCTGTAGACCACAGAGCCTAGGACTTGCTGATCAGAAGGTCGGCGGTTCGAATCCCCGTGACGGGGTGAGCTCCCGTTGCTCGGTCCCTGCTCCTGCCAACCTAGTTCGAAAGCACATCAAAGTGCAAATAGATAAATAGGTGCTGCTCCAGTGGGAAGGTAAACGGTATTTCCGTGTGCTGCTCTGGTTCGCCAGGAGAGGCTTAGTCATCCTGGCCACATGACCCGGAAGCTGTACGCCAGCTCCCTCAGCCAATAAAGCTAGATGAGCGCCTAATGGTCAGGGGTCCCTTTACCTTTACCTTTAGCTTTGTGTCTTGAGGAGGTGTGATGTCATCAGATAAATTGCCTTAATGCTTTCAGAGCAACAGATAAAAAGCCTGCTCCATTTTCTGCAGGGCAGCCTTTCAGAATACAAGCAGCTGCCTTGTACCACGTCACGTTCTCCCCTCACCCAGTACAGTGGCATCTCTCAAGAGTTCCAGGAAGGTGGTCTTCCACATCACCTATCGAAAGGCCAAGCTAGATGGGATGTCAAATGCTTCTTTGCTTTTAACCTGCAAGTTTTCAAAAATGCAATAAGCACCAGTTCCCACCCACCCCCTGAAAATTATTATAGGAAGCAGAGCAGGAATGCAGGTGGAGGCAGGGGGTGGGGTTAGCTCTTAATGTATCTTTTTTGTGGGGGGAAATATCCCATTGGCCCCGGTAGGGGATTTCTCTGCAATGCAAATTGAGTTAAATTCCCACTCCATGCCTGCCATGATCCTGATCATTATTGCCCCCACCTCCAGTTGATACTATTTGCATTTTTTAAAAACCTGCATTTTAAACACAATGATGCGTTTGGTGTCAAACTTGGTTGGCCTTATGATCCTTTTAAACTGAAGAGATTAATGCCGGGGATTGATCTTGGAACCTTTTTTCATGAGAAGTATGTATTCTCCCACTGAGCTATTAGGGCATGTTAAGAAGCAAAGGCTATAGTTTCTTGGCCTGCAGAAAGAAGAGCCTACAGCATGGGTAGGCAAACTAAGGCCCGAGGGCCGGATCCGGCCCAATCGCCTTCTAAATCTGGCCCCTGGATGGTCTGGGAATCAGCATGTTTTTACATGAGTAGAATGTGCCTTTTTATTTAAAATGCATCTCTGGGTTATTTGTGGGGCCTGCCTGGTGTTTTTACATGAGCAGAATGTGTGCTTTTATTTAAGCCACTTCCGAACTGGAGAGGAGGTGGGGTTGCGGGCTTCACGTCCACCCCACATGCGCGGGGGCTAGCCTGCAGCCTCCGCGCGACTGAGGGAACTCCTGGCTGTGTCACCGCCTGGCCAGCCAATCGGCTGGTTGGCTGGGTGTGGCTAGCGCTATTTAGCGCTGGCGTGCCCGGGGTATCTCCCTCTTTGGCCGCTTCTACGCTCCGGTTTCCCACCCTCCCTCCCTTTTAGGTTGTCCATCTGACCTTGCTATGGACCTCGGTTGGTCTCCGTTGAGGGGCCTGGTAGGAATCTTTCCATGTGGCAAATTGGCGCCAGCCACAAGTTGTGGCCATTTTTAGCCCATTAACCTTAAATACTGGTGTCATATGTCTTTATTTCCTCTGGGGGAGGCAGGAACTTGCCATGCAAAAATGCATCTCTGGGTTATTTGTGAGGGCTGTCTGGTGTTTTTACATGAGCAGAATGTGTGCTTTTATTTAAAATGCATCTCTGGGTTATTTGTGGGGCACAGGAATTAGTTCAATATTTTTTTCAAAATATAGTCCGCCCCCCCACAAGGTTTGAGGAACAGTGGACTGCCTCCCTGCTGGAAAAGTTTGCTGACCCCTGGCCTACAGGATAGAGGAGAAGGAAGATTGGGACTAACTCGGACCCATGTGCATCTCTTCTGAAGTTACAATGGAGGGACACTTTAGCCACGACCTTACCTGGCCTCCACATAGTAAGAGCACAAGAACTTCCTGCTGGAGCAGGCCAGTGGCTCATCTAATCCAGCATCTTGTTCTCACATTGGCCAATCAGATGCCTGTGGAGAACCTGCAAGCAGGATTTGAACACAAGAGCGCTCTCTCCTCCAGTTGTTTCCACCAAGAAGCACTGCTGCCTTCAGGCAGAGCATAGTCCACATGGCTGGTAGACATCAATAGCCCTCTCCTCCATGAATTTGTCTAACCCTCTTTCAAAGCCATCTAGGTTGGTGGTCGGGACGCGGGTGGTGCTGTGGGTTAAACCACAGAGCCTAGGACTTGCCAATCAGAAGGTCGGTGGATCGAATCCCTGCGACGGGGTGAGCTCCTGTTGCTCCGTCCCTGCTCCTACCAACCTAGCAGTTCGAAAGCACGTCAAAGGGCAAGTAGATAAATAGGTACCGCTCTAGCGGGAAGATAAACGGCGTTTCCGTGCACTGCTCTGGTTTGCCAGAAGATGCTTAGTCATGCTGGCCACATGACCCGGAAGCTGTACGTTGGCTCCCTCGGTCATGACTGGACGTAATGGTCAGGGGTCCCTTTACCTTTACTTTAGGTTGGTGGTAATCACGGTCTCCTTTGGGGCGAGTTCCATAGTTTTAACTAACAATGTGTTGCCTGGAGAAGTATTTTATTTCATCCGTCCCAACATTCAGCTTCGTTGGATAGCCGCGAGTTCGAGTGTCCCCTTCCTCTGTTTGCTCAGTGTCTGACAGCTGGCTCTGGTACAAGAAATGAGAAACAACTTGCAGAGTTGTTGAACTACCAATGGATAATCCGGAAAAGCCTTTAGCTTCAGCCTCTTATCTGTAAAATGGGAATAACAGCGATGGGCGATCTTGTTAGGGAGCACAAGATAAGAACGGCGAAGTTTGCAAATCAAATAAAATTGAATAATTGGTTTCCTCTGTCTTGGAGCATATCCATGACAGAAGGCACTCTTCCTATGCCCCACTTTAATGAAGCTAGTAATCACACAATTACTCGTAGGCGTGTGTTAAATATGACACTGGCCATGGCACTATCTATATATCTATAACATGGGAAAGCAGCTTCATTTGTAAGTGTCTGCCGCGTCAACCAAACCGCATTGCAATCAAAGTGATCTAAGGGTGACTCATTAATTAATTGTTCTTTTTTTACTGTGCGCTATTGAATTAATGAGTAATTTGTGCTGGGTAACTCTCTGAACACATTGATTACATGAGATATTTTCTGGGAAGCTTTCGTCCCAGGGACATGCTGGAGAGAAGGAAGGAGCCGAACATCCTTCCTGTAGCCTCCTTAATGGCAGGTCCAGGAGAACTAAATCATCCAAAGGGCATTTGGAATGTATCTGAGCCAGGTGGCTGACAGCTTCAGATGCTTTCCTTCACACCACTCCTTCTATAATACTGCTAACTAGTGATGTTAAGCTGTTCCCTTGCCCATCGCTCTCTGGCATTATAATTGAGTATGTGCATTTGAGTGGTATTCTTTTTTTTTTTTGTGGGGAGCACAACTGCTTGCTTCTCCTGCATGGTTGCCGTTTGAAAAGGAAAAGAATACAGCTTTTCCTTCAGCCATAGGAGAGTTCTTGAGCAATACCCATTCCACTCAATAGCACTTGCAATGAGTGCAGAACATAGAACCAGGAAGCCGATGCATTTAAGTTGGGGAGGAGATGCTATTTATTTTACTTAGGCTATGGGGTTTAGGACGGCAAACTGCATTTCCTTCATTTGCGGCGCTGGGGCATGATATGGCACAAAGGGCCGTTGAAACTATGCTTTATTTAGACCCCATGTGCAATATTCGTTTATAGGATTTAGGTGGATTTTTTGTTTAATCCCTTGAACTGCAAATGGGCAAACTGATAATGTAGTTGGGCGGTGGCAGCACAGATGAAGCTTTCAGAACAATCAATTAAATGCATCAAATTATGCCCAGCAATCACCCCAGATCTTCTGGGAGTGGGGGTGTGGTTTTGGACAAGATTTGTTCTAGGCACAGATGACTGCAAACTGCCCACTGCTGAGAAAATTACAAGAAACTACTTAGCATTACATTGTGTGCGTGTGTTGGAAGTGGGAATCTTTAAAACCCTCCCTTTGCCTGCAGAGTCCAAAAATGTTAACAAGATTGCTCCCCCCACCCCATCTTTCTCTCTGATGAACACTTTTGTTCACTGGTAGTTAAAACCAACTGCAAACTGATGTAGGGGAGGCATTCTTTTAATTTTAATTTTATTATTATTATTATTATTATTTTTTAAAAAGAACATTGGGACATGTGATTTTGAAAGAGTGATGACTCATGATCAGGATAAAACTCCACCAAACACAGTGATCCAATCTGGCCGTGCTTATGTAATTCAGGTTTCACACGCAGAGGGTCCCAATCCAATCCCTGGCATCCCCAGGTAGGGGAGGGAAAGATGACTGTCAGAAGCTGCCAAGAACTGCTGCCAGTCCTAGAATCAGAGAATTGGAAGGGACCCAAAGTCCCACCCAGTCCAACTGCCAGCCATGCAGGAACCACAGCTAACCAACCCCCTATAGACAGTCACTGTAGCCCAGTGGTTTTCAACCAGTGTGCCGTGGCACCCTGGGGTGCCTTGAATGATAGCCAGGGGTGCTGTGGGCAACACTGATCTCTGTCCCTCTTTCCCTCCTTCCCTCCTCTGATGTCCTCTCGTGTCTCTGCCTCCAAAGGCTTGCACAGCTTTTTATCACAGCAGCCCTGGCTACAAGCTCTGCAGGCGAATGATGCCTCTGGGGGGCACTTCTTGGGGGGGGGGCAGCTCAGAGACCAGGGACAGCAGCAGCAGCTGCCCAGATGACTCCCAAGTAGAGGGGAGAGGAGAGGAGGCTGAGGGAACACTTAGTGACAAGGGAGGGTGTTCGAAAAGGGGTGCAGGAAAGGGGTGACATAACTGGGCTCCTGAGCCCCACAGGAGTGGCGCAGAAAGAATGTGGTTGGTTAAGGGAGCCGTGGACTCAAAAAGATAGAAAGCTTCTGCTGTAGCCAATTTAGTTGAGCAAATTTCTATGCAGCTCCGATGAGACAGTCAGCAACCAGTAGCATTGACCACCTGTAAGGAGAGAACAGGGGAGATTGTCCTATGGGTTTACAGTGAAAGAGCCAGTGGCAGTGGCAGTGGCAGTGGCAAGGTGTGTGTGAAAGGCTGCCATCACTGCTGCTCCTTTGGGAAGCATGTGGAAGAAACCTGAATTTTATTATGCTTCCCTCGGTGGCAGCAGGAGCTGCGAAACCCTGCAAGGGGGGAGTGGGGTTGGCGAGCAGGGGTGCAGCTCCTAGTACATATAATAAAAGATGTTGGTGTTGCCATGCTGCAGTTTTGGGGGAAGCTTTGGGACCACTGCTTTATGTGATAAATGCTGACAAACCTGGGAATGAGTTCCAGTTGCCTCTGTAGCAAACAAAAAGCTGCAACAGAGCTAAACCACACTTCCATTTGTCCTGTCCTGCAGCGGTTTTGCCTTGGCCCTGCTGGCACTCTGCAGAAAACCCTACTACCATTTGTTCCAAAGACTGGGTTTCCCCAGGGGGAAGTGGTGGGCCAAATGGAGGTGTGGCTAAGCCCATAGTCTCTCCCAAGCCCAAGTATACCTGAAGGAGCATCTCCACCCTCATCGTTCTGCCCAGACACTGAGGTCCAGCTCCAAAGGCCTTCTGGAGGTTCCTTCACTGCGAGATGTGAGATTACAAGGGAACCAGGCAGAGGGCCTTCTTGGTAGTGGCGCTCGCCCTGTGGAATGCCCTCCCATCAGATGTCAAGGAAATAAACAACTATCTGACTTTTAGAAGACATCTAAAGGCAGCCTTGTTTAGGGAAGTTCTTAATGTTTGATGTTTTCCGTTTTGAATCTGTTGGGAGCTGCCCAGAGTGGCTGGGGAAACCCAGTCAGATGGGCAGGGTACAAGTAATAAATTATTACTGTATATTATTGTATATTATTATTATTATTATTATTATTATTATTATCCATTATATATTATCCATTATTTTCCATTAATTCAATTAAGCTTTCATGGCCAATAGCCGTTTTTAGATTTTTATTCCTATTGAGACTTTTGCTCTTGCACATCTGTGTATGAATATCTTCGTGGTGAGTGCTTTTAAGAAAGGAAATAGGATCATCTTCATCAGGCTGCCTCGACCTCGGTCCTCCAAATGTTTTGAGACTACAATTCCCATCTAGCTAGGGATCATGGGAGTTGTAGGCCAAAAACATCTGGAGGGCCGAGGTTGAGGAAGCCTGATCTTGATCATATCCCATAGTTTTCCCTCTTTTCTAGTATGGCTGCATTCTATTCTGGATGCTTCCTAACCCCACAGCTGTGCTAAGCATGCCATATAGGCAGATGACAGGATAATGTGGCTGGTCACCCTCGCTTCACAGCTGTAGTTCCACAGCAAACTGTCTGTGGGGTCTGTATCTGACATGCCATGGTGGAAACAGACATGATCACCCCCTGCATGATGCACTGAAGAGCTACCACCAACCAAAAGCAGTCAGTGATGCCCCAAAGGAAAAGCAGTCAGTGTTGCCCCAAAGGAACCAATGGTACTACTTGGCTATGGCACAATCGCCTTCCTGTAGAAAAAGTGTAGAGCAGGGTTTGTTTTGCCCTCGCCCAGCCTGGAGGCTGCAATACCTTGAGGGCAACCTTGAAGGAGCTGGATGCCAGTGGTGGGCCGGGTAGAGGTAAGTAAGTAAGTGCAGGTGCCACTCTTAACAGGTGCCACAGCAGGGTCAATTGGTGCTGTGCAGAAGCCACCTAATACACACACACACACCTCCATTTGGGCAAGTTGGAGACATTCTTGCTATTTAAGGGCACATTCCAGCCAGGAGAAAGGATGGGAAGCAGACCGGGTGAAGCATATGGGCCTGAGGACTGGACAGAAGCCAGGAGAACTGCATTGGTCCCTTGGACCTGATGTTCCTCACCTCTGCTGTCTAAAAACTGTCTAAAAAGGGTTGCATGATTTAATCAGGTAGAGATATCAAACATAGGAGCGGATTCTGGTTGGATGACACCATAGAGCTGCAAAGGTTGGTGCTAAAATAACACCCCCCAACATCCCATGCTATTTATAGGTGGCAAAATTGGGGAGAGCATTTTGCTGCGTGCTTTTGGGGAAGCGGTGAAATATTCCCAAGGGTTTCTCCTGAGAAACTGATGCTCACTTAATGAGGAATGAAACTCATGTTAGCCAACAGAGATTAAAATTGGATCCACAGCTGTACCCCAAACTCATAGATGGTAGGGCTGGAAAGATAATTTCACTGATAATTTTTTTTCTAATGGAGGACTGAAATTCTCTAACAGCTTAGGAGAACTTTTTGAAAATTACTCAAAATTGTTTTCTGAGAAATTTTAGGTTACGTGAAGTGATGGCCGCTGTCTTCTTTGCAAACCAGTGGCAAATGTGGTAACTGGGCAACTGGTAGTTGGCCCAAAAAAAGTGGTGGTGTTGAGTCGGTAGAAGAGAAGCACCAGCTTGAGATTTTGCCATCCAATCCTTAGAGTTTATTTATTTTTAGACTGCCCCACCCCAAACAACTTGGAATGGACAACAATAAATTAAGAAACAAAGAATACAATATCCAGTCGAATTTTGATTAAACGCATCTACAAAAGTCAACAGATGTGATAGCCTCAGCGCTCTGAGTGGAGGTTCTTCATTTCCATCTCCCCTTCCCCCACCGAAAAACAGCAGCTCATATCGAAAATGCCTGACATTGCTTCTGAAAGGTTATGCAGGTTTTGGCGAGTCTCCAGCATGACAGCACTTCCTTAGCTGTGGGGCAGCCCCTAGGAATGCCCCTCTGCAAGGCCCAGATGTCTTGAGTTATTAGTCAGGAGGTGACCTCAAGAGGCCACTCTTGGTCAATGTTATGGGCTGTGATGGTCATATGGAGGGAGACAGTCTCTTAGGTATGCTCTACCCAAACCGGATAGATGTTTAGGCAGGACACTGATTTTTCTTTTCTTAAATAACGTTTCTGTACAGGAGCAGAAATCACTATGCTACATTAAAATAACTTCAGAAATATATATATACATATAAAATTTTTACATGACACCCAAAGGCACTGATTTGCATTGGGGCTCAGCTCTTCATTCCCAGTTATATTGGAAACAAGCAATTACATATATATATATATATCGGAGGGGGGAAGTATACAGAACACAGTAGCCCCCGCCCCAAATAATTAAACGCCCACTCCGTAAGGTTGAGAAGTACTGCTAACAAAGTTGCGGGGGGAAACCCCCGCTGAAATTCTGTAGCAAACAGAAAGTACTTTTTGAACTGTATGGAATAAAATAGCTAACATCGTTCAATATAATAATAGTAATGATAAGAAAAGCTTGCATGTGATCTAATGAAAGACTGAGAACCTCGGAAGCTTCAGCGTGGTGGCTAGAATTATAATCCAGTCTGAAATTAAGCACCTCCGAATCCCATCGGTTTCAATGGGAGAGTTTAGCATGCACTTAAATAGACCCAATTCAAGTCAATGGAACTGTGCACTTAACTTTGGCCAGTTTTACCCATCAGTTTTAATTCAATAGATCAAGCATTTGTGAAGCTCTTAAAACGGAGAAGAATGCATGGGATTGGCTCTCTCTCTTTCTCTCTTTTTTTTTTGCTTTTGGTTTGTTTTTACTAGAAAGATACAGCTCTTTCAAAATAGCTGGTAGATACAGAAAGCATAAATATACAATAAAGTTTAAACACCGATTGTACTAAATGCAACAATACAAAGAAGCAAATGGTAACACAATAAAACTGTATTACATTTGTGCTTTGAATATTACAGTACATTATATACATTGGTCCAAAATAAGCATCTCATGCCAAATGATGCAAAAGAAAAAATAAAGTAAAATAAGATAACCAAAACAGCAAGCAAAAGAGAAAAAGGAAAGGGGAAAAAACTCCAGCAAGTATTTACATTATCTTTTAATAAACATTCAACTGTGAACTGGTGCAATTTCCACTACATATATTTGAAGTCCGCCTTTTATTCCACACGACCATCCTGTCTCCCTATTTCTACGCTATTCAGTAGGTTCTGCCATTGTTTTTCTTTTTAATATATATATATATATATGTATATATATATACACGTTGAACAAAAGCAAAGAAAAGAAAGGGTAAGAACATAGTGCTTCAATATTCTCCGCGACGAGGCATCGGATCAGCGAACTTGGGGCGCGTAACCTTCTTTCATTAAACCCTCCTCATAGTCTGTCTGGCACAGTATCATGTTGTTCTTTAGGAAAAATTTGTCTCCCACGCAAAATCTGGAAATACAAGAGGGGGAAAATAAGATGAGAAACATGGAGGATCCAAGTTGCATTTAAAACATAGGTGTCAGGAAAACAAGCAGTTTTTTGTTGTCATCGGATGAGCCTCGCCAATGTGGGGAACGACCAGAAACACTCTTGCCGATGACCTCAGTGTTTGAACTTGAATATACCCAGGGACCTAAATTGTCCAGGGCTTTGTACATTAATACAAGGACCATGAACCAGGCTTGGTAGTAGATGAGCACCATTTCCACAATGGTGTCAGATGTTCCCTCATCAATTTCTGCACCAGCTAGAGCTTCAGGAGCAGAGTCAATGGCAGCCCCACACAGAGCATGTTGCAGTAATCCAGCCCTGGGGTTATGAACCCATGGACCACAGCAGTTGTATAAAGACTAAGCCACTGTTGACCACTTCTCTTGGTGGCACTATAGAACGTTAGACATTAAAGAAGCCTTTCCCAACCTGATGCCCACCAGATGTTTGGGACTACAATTCCCATCAGCCCCGGCTTAGGGAAGGCTGCACCACAAGCGTCACAAAAATCTTCACTTGGTGGCTTCATCACACTATTTAATTCCATCCGCATTGCTGTCAATCGACATTTCAGGCCCGGGAGGGGTCATGTGAATTGGCCTTTATATACAGCCAAGCTAATTTCACACTAAGTGTGGCTTGGGCATTACTTTTTCAGTGGGTTCATTTTTCCTTAATAACAAAAAGAGAGCTCTCTTTTAACGCCCGCCTGGAGAAACAAGGGGAGCACCACACCCCAAGGGGTCTTTTGGCGCAGAGAAGAGCTTTCGCTAATGAATGATCGTGCATCGGGGGGTCACATTCTGTTTGTGGCCAACGCTCCATCTATAAAAACATATTGGGAGGTGCGACACCCAAAAGCTCCAATTAAACCAAATCGAGTAACCTAAATGAACTTCTTAGCATTGAGGCAGACAGATGAAAACCAGTCTCCCTCAGCTAATTACCCGCTTTACTCTCGAAACTATTGTTTAATTCGGTAATGGATTACAATGTTCTTTTTTGCCGTATAATTTTCCAAGCGAGCGACATCTTGGACACAATTAGAAGCAGAAATAAATGTGCACGTTGTTTACGGTAGATTTAACAACAGAGTAGCTATGGGAATAGGCTGTATATGTACTTAATTGTAACAATTTAACCTTCAAATAGCGGTGTCTGGTGTAGTTGACCCAGTAAAAGTACGTATAATTACACAAGTTGACCTTGGCGACCTTCGATTGTGGGGCCCCCACCCTCCCCACCCTTTTTATCAGTCAGTCAGTTTCTAATGATGTCTGAAGCAGAAATCTGAGGGAATTGTCACAGAGTAAATTGTGTATTGAAAGGAGGCCTTTAATGTTTTGTGAAGTTGTGAGGTTTTAAATGGGGCAGCAGTTGGGCTGATTTACATTTGTAAAGATTGGAATGCTAGACAAACAGCGAACCCATTTATTTTCCAACCGGGTAGCTTTGGAAATTTATCCTTATGCTCGCTAAATAGAGTGAGGGAAAATAGTGTAATAAAAAAAGTGGATTGAAAAGAATTAGCTTGGCTCCTGAAGGAAAATTGGGCTGTTTATGTGTGGACTCCCCTCTCCTCCCCACCTCACTCTCTCCCCCATCTCTCGGATTAATACCTGCTCATAGCTCTTGACTGAAAATACAGATTATGGAACCGGTCCTGAAAATGCTTTTCAAGTTATTTATGGTCAAAGCAGCTTCATAGAGAAAACACACACTCCTAATTTCAGATTCCCCCCCCCCACTTCCCCGACATATTTTTATATTTCGTTATATTCCACCTACATCTTATTGAATGGAGCAGATGGAAATAAAAAAGGGCTCCTGCAGAGGGGAAGCAGTTATTTTCTGAGCTCTTTAGCACCTGACCATTTTTGTTTCTTGGCAAAAATAAAAACCCCCTATGTTAAACAGCTTTTCTGGCCAAATTGCCCAATACTTGCAGAGTTCTTCTTCCCACAAAGCATACCTCAGTTATATAAAAAGAAGCTCGTATGAATATATAACTGGGTGTGGGTTGGTGGGGAGAAGAGTCTGCCCCCCAATCACATCTCCCCTGTTGATTGTGGCCAGAGTGGTCCATCCTCACTTAGGTAAAGGGGTAAAGGTAAAGGTAAGACTCCCTGGAAAAGACCCTGATGTTGGGAAAGATGGAGGGCACAAGGAGAAGGGGACAACAGAGGACGAGATGGTGGGACAGTGTTCTCGAAGCTACCAGCATGAGTTTGACCAAACTGCGGGAGGCAGTGGAAGACAGGAGTGCCTGGCATGCTCTGGTCCATGGGGTCACGAAGAGTCAGACATGACTAAATGACTAAACAACAACAACAAAGGTAAAGGACCCCTGGGTGGTTAAGTCCAGTGAAAGGCGACTATGGGGTTGCTGCGTTCATCTCGCTTTCAGGCTGAGGGAGGCAGCGTTTGTCCGCAGACAGCGTTCCATGTCATGTGGCCAGCATGGCTAAACCGCTTCGGGCACAACGGGACACCATGACGGAAATGCCGTTTACTTTCCTGCCACAGCGGTGAAGCAAAGAGGTACTCGCATTGTGTTAAAAATAGATCAGCCAGACAGCAATGGAGAATAAGAAGGTGAGGTTTATTGCCAGGCAATAAGGTACCCAGTTGGAATATTTTCCAAAGAACTGGGGACCCCGATTGACAGAATTCCAGAGGTCTTTATACCTGAGCAGAACACAGCAAATCATTGATCATGAGACAATCAGGAAGGATTCATAATATTGTCAGCGTGAATCAGCCAATCAGCAAGCGGTTGTCACGCTACTTGACCCCCGGTCAAACCTTGGTCAGCACCGGATTCTAGTTCTGCTTTCCGATGCTTGTAGTGACACTCTGTCTAACCTTTCCCCCAGTTATGACAGGACAGGGAGCTTGGACATTTTGTGGTTTTGCTCTTCCTGTTCTGTGGATTAATTTAGCCTGTATCTGAGGGGATTTTGTACCAGAATCTCTGATTCATGTCTTTCCCCCTTGTCCGGGGTGCACAGATATTTAGGGGAAAGGTCAGCTCCTAATTTCTTGCCGTTTCAAGCAGTTTGCAGCACAGCTTCCCTTTTGATTCAAAATGGATTTTAAAGTACTGTAATCCTTGATTTGTATAAGCATATGTGGATATATATTGAATATATTGAATATATTGGTTTCTGATAACTGATTATGTGGATAGCATAGGGGTAGCCCTTCTCCCTTGCCTCAGCGGTACCTATTTATCTACTTGCACTGGCGTGCTTTCGAACTGCTAGGTTGGCAGGAGCTGAGACAGAGCAACGGGAGCTCACTCCGTTGTGGGGATTTGAACCACTGACCTTCTGATTGGCAAGCCCAAGAGGCTCAGTGGTTTAGACCACAGTGCCACCCGCATGCCTATCCTCACTTACCACAACAATGGTAGCATTGCCTCATGCACGCCTTCCCAGAGCTGCACCAGAACAAAGGTGGTTCTTGCTTCCCTTAGGGAAGGTCTATAGCTCAGTGGAAGAACATCTGCCTTGCAAGAAGAAGGTCCTAAGTTCAATCCCTGGCATCTCCAGGTAGGGTTAGGAGAAACTCCTGCCTGAAATCGTGGAGAGCAGCTGCTAGGCAGTATAGACATTAGTGAGCTAGGTGGACCAACAGTCTGACTCTGTATAAGGCAGCTTCCTATGTAAATGCAGTAGTGGCAGACTGTTGGGCTGACAGATAAGCCCAAGGTGGAGAACTGGTGGCTCTCCAGATGTTACTCTCATCAGCTCCAGCCAGCATGGGCATTGTCAAGGCTGATGAGAGTCCAGCAACATCTGGAGGGATACAAGTTCTTCACCCCTGCCATGGGCAATGCTTGCAAACCTATTCCAATATCATGTTTCACAAAGAAGGTGAAATGGCCTTCCCGCACCAGACCCCTTGCTTGGCTTACATGGTGGTGGTAGCAGTGACAACACCGATGAGGTTCTTCAACCTTGGGTCCCCAGCTGTTGCTGGACTACAACACCCATCATCCCTAGCCAGGTCAGTCAATGGACAGGAATAATGGGGTGGGAGTTGCAGTCCAGGAACGAGTCTGAAGAATGCCACTCTAGATGATGTAGAGAGAACAGCTGTTTTCCAACTTTCTACTTTCAAAGAAGAAAATATGACATTTCCTTATATTGGCCTTGGCCAACCTGGCACCCTTCGGGACTGCAGATCCCATCAGCTATCTTACACAAACCAATGGTCTCTATCTACTTTGGTACTCTTAGTGGCAGCAGCTCTCTGGGCAAATGTCTCTCCCAGCACCTGCTCTCCCTATATTCTGATTTGTAAGGAGCACTTAAGCCACAGTTTCCTGGTTTAGGCATCGCAGGAAACAGTGGTTTAACAAGCAGAGATGTCAATGCCAAAGCCAGGCAAGGTGAGTGGGTGGGTGCAGGCACAAGACTCCTTGGTCTAATGAACCATGGTTTAAAATTGAAATTACACTGTTATTTTTGAATCGGGCCTATTTGTACATCTAGCCAAGTACTATGTAATTGTACTTTGACTGGCAGTGACTCTCCAAAGTCTCAGGAAGAATTTTTTCCCATCTGCTATTACTTGGTCCTTTTGAGCAGAGGCACAAAAGATTGAGCCTGAGAAATTCTGCATGTACAGCTTCCAGTGAGGTTTGAGCCCTCTTCGTGTTCTCTATTGGATGTCCTGTTCTCTGGTGAGAACAGGCTTTGACTAAAGAGTTATTTCAACACTTTTTACAACATGCAAACATACCTGAAAAAGTTAGTACTTGGCCATTAAAAAGTCCTGTGCTATTTTATTGTTTGCTAAATTGTGATTTTAAATCAATCTGTTAACTTCCAACATCACATCTAGCTGTGCCCCTAGAATACACAAATCATTCATACTTGCAAATATTTATATTATTATTATATTTAAATTCTTCTTCTTTTTTTTGCAGGCAAGAAGATTGTAGCGATGGCCACTATCTTTTTTTAAAAAAAAAGAAAAGAAAACCTGTCACTAATCTGAAACCTCTATACACTGAAAAAGAAGCCCACTGTCTTTTGTTCTGTGGCTAACAAAAATTATCTGCCTTGCTTGACTGATAAAGATTAGCCGACTTCTTGCATTAAAGAAGTTTATCTTGTACGGGATGAAGTGACAAGACAGTAACTAAGTGCTAATTGTGCATAACCAGCGCTAAAGATATGCAGGCCCATTACGACATGCAATAAATGAAGCGAACAACAAGAACGTATTAGACAGTTTTAATAATGACACTAGAACAGTGGTTTGGAGCAGTAAGGATGGGGGAAAGTCTTTAAGAGTTTCAATTCAAAAGAGTATGCAATTATTTCGTACTTGAATGGATTCCACTGGTAGGGTAAGGCTGACCTTATTTTGAATGCAGACTCTTTAGTTCTGCACCAAAACAAGGCTGATGTATAAGAACTGTAAATGGCCCTGTAACTTCTAATTGCTTAGCATTATTACATAGTTTAAACAGTGGTTATTACTTGTCTGATATTTTAATTTTCTGCACATCGTGATGAAAAAGGTCAATTTGGCTTTGTTTTAGAATGTAATTGTAGAAAGCTATAATTATGGCAGCTGCACAATTCACACTGCATGAGGGATGCTCGGCTGTATGTGTGCGTGTGTGTTTTTAAAACTCACTATGTCGCTACAGAACGAAGCGGAGCAGCGTGGGCTGCCTCTTCCATTATTTTACCCCACACATTAGAGAAACGGGCAAATCCATTCATTTCCTGACCATGACACTTTGTGGGGGTTTTTAAAGCCAGGACTAGCTAATGTGGCATGGGGACCCGGGTGGCGCTGTGGGTTAAACCACAGAGCCTCGGGCTTGCCGATCAGAAGGTCGGCGGTTTGAATCCCCGCTACGGGGTGAGCTCCCATTGCTCGGTCCCTGCTCCCGCCAACCTAGCAGCTCGAAAGAACGTCAAAGTGCAAGTAGATAAATAGGTACTGCTCCGGCGGGAAGGTAAATGGCGTTTCCATGTGCTGCTCTGGTTCGCCAGAAGCAGCTTAGTCATGCTGGCCACATGACCCAGAAGCTGTACACCAGCTCCCTCGGCCAGTAAAGCGAGATGAGCGCCGCAACCCCAGAGTCGGCCACGACTGGACCTAATGGTCAGGGGTCACTTTACCTTTACCTTTAGCTAATGTTGCACTCTTTAGATGCTGTTGGACTACAACTCCCATCATCAGCTGACCATTGGCCATGCTGGCTGGCACTGATGGGAGTTATGGTCCAAGGACATCTAGAGGGCTAGCCCTGTTTTTACCCATCATTCAGTTCTGTTTCCACAGGAGCAGCTCATGTGGTGAGGCAGAGCCGCAGAACGGCCCTCCTGGGGTTGCTGCAGCCTGCCCGGATGCCATTGGGGTAGGGCTGGGCAGCTGTGAGGTTGAGGTTCCAACAGCGCACCAAGCACTGGAACCAATCTGGCGGTCCTACCAGGGCAAGTGCACAGCCCAAAGGTATACACACAGCAGAGAGCTAACTTCATTGTAAAAGACAACCCTTACAGTCACTTCTACAGCTCTGGATACCTCTGCACACCAATGTGACCTCTAGGCAGCTATTTCCAGGTCTGTAGTGTATGGAGCTGTATGGAGCTGTTGCAGCAGCTGGAGACCACCCCCTTTCCACCAGTTTATGTACCTTCCCCTGACAGGGTGAGCACAGGTAGCTGGAGACTACGCCTGCGTGGAAACTGCCTCTGCTCTTCCTGCTTCAGTTCCCTTCTGGTTCTGGGAGAGAGTTGTGCAGGAGAGGGTAGGGAAGCACCCAGCGCTTTCTTTGCCTGCCCTGCCTCTTCCTCCACTCTGAAGCTTCCCCTCCCTCTGATACTTGCCTCCTGGTTGGTTCAGGAACCCACAGACCACTGTTCCTCCTCTCCTGAGTGGGACTCCAGCGTCCTGCCAGTCCCTGACACTGCCCCACTCCAATCCAGGTTAGTTGCAGTGACATTCCATTAGTGGCTTCCATGTTAAGCCAGTTAAGGTTCAGGAAGTAGGAGAGCCACCTCAACAAACATTTTTATGTATTTTATAACATATTTAACGTGTGCCTTCTTCCAAAAAATGGGCTGTACCCATTGTTATGCAAGCAAAGTTCCACTCACCCAAGAGGACTCCCCTTTCTTCTGCTCTACAAACACCTCCCTGAAATCTGACTTGCAGGGTGCACATGGTGGCCGGAAGGGCCAGGAGAAGAGGAAGTTCTTTTGTGCTCATGGAAGTTTGCTGTGCAAGTGGATGTCGGGATGTGTCCTGGGAGACAGGGGCAATTGGCAGGCCCCCAGCTGGCTCCAGCCCACCGGCTGACAGCCGGGGCGAACTCCAGCATCAAAAACTGTGACTCAGGCCTCAGAAACCTTTAGAGACTGAGCACGCAAGCCAGCAGAGATAAGAACTCTTTGCAACGGAAGTAGCGGACAGAGGCATATGTAAGCATATTTACAAGCGTTTATTCAGCATTTGAACAAAGGAAAAACATGTCTGCTTCCCTTCGTGTCCAAGCAAAAAGCATAGGCAAAAGCTATATACAATGGAAGTTCTGTTGGAAGTAAACAGACATGTGACATACAAAAACTCCACTTACCTGTTCTAAAGGTGGAACGGAAACTCAATATCCTAACAGCCCAACGTGCATTTCAACACTTATGAAGTGTTGAAAACTGAATCATAATATTCTGCGAATGTTTTAAAGTTTTAAAGTCAGAGTTTTAAAGTTTCGCAGCCCTGCAGCATTTTAACCTGAGACGCCAAAAGAATCTGTCCATGTACAGTTTTATAATGGGTTGGGTCTAGACTTAGTCAAGCTCAGAGAAGAATCAAGTGATTTCAGTGGGTCTAAAAGTAGCGATGACTTACTTGAGCCCAGTTGGTTTCTGCAGGTCTAAGTCTGGATTCAAGCCAACATGCTCAAAGTCAAAATGAAGTGGATCTCCGAAAGGATAGGACCTCCATAATTTCATGGCCACAGAAGGCTTTGCTCTATGTGATACTGGGGCTCGGTGATGGAAGCAGCATTACGATGGAGCTGCCACTTAAATTCGGAGCTGCATTCAGATGCAATTTGCACCAATGGATTTTAGCATTACAATCAAGAATGGCCTCAGGTTTGCAAGCCATGGTTTACCATGTTTGCCGCTAAACCATGAACAAAATATACAGTACAATCACCGTAGATGTGGGGCAAAGGGGAGAACTAAGTTCTTGCTTGTAATACTGAACCACAGATAATTATTGTGCAAGAGTAGGGTTGCTGTGATAAAAGGTAGGTAAGAGCGGGTACACTGTGTCCAGTTTTGCCCAGAGAATGATAGCAAGCTATCGTACCTCCATACCCTCCTAATTCTAGGTCAGTCCCAAGTTGGTTTCAATACATGGAAGGAGACTTAAGAAACTCTCCTACCTCTGATTACAAAGTTGACAGGCGAAGCAGTCCAGGTGGTAAACATTGTCCTTGGCCCTCATCACCATCTCAAAAGCAGGGATGAGTTTGCTGCAGGCTGCACAGTTCCCCGTAACACCAAATAACCTACAGAAAAATTAAAAAAAAAGATGAGTGGAGGAGGCATGATTGGTTGGGTCAAGAAAAGAGAAACCCCCTATATAGTACCCAATAATCACACTTGCATTTTTCTTCCTTCCCAGACATAAATCTATATTTGATTTCACCACGAGACTAAACTTCTCTCGGAAATGCTAAAGTGCAAATGTACCGAGAGGGCGATGGTGGAGGCACCAGCTGCTTTTCATCTCCACTCGCAGATAAGTATTCTACTGTCATAAAGCTTTCTACAAAAGGCAGAAAGATACGGAACTGCGGGGAAATAGTTTATTCTCTCCCTTCGCTAGAAAAATCTACATAGCTAGCATACAGTACGTAAAGTTACTCGGTGTGGTAGGGAGTGAGGATTCTCATTCTTGAAAAGATGATAAAGGAAGGGGAAAACAACAAGCCCGGGACTATGTTATAGGGTATAGAAATTTCTTAAATAAATAAGAAATAATAATAAATAAAGCTCAGCAAAATGTTAGCCTATGGCATGGATTATGGAGTGAGCTTGTCCGATAGTGCAGTAAAATAATAATAATAATAATAATAATAATAATAATAATAATAATAATAATAATAATAACTACTACAACAACAACCCACAACTCCCTGGAGCTCACTGTAAATACGAGTGTGATGTAAAACCTTGGCCTCTGTGCTATTTATTTGTAACACACAAGCTTTAGCAAAAGAGGAAATAATACTTTGGTGCTGGTGCGGGAAGGCTCCCATTGCAGTCATTTTTGACACCTAGTGCTAAAAGCTTTACCATTATTAAAGAGCATTTTATGAAGAAGTCATTTAAAGCGTCAGAAAGCATTAGTGGTTCATGCACCTTCCAACCTTGTACCATGCTTATAGCTATGATTATGTTATTCAAGTAGCCCATTAAAGTAAATGAGGCAGTCAGCTATATATAGCCACATTAGGAGTGCAGGTACATTATATTGTAGGAACAATTTCAAATCTCTTATGAAATGTTTTAACTTTGGTGATGGGGGGTGGGGAGAACCCACTTCCTTTTTTTAAACAGATGCGCGTGCATACAAGCACAGTCGCACATTGTTCAAGGTGGTCCCCCTCCTCCGCACACAGCTGGTATGTTCCAAATAATGAAATAATCCTACACACATCTATACAGAATTTTAATTCTAATAAGGGAGGATTATAAACTTTTTTCCTTTCCTTTTCGGATGCACACACCGCCGATCTTTGAAACCAACTTTAATGCAAAGCTACTTAATACATGCAAATGGGTTTTTTCCCCCTTTTAAAAAAGTAGCAATGCTCTTCCTCTGTGTTTAGCAGTTAATGCCATTTTAAAGTATGATACAAAATAGATGAAAATGCCACATCTGCCGCCTTCCTTTTTGCTCTTCAACATCAGGCTGACAGCAGAAAAATATTAATGGCTCTCGGGGGAAATGCCGAATTAAAAGCAGTTCTGAGCTAATGAATTCAAAGGTGCTACAGTCGAAAACTTGGTTTGGCAACACACACAGATGAGCGCAAACCTTGACATCAAGCGCAAACCCTGACATCAGCCCAGTGCACACATTTTGCATAATACATACGGCATGTTTATTTTTAAAGTTACGAACCACTTTTCTGCTGATTGTCTGGTGCACTAGTTTACCCTGATTTATATATATATATATATATATATATATATATATATATATATATATATATATGTTCAGAGATAAACAAAACAACAACAAGGCTTAATCACCAGCATCCCTATGTTCATCAACTCCTGGTAGATTTATTATTCAGGCTCATGTCAACTTCATTTTGCTAATTGTGAAGACGGATGATTAAAATTATATGTACACACAGAGAGACAGAGGGTTGTGTGTCTCTCCACAATCACTTCTCAAAAGATTCCACCCCAGCAATTCTCAAATGGCCTTGGGCACGCCATGCCAGTTCAAAAACAAAAAGAGGCTGGATCCAACTAAGCCCTACTCAGAGTAAACTCACTGAAATGAATGGGACTAAGTTGTTACTACTAACTTCAGTGAGTCTACTCTGAGTAGGGCTAATACAACACAACATCTCAAAGACTAGCAGAGAGGCACTTCAGGGTAAAACTGAGGCCACTGTTCACAAATGCATTCATTTATTTCAAATAATTTATATACCGCTTAATTAAATAGCCCCTAAGCAGCGTACACTGAACAAATCAAAACATTTATTGATATGCATAACTTATTCCCAAGTCTGGAGAGGCTTGGTGAAACAAACGGAAGGCTTTGGGCTTTATATTATAATAGCAAGACCTTGAACTTGGCATAGCTGGAAGTCAGCACCTATTTGAGCAGAGGTGCAATATGCGGGCAGGATCTCAGGTTTATCAGCAACCGTGCTGCAGTGTTCTGCACTAACAGCAGCTTCGTGAGCAACTACAAGGGAAGCCCCCCTTGACGCTATCCATGTTTAAAACGACCATAGTCAATCTATGCCAATCCAGGAGCAGCAGCAGTTGATGCTCCAGTCAATGTTGGTAGAAGGTGCTACTAGCCACAGAACTCACCGGGGCATCTAGTAGAAGAGGCTGGAGCAAGAAGCAGCCCCCCAAGCTGAGTGCTTCCTCCTTCAGGATATTTCCACACAGGGCAGGGAGACATGGGAACTGCTCATCCACAGAGCTTATGTTATGTACTGAGTTGAATAGGATCCAAACTGCAGCAGTCTGATTGGTCCTAGAACAATAGGATCCAAATTGCAGCAGTCTGATTGGTCCTAGAACAATAGGATTCAGAATGCAGCAGTCTGATTGGTCCTAGAACAATGCAGCAGTATGATTGGTTGGCGGAACCACCCAATCATGCTCCAGATATAAGTGAATCCACAACCTGATTGGCTTACAGTAGAATTCCAGAATTAGCCAATCATGTGCAGCCCATTGTGTAAATAATGTATATAAAGCAGATACTTTGAGGGGACATTCATTCATTCCTCCTCACCACTATGAGCTGAATAAAGAGCATGAAATCACTTTGCGACTCGGAGTATATTTCAGCTTACATCTTGGCAGCACTCAAATTCAATGGTAGTCCATTTGCCTGGCAGTAGTGCTTGGCTTAATAGCCATCTCTGGTGATTCTGTGCTCTTGCTTCCTCCGTTCTTTCTGAACAGTACAATTGAGTAGAGCAACACTCAGACATGGTCTGCAGCATCTACCTTACACGGCACTCTACCCCATGGGGAAGTGTCAGCGACTGGCCCCACAATCTGGTCCCACAATTGTAAGTCAATTAAATTAATCTAAATTAATTTAACAGCTTGGGGAGTTAAAATAACAACCACAGCATGTTTCCAAGAAGCTTGGTCAGAAGAGCAAGTCCCCTTGTTTCAAGTAAAGTTGGTGCACCTTGACCTTCTCCAGCCCATTGGACTCCCACTCTCATCAGCTTCAGCCAGCTTGGCCAATGCTCAGGGATGATGGGACTTGGAGTGCAACACCATCAGGAGGGCACCAGGTTGGGGAAAGCTGATCCACCAAATAAATAAACAAATCTTGAACTAAATTAGAAGAGCAGAACCCAGAAGTGGGTTGTTGTTTTTAATGAAACAGCAGCATCTAGGCCAGAGCAAGGCATGCACTAGATCAGGGATGGGGAACTTGTGAGCCTCCAGATAGACTCCCAATATCTGGAGGGGGATCAGGTCCCCTAGATTATGGGTCAAGCAGCTCACTAAGAGGTTGCAGCACTCAACGTCACCCAACTTGGAAGAGATCAAACTGGGCATAGGAACATAGAAAATAGAACATAGCTGCCTTATACTGAATTGCATCTACCTCAGCAATGTCCACATTGACCAGCAGTGGCTCTCTAGGATTTCAGTTTGGGGTCTCTCCTACCTAGAGATGCTGGGGACTGAACCTGGGACCTTTTGTGTGCAAGGCAGGTGCTTTACCACTGAGATACAGATCTTCCCCAGCCTTTGGAAACCTTCCAGGGAAGAGGTGCACACACCTTCCTGAGCAACGAATTTCACAAGGCCTGTGCTGGCTTCATAACAGGAGAGTAAGGATGTAAGAGGGCATCACTTTGCCTTCCTCCCTCTATCTGTTGCACACAACACTGTTTCCTTTCTGCTGCAGTTCGTCTTCCACCAAAAACTATTATTTGTCTCACTGTTTGCTGTGGCAAAATTACATAGCTTACACAATTTATGTAATTGACTATGTGAATTTTGTTGCCATTATGATACTCTATTTTATTCCTTTCAATGCAACGGAAAGACAATGCAAACTGGGGTGATGGGGATGTAATCAATTACCTATCTTTTGTGGTCTGAAAGCAACAGCAACAGCTGTTGATTGATTTCCATACCGGAAATGGGATGAATAAGCGAGTTCCAGCAATTTCCACTCCTGCCTCCCTTTATTCTCCAACAACCTTACATGGGACAGCAGATGCTGTAGACCAAGGTGGTTACATACCTGCCAGCAACACACACAGAAATTAGTCTTTGTTATCACTATGCTCCAACAGCTATGCTGTGCAATGGCGCAGCAAAGGCCAATCCAATATCCACTGGATATTGGCATGAGCTAACTCAACATGGTTACTACCACAACAGCAGAGAGAGACTTTTTGGAACAGGACTCCGCCAGGAAGAGGATGATAATAATGATGATGATGATGATGATGATGATGATGATGATGATGATAATAATAATAATAATAATAGATAAAATTTATTATTTATACCCAGCCCATCTGGCTGGGTTTCCCCAGCCACCATGGGCAGCTCCCAACAGAATATGAGTAATAATAATAAAGCAATAAAACATCAAATATGAAAAACTTCCCTAAATAGGGCTGCCTTCAGATGTCTTCTAAAAGTCAGATAGTTGTTTATTTCCTTGACATCTGATGGGAGGGCATTCCCTGTAACTTCACTTCTCACAGGGAGGGAACCACCAGAACGCTATCAGAGCTGGACCTCAGTGTCTGGGTTGAACGATGGGGGTGGAGATGCTCTTTCAGGTATACTGGGCCAAAGCCATTTAGGGCTTTAAAGGTCAGCAGGATAAATGAGTGAGAGGGGAAGGGACCAGTTCACCTGCACTGGGTACCAAGCTGAGAGGGCGCCACAACAATTATGTAGAATGGAACGTGAGAGGCAGGGGACACAACAAATTTTGGTATCACACAAGGTGCCACTAAAATGTGAAAGCCCAATCTCCACCATGCGTGAATGCTGCTACCAAAGGGACAGAGTTCTATTTCCATGCATGCATGGAACTTGATCCACCCTAAATAGTGCCAAGGTATGGATAGAATTCACCTCTGTGTCCCCAGCCTCCAATGTTCAGTCTGATGTGGGAGGAACATGTGTCAGTTTCCGACTAGGCAGGCAGGAGTTCAAATGGGTTAATCCTGAAAAACGGCACCTCCAGCACTCAGAGCGGCTCAGCTACAGAGCTCACCAAGAAACTGGCAAGGCCTAACTCACAAGGTTAAAAGAGCTCTGCGTATGCAGCACTGAACTCATTGGGAGGTCAGGATATACATGTCGTAAATTAATTTCATTTAGGAAGGCTTACCTTAGACAAGGTTTGAGATCTCTTGATCTACAGCAGGGGTTGCTAAACCGTGCTTCATTCAGGTGGCCCACGGCATGTCCGCATTAAATATTCATAATGATTTTTAATTGTATTTTTATTGCTACTTTTATCTCTCACGCTGCATTCTACTGTATTACAATTTGAATTCCATAGATAAAAATACAATTAAACACCATGCAGCTTCTAGTCTATTGCATTACAATTTCTACAATAGGCAGAAAATTCATTAAGCGGTCTTCCAAAGACTCCATCCATTTTCAAGTGGTCCATGGGGGAGAACATTTGGAAACCACCAATCTCCAGCAGCACCTTATTGTCGCTTTTGAAGAATAATTGACTAATATGTTATAGAACCAAACCAGGGACTACAATGAGCAATTCAGTATCATTATTTCCTTTCATTTCAATTACCAGAGCCCTAAGCCGCCACTGTATTCTGCTCTGGTCAGACCTCACCTGGAGTACTGTGTCCAGTTCTGGGCACCACAGTTCAAGAAGGACACTGACAAACTGGAACGTGTCCAGAGGAGGGCAACCAAAATGGTCAAAGGCCTGGAAACGATGCCTTATGAGGAACGACTAAGGGAGCTGGGCATGTTTAGCTTGGAGAAGAGGAGGTTAAGGGGTGATATGAAAGCCATGTTCAAATATATAAAAGGATATCACATAGAGGAGGGAGAAAGGTTGTTTTCTGCTGCTCCAGAGAAGCGGACACGGAGCAATGGATCCAAACTACAAGAAAGAAGATTCCACCTAAACATTAGGAAGAACTTCTTGACAGTAAGAGCTGTTTGACAGTGGAATTTGCTGCTGTGGTGGTGTCTCCTTCTTTGGAGGTCTTTAAGCAGAGGCTTGACAACCATATGTCAGGAGTGCTCTGATGGTGTTTCCTGCTTGGCAGGGGGTTGGACGCGATGGCCCTTGTGGTCTCTTCCAACTCTATGATTCTATGAAAACTGAGGTTCTCTAAAGAAGGGATGGGGAACCTGTGGCCCTGCAGGTGTCAGACTTCATTTCCCAACAGAGCATGGCGAATGCTCAAAGCATGATGCGAGCTGAATTCCATCAATGTATTATAAACCACAGGTGCCTCATACCTGCTTTGCAGCTTTTCAACAGGAGTACATAGGACAGATCCATTTGGTGGCGGCGGCTGTTTTTTTAAATCCAGGTTATGAACATGTAAAAGCTTCCTTACTGCATGATAGACCAAACACAAGTGTTACCGATGGAAAGCCACGCCAGGAGATGGGATTATTCATTCTCCACTATATGCTGCATCTAAATTTGCATGCCCCAATTCTCTGAGCCATGAGAGATTTCAGGAGGTTCTGGTGGTTATCCTTGTAGAGGACATCAGGAGAGGCTTCTGACATTGTGCCCTATTCACATTCCTTGACAAATATATGGGTTGACCCTAGGTGGAGATTCACAGCATTAACATTCCAAAAGGCATTGCTCCTTCAAGAGTTTGTTGGGGAGGCTGCTCATCAACCTAAAGCTGCCTCTTTGACCTTCATCCCACCCCCAGTGTCAAGAGAAAGAAGGAAGAGGGGATGGGAAGGTAAAAGCCCTCCCCAAAGGACTCTCTTCTTCCAAAAGACTTCAGCTAGAGAGAACAATCTACACGGAATCACCCTGAGATCTATGGATTAAGGGCGTAGATAGAAATTCAATAAATGAATGAAGAATGAATGAAGAGGGAAGGACGCGTCTTGAGGAACTGATCTTAACTGTGCAGGGTAGCATATGTATGTGACTTTGCAGGTGATCCTCTGCAGAACTGGGGGACTATTAAGCTGAAGGAATATATGCTTGATCAGACCAAGAAAGCCCGTATGTCCTCTTTTTCCAGGACACGCCCTCTTTTTCATGGCTAGAGTCATCATAGCGACCCAGAGTTAGAAGTTGGGAAGTATATCCTCTTTTTTGCACTTCAAAATATGGCAACCCTAAGCCCACTCTTTTGTCACCAACAGAGGGAAGGCTGGGGTGTCCACACATCCTACTTTGCAGTCCTCTATTTGAAGATATGCTTGATCCATGCCCCATCCATCCATCCATCTGTAACATAAGAAGGGAGAGCAGCAGGAACCTTGAAGTTGTCCATCAACAGTGAGTGCCTGGATAACAGACTGAACAGGCACATACCACCTCGTCACCTTTCTTTGCTATGGTGGGATGTACTGTATATCATTCCTAAATCTGCATAAGTCAGCATAGGCAAATTTCATGCAAATCTGAATCTTATTTTTTGGGCAATGCATCTCCTCTTTTTTTGGCAACCTCCCTAGAGCAGGTGGCCTTTGGAGGCTCCTTAAGTAGGGCAGAAATTGCAACAGCCCCCACCTCCCACCCAGCATCTGCCTCCCAGAGGTATCTTGATAGTATGGATCATGGTTGTTGATAGACCTAACCTCCATGAATTACACACTGAGTTAGGGTAAGGTATAAATCCTGAAGAATGAGAAAACACGCACACTTTGTCTAGTTATGTAGGACTCCCACAAATGTTGCTGAAAAGCTTATTCTAAAATCTTAGCTGCTTTAAGGCTATGCAAGAGACTTCTTGCAGTTGTGTTCTTGCACCCAGACCAGGGCTAAATATGAGCTGGTGTTAATTCTGAATATAGCTGCTTGTTTGCATTAAGAACAGCCATCCCCCTCTTGCTATTGTTATATTATTATTATTATTACCACTACCCCACAATGCCACGTTGAAATTCTGAACCAAGTTCTTCTATTCCACCGTCCCCAATTTTCAATTGCTTTCTTTCCCCGAGCATTTATCAGCTACCTGATTAGAATTTGTTTCCACACAAACCATTGATCATCAGCCTATTACTAGGCAAATGACAGTTAATTACCCACTACATTAACCACTGGGACCCAAGACCTGCTTCTCCTGCCATCAGTCAACATGATAAATGTGGCAAGTTCAGTAATGCATGGCCAGCCCCGAGCTGCCTGGTATAGTGTGAACAACCCTCAATCTCACTTCCAGGCCCAGGAAAATCTATGGCAATCTGCATAATTACAAGCTCTGGGTTAATAACAGACAAATGATTTGTTGCATCTAAACAAAGTCCTTGGAACGGGCCTGGTCTCCTGTGGTTTTCCTCGGGCCGGTTACGCTCTGCCATCAGTGCACTTTCTTGTATAATGTGCATTTAAAAAAAAAAAAGGAAAAAAAGAGGGGGTGGAAGGAAAGAAATGCCTTTCCCAATACTATACCTTTCCCAGTTTGTTGCTCTCCAATTTATGGATTCTGCATATGTGATTTTTAATCATTAAAGAACTCTTGGAGCAATATTATCTTAATTATTCTCTGCTGTAACCAGGGAATTAGGCTTCAGATAAAATTTTCTTCTTCCCCGCACTTCTCCTGCCTCGCTGGAGGCTCCATCAGTTTTCATCTGCACCTGGACTCTGAAATCCTAATGATGAATTATTGCCCCTTTCCCTAAGAGGGCGAACCTTACAAGGGAACATTTTACTGAACTGTCAAGCTCACAGACCGAGTGCGGAGATGCGGAAATCTGATCTAATTTACTGCAAAATGACGCACTTGTTAGACTTTTCTCCCTCCGTTTCGTCCCAAGGATCAAGAGATCAGTCAGTAGCCAAGCACTGCCTACTTCTTTGCTGGGGAGAGAGGGAGAGGGAGAGAAAGAGAGCACAGGGGTGGCGTCGGTTAGGTTCTCTAGGAGGCTCAAGATAATAGAAATTGAAACCAAGTTTTTGTTTAGCTGGGAAAGGAAGAAAAATTCTACTCAGGGCAAGAAATAGTCCCTCCACCAAGACAGGTTCACCTCGGCCTTGGTCCTAAGCACTCTGCTTCCAACAATATTGTTGGTCTTTCTACATGCTTCCACCTCCATCCAGCCTAAAACTACCATATTTTGATTTTGCGGATGAGATGCCTGGGATGGTGGAGCAGGAGGAGAACCAGGGGGGAAGAATCTGGCAAGCCATGGATGGAGCTTGAAAAAGAATTTGTCAAGCCAGGGGTCAGAATCCGTTGTTAGGAGGAAAGCAGGATATGGAAGGACACAGCAGAGGCTAGCAGAACGTAGAATCCATTGGCTTTTCAGGCCCCAGGACCAATTGCCAGAGAAATGCATCACCAGTCAGACTGGTTGGAAGGGCTCATCTTGGACTCCTTTCAAGTTAAAGAGGGCAAACTCCAGCAGAGGCACAGTTCAGCGAGTAGCCTATGAATTAGGCTCCAAGTGCCAGTAGCAGCTATTTGCCCAGACAGCTACTACAGGCACACTTGTGGAGCCCCTTTCCAATCCCTTCAGTGTTGTCAGTGCTGCTTCGCACTCACTGTCTTTATTCAGCAGACAGTATACTGCAGCTTTCCATTCAAGAAAGGCAACTGAATGAGCAGTTGGCAATGCTAGCAGAGAGATTCCATATGCAACTGCTACAGTCACCTCAAGGGAAAACACAGATTGCTGTTATATTGCAGTTTCATGCCTTTAAAACTTTTCAAAATAGCATGGGCTTCAAAAGATCTAATAGGAACGCAACAGAAATAGAAAGCAGTGATCCAGGCCATTGTCTTCCTAAGGCACTGGACTAGACCTGCCAGTGATTTCACCCATGCTCCAATGTACAAGGGGTTACACAGTGGTAGGTGGGGAAGCATTTATTTATCCATAGTTCTATAGTGTGTTATGATATAGTACGTTATGACAGACACACTCAAACAAAATAACCAAAACCCATTGACTCTGTATTTTGAGGAAATAAGGGGTTCTTTACATGTGAGTTCCGGCTCAAAAGTGGGGTTCCAGGGAAAGAGCTCTTCTGATTTTCATGAGTGTGTGACACGTAATGCTTCATTTGTGCTTCCAATTTTTGGAAAGACAGTTGTGTGCTTAACAAGCAAACAGTTTTTCAGATAGCACAGCACTATTGTAGACTATCCCAATACAGAATCTCAGCATGAACCAGCAACCAATAGCACCTTTCACAACCTTCTACCACGTCTCCAAATTAAACTGTGCATTCAATAGGGCTGTGTTCAATATCTTTCATCGATACCGATTAACTGCCAACATGTGTTCTTGGGCCCATAATGAGCAGGATCACGGCTTGGGTTTAAAGGTGCAGACACAGTATCTTAGTTCCACATGTATTTGGCTCTCCACCTCCAAACCCTCCCTCCTGGTAGGAAACTAGGGTAGGGCAGGCAGATTGCTGTATGTGCAAGGTGAAGGAGGCAAAGTAGCTACTATTTCAGCATCGTATTCGATTGATGAAACTGCAGAAAAAGGGTTGGATAGATGCGGGGGGCGCTGTGGTCTAAACCACTGAGCCTCTTGGGCTTGCTGATCAGAAGGTCGGCGGTTTGAATCCCCGCAACGGGGTGAGGTCCTGTTGCTTGGTCCCAGCTCCTGCCAACCTAGCAGTTTGAAAGCACACCAAAAAGTGCAAGTAGATAAGTAGGTACCACTCCGGTGGGAAGGTAAACGGCGTTTCTGTGTGCTGCTCTGGTTTCACCAGAAGTGGCTTAGTCATGCTGGCCACATGACCCGGAAAAACTGCGGACAAACGTTGGCTCCCTCGGCCAGTAAAGCGAGATGAGAGCCACAACCCCAGACTTGTCTGTAACTGGACTTAACTGCCAGGGGTCCGCTACCTTTACTTTTTTAGTCCATATCTTCATTGATATCAAGACTGCTGTCAATTGCAAACGGAAGAGAGAGGAATTTGATTCACTCCACATTTGAAGGAGAGCCTACCGAATCCACACCATCCAAAACAATTTATGAAACCAAAAACACAGCCATCCACTAAGATTCACATTCCTCCTGATTTTGCAGTGCTGTTCTCCATCCAAGTAATATGTACAAAAACACATTTACTAGATTGTGCATGAAATGCATATATTCTTGAAAATAACAAACAAAAATGGCTTTGCAACGCTGCATATAAATTTGTGCAGTACGAGTAATTAACACAAAAATGCTGATGGGTTTTCATGAGAACTTTTTTTTTAAAAAAAAATCAGAAACTGATGTGGAAATGCAGAGAACTTAATTTAAGATTGGAAAAATGAGGAACTGAGAGATACTGCAATTGACAGATTCATCCATCCCTAGGCAGGCTGAAGACTCCAAAAGCAAATTTCAGGTGCTGCTGCTTTTGGAGCAGTATCTATAAACAAACAACAGCAACAACAGAAAGGCAGGTACTTTCCTCTCAGACTTAGGCTGCATTTACACAATATTTCATACTAGAACCAGTAAATACTGAGTTCTTGGTGTGTTTTTTTACCTAGTCTACACACAATCCCGACCTATTGTATATTTTTTTGGCCCCTGAAAAGTGCTTCTTGGGAAACTGGTTTCATTTGGAAAATGAAAGCTCATGGCAGATTAATTCTATTTTGCCCCGCGGTGTGTCCATTTGAAAATGGATGAGAAGAAACATGGGTGGTCCCAGAGATTGGGAACATATCCACATCTGCTGAGTGATGTTGTCAAGGATAGGTGTATAATATAACAAGGCTGAAATTACCTCTTCATTCACCTGGGCATGTTCAGAAGGGAAAAGATGTTGATAACCTAATCAAGGGGAGGGTATTGAAAAGCATACCAAGTACCTACACCCACCCTCACTGATGACAGGACCTAGAATCAATCTAGAATGAAAGCAGCATGTTGAAGATGAGCCAGAACATTTCCAGATTGAGAAGAGCCACATTTTTTGTGCTACAAACAGTTACGGTGTACACAGATACTCGAAGGAACCAGATATGCAAGGGAGGGAGGCTGGAAGGAAAAGGGTTGAGGAGTCAATATCAGTTTGACACTACCATAGCAAAAAGGTATGGCAAAATCTCTAGTAGGGCAGAACTATCTATTTCACATATTTAATTCATATGGCTGTTCCACCACATTTCAGTATTAATCCAATTTTTATTTAGTTATTAAATTTGTGCACCTCTCTTCATCCATAGATCTCAGGGTGGTTCACAACACAAAAATACAGATTTGAAAATCCGCACAAAACTTTTGCATTTTTAAATGTACTTATCTTAAAATACACATTTTTTATTCTTTTTTTCAAAGCCAAGGACTGCATCTCAAAATTCAGAGAGGGGCAAAGTCCAGAGGATAACTGTGTTCTGATTCATGCATTTGTCTCAGAAAGTGCAGATTGGGGTCAGTTCATATGAGAATTTGCACAGAACCAATTCCTCAAGAACCCCCAGTCTCCTTTGTGTCTACCTCAACTATTGATTCCCTGCAGCGAGCTCAGTGCACAGAATGCAAACCCTTCCCTGCTGCAGCTCAAACATGTTGCATATACTATTTTGTGTGACATCCTTGTACGACCACGTGGAACCTCCCTGGGAAACTTCACTAGCCTAAGTGGTGCCTTTATTCAAAATTAATTTTTCCTTCAGCAGAACTCGAATGATATTTTACTGAAGCAAAGAACTGCACCTGAAAATTTCGCTTTAGGCAAAATAAAGAAGCAACACAATGACCATACCAATGGTTTTGGGGATGGGTGAGGAGAGAAGTTATACAGTTCATATCAAGTAATTTGCAAGCTTTTTGTTTGTTTGTTTGTTTATAGAATACTACAAAACACCTAGACTGCACCAAAAATCCAACACACCCAGTTACGAATCATTTCGAGGTTCACTGTTCATTCACCTAAATCAGGCATAGGCAAACTCGGCCCTCCAGATGTTTTGAGACTACAATTCCCATCATCCCTGACCACCGGTCCTGTTAGCTAGGGATGATGGGAGTTGTAGTCCCAAAACATCTGGAGGGCCAAGTTCGCCTATGTCTGACCTAAATGTTTAGCACCTCTAGTGTATATTACCATTCCTTCCATACTCATGCAGACAAAAGTAGGCAGTTCAGCAGATCATTCACATCCATCTGTCTGTGTAAAGTGAAGGAATGTCAGGAACCAAAGACATTCAACCAGTGGTTGTGTTGCAACTTTTTAGCACCCTTCATTTGAAAGTTGAAAAATTCAACAGACCCTAATAGTGACACATTGAGCTTCTTTAAGATATTAAAAGGAACACATGCAGTAAATGGCATTTCAACAGGGACAAATGTACGGTTCTGTGCTTAAGTAGGAAGAACCAGATGCACAAATATAGGATGGGGACACGTGGTTTACTAGCAGTACATGTGAAAGGGATCTAGAGGTCTTGGTAGCTCATAAGCTTAACATGAGCCAAAAGTGTGATGCAGCAACAAAAAAAGCTAATGCTATTCTAGGCTGCATCAACAGAAGTATAGTGTCCCAACTGAGGAAAGTAATAGCACTGATTTATTCTGCCTTGGTCAGACCACACTTGGAACACTGTATCCAGTCCTAGGTGCCATAATTTAAGGAGGATACTGGCAAGCTGGAATGTGTGCAGAAGAGAGTATGGAAACCAAGCCTTATGAGGAACAAGTAAGGGAGTTTGCTATGTTTAGTCTGGGAAAGAGGAGACTAAAGGCACATTTTTTATGCTGTCCCAAAACTCAAGGGGGGACGGCGGAGGATTTCAGACCTCTAGAATTGTTATTTATTTTATTTTAAAAATTTATACCACTTGACTTCAGAAAAATATAAAACAATAAAACTTTCAATAAAAAATTACAACTATAATTTAAAATGTACAGCAAGTTATAAACTCAATAGAATAGAGTAAATCAAATTAAAACTCACACAAACTTTCCAAACATCTGGCCAGGCTTGTCTAAATAAGAATGTCTTCAGGAGGAGCCAAAAAGAATACAGAGGAAGCCTGATATCAATAGGCAGGGAGTTCCAAAGTTTCAGTGCAAATATGAAAATAGCCTCTATTAAAACAGAGGAGGTCAAGGGGATAGGAAGGGGGGGGGGATAGCTCAGTGGAAAAGCACCTGCTCCACAGAATCCCTAGCACCTCCAGATATGGTTGGTGAGAGACTTTTTGAGAAACCCTGGAGAGGTGCTGCCAGTCTGTGAAGACAATATTGAAGTAGATGCAGCAGCTAATGGTGTGATGGGGGCAGAGACCTTCATAAGACTTCCCAGCTGGTGATTCACTGTTGCTTACTGGGAAGGAGAGGTGGTGCAAATGCATCTGCGGGAGTTTTGGATTAGCTCCAGTGGTGCATTTGCACTACATTGACATTGCCACAACCTCACCTCTCTTCGTCCAAGCAAGCAAGCAAGCAGTAACTCACCTGCTGGGAGGTCAGGGAAGCATCTCAGTACCACCACACTGCCCACTACTGACTTAGTGGTTCAATGGCCTAAGTAAATAACTAGGTTAAGTAAATTTTTATTTATACCCCGCCCTCCCCTTACTCAGGGCAGCTAACATCAAATACAGTGGTACCTCGGGTTAAGAGCTTAATTCGTTCTGGAGGTCTGTTCTTAACCTGAAACTGTTCTTAACCTGAAGCACCACTTTAGCTAATGGGGCCTCCTGCTGCCGCTGCGCTGCTGCCACACGATTTCTGTTCTCATCCTGAAGCAAAGTTCTTAACCTGAGGTAATATTTCTGGGTTAGTGGAGTCTGTAACCTGAAACGTATGTAACCTGAAGCGTATGTAACTTGAGGTACCACTGTACATTAAAACACAATCAAACAATTGATTAAAATGCAGCTTAAAAGTTATAATCAGGATAAAATGAAATGATGGCCCATGAATTACTACCATAGGGGTCGGGAACCTCAAGTATTCATCATTGCCAGCTATCCATGTTGGTCCCATATGAGCGATAAAAGGGCCAAAGAGGTAACTTACAGGGTCCCATAGAGGGGGGTCAAACTGGGCCCAGACCGAAGGCCAGGTGGAACAATTCTGTCTTGCAGGCCCTGCGGAAAGATGTCAAGTCCCGCAGGGCCCTGGTCTCCTGCGATAGAGTGTTCCACCAGGCTGGGGCCAAAGCCGAAAAGGCCTTGGCCCTGGTTGAGGCCAGTTTAAGGCAGCTCCCTACATCCCTAGTTCAAACCTTTTTCTTTTTCAAAGTTTCACTTCGGTCGCAACTATAAACCGGGCCACTGCTGAATCTCTCCCCTTGGTATAGCAGCCAGGAAGGCTGCTAGGCTGCGAAAGAAATTATGCCATGCTTTATTAAATGGTAAACAGCTGTTTCAGTCACAATACGGCACATGCTAATTGAAGAATGCCGTAAGCACTTCTCCACTAATAAAGGGCTTTTAGGAGACAGGGGACTGAGGGGGAGAAAATATGTACCACGTACAAAATTACTTTCATAGGTGCCCTTCCTTTGAAATTCAGGTACACGGGTCATTCCAGGTGAGAAGCACACTCTGAGAGGCAACGCATGGGAATGAATATTCAATAATCATTAGTGGCTTTGCTTGAGGCTCACGGTGTCATGGGTAAAAAAGGCAGGAGGAAGAATGAAGGCGGAACTCAGCTCCTTGTCAGGCTTCCAAGATTCAGGGCTGCTGGGAGAGACGTCAAGGCGGAACCTGTGAAGCGTCAGGTGACACACTTCCGACTTGCTCCTAGGAAACACGCCAAAGATTTTGCCCAAGGAAACTGAATTAAGGATGCGACGCTAAGCAGAGCCACTGGAGCTGACAAAGGTCATGGGCACAGTGCTTCCTGGGGGCTGAGAAATTCCCTTACACACAAAAATTGTGAGAAGCCACAAGGGGGAGGATTCAATCTGTTTATCTCCCTCACATTTTGCATCCCACCTCTTCCTCCAAGGATCTCATAACACCCTTGGGTCTATCCCAACAAAGCTGCAAGGTAGAAGCTGTGCCAGTGTATCTTTAGGAGGGCCAAATAAGCCAGTGGTTCCCAAACTTTCTTGGGATACCATGCGCTTGATTTCAAAAACTCATCCTACCCAACCCAAACCTACCATACAAAAGCCAATGTCCAGAATAGTGGTTTGCATGGCCCACTAAGAAAGATATAGCACAATAAAATTCAATACAGTGGTACCTAGGATTAAGAACTTAATTTGTTCCAGAGGTCTGTTCTTAACCTGAAACTGTTCTTAACCTGAGGTACCACTTTAGCTAATGGGGCCTCCCGCTGCTGCCACCGCACTGCTGCCGCACGATTTCCGTTCTCATCCTGAAGCAAAGTTCTTAACCCGAGGTACTATTTCTGGGTTAGCAGAGTCTGTAACCTGAAGCTCTTGTAACCTGAGGTACCACTGTACAGTAATAATTAAAGGTAAAGGGTAAAGGGACCCCTGACCTTTAGGTCCAGTTGCGGACGACTCTGGATAATAATTAGGTGCATGTTTATTCCAAATTCAGTAAAAACTATTGAGTTTAATCAATTCAACCCAACTGATGAACTTGATCCATTGATACCAGCTTTTCAAAGTCTGATTGTCATTAAGACTCCCAGCACCCCCTTGCTTCTTTGCTCCCTCCAGGGGGCGCTACTGACCACTTTGGGAAGCATTTCTTTCGAGCTTCCTTAGAGCTCTTCCTCAGGTTGCATGTCAAAAAAACAAAGGACAGGTTATTTATTTATACCCCACCTTTTTCTCTGACAGAGACTCAAGGCAGCTTACAGATAAAATAAGAACAGGTAAAAACATATACCTAATTATTTAAAAAGAATTAAACATTAAAACTCCCTCTTTCTATATATCCAATCTATTAAAATGTAAGATACTTACCATAAAAACAGCACAGTACCAGCCTTTTCATTAAAAGCCTTTTGCACTGCATTTGTGTATTCTACTTTGCCTAACATATGCATTTTTGCAACACAGTTTCCTTTAACGATCACATTTTGATGCTATTTTTACTAACACATGCATTTCTATGCAGACTTTACCCAAATGTATGCATTTTGAGTACACATTATGAAGCTAGAGAACTGCATTACAAAATTTGGGAAAGTGCAAATTTCAAAGGGTAGCTGTGTTTTGATTTGCATATTGTTTCAGAAAGTTTGAATAAAAGTAGCTTTGCCATTAAATGTAAAGTGGACTGAATTTCTCCCTTATCCCATTCCTATAAATAAAAGAATTGGGGCATTACACATAAATATAGGATCTGACCAGGCATTTTCTTCATTCAGCAAACCACATTATGTATAGAGCTGAGTGAAGAAAATTAGTAGCCAGATCTTAAAACAAACAAGTAGTCAGTCTGTCTGTCTCCCAATTTACACTACATAATGCAAGGCAGGCAGAGAAACAGAAGATCTGATTAAATGCCCAACTATGAAACAGCACGATTCAGTATTTCTAGAGTAGTCACTATATACCTCAAGCCCCCAAGCAAACACACCCTTTAATATTTATGGTATTGAATGCTAAACTTTGCATTTTCCTAAAGTAAGCTACCAGATTTTGAGTGCTTTTTTTGCATTAATTATTTTATATGACATTGGATTCCTTTGGCACAATTTTATTGGTTTTTCAATTGTCTGGCTCCAATGACGCACAATAATCATGCAACACCCATAATCATAGGGCCACATGTCACCATTCACGTCCAAAAGTACGATATTGACAGCAGCCAAAGGAGGCGCAGAAGTCAAAATGGCAATAATCAAGTTGTTTTTATTATTGCTTGTAAGCCGCTCTGAGCCCGGTCTTGGCTGGGGAGGGTGGGGTATAAATAATAATAATAATAATAATAATAATAATAATAATAATAATAATAATAATTCAGTTTTGCATTTAAGGCATGCAGGGCCACCATTTCAGGAATAGCATTCTCAGCAATAACCCCTGGATTTAATGGTCTGATCTTCGTTCTGTTCAGAATTAATACAGGGCATCATTGAACATTTAAATAAACATTTAGTGTGATGACAAGTAGGACTGGTCAATTTGACCACTTCAGTTTCTCATTTCCCCACTCTTCAGTTTAGTTCTTTTACATTTCCACATCATTTTGCAATTATTATATTTTTTTTAAACGTCCTTATGAAAATTCACCAGCATTTCAGCGCAAATTTCTCCTAATGCACTTTTGTACCCAAATCTGCCCAGTATTCACATTTCCCCTAATAAAATTCATTTGTGTATATTATTTTATCTATGCTTCTTTTATACATGCTTTGTGCTAGCACATGCATCTTTTGTATACCTTACTTGGCTGGAGAGAATTCAGAGAATGCGAATTTCAAATGGTGGTTGTGTTTTGATTTGCCTACTCTTTTTTGGGGGTGGGTTCACCTTTAAATCTGGACTGAAATTACATCCTCCCTCATACATACAAAGCTACAGCAACATGGCCACACATCTTATTATTAAAGCAAATGGATTTATGCCTTTCATACCTGCTTTTAGCCTTATAGGTCAACTTTGTTGCTTATAACAATAGTTAATGTGCTGAAGCAGAGAACTTGCCAGAAATACAGGCGCTCTCAAGCAATAATCACAGCCATCATCCAAAACACAGAGGAACACAGAAGATGAGGCCCCTGATGACATCTAAAATTCCTAACTGCACCTTAATTTAATTTTATTTTGTGTTCTGGGTTTATTATATTTTTGTACATTTTTTTAAAAAAAAATCCAACACAGTCACAATAATAAAATACCATATATCAAGAAGAAGTTCCCTCTAGCAGCTTATGGTGTGACCCTCAGTTTACCTCTCAATAAATGGGAGCATTTTAAACTGCCTTATAAGCACACTGAAAGGTTAAGCTTTTTAACAGAGCATGCCAAGAGAGAGATGCTTTGGAAGCATTTGCAGTTCTTTAGGGCATATGCATGTGAAATTGTTGTCAGATCTGCTTGCAAGCACACAGTGCTAAAGATCCAAAATATTCACTTTGTAGATGGGATTTGCAGAAGCGGTAGAGAAACGCGGCCAATGCTTTGTGCGCAGAGATGAGGGGGTGTCTTTCTTCAAATTAAAAAAGAAAAAGAAAAAAAGGTTTAAGACAGAAGAAAGAGATGCAAGTTACTGCACCCTATAATTACACTTGACACAATTTAGAATGCCGCCGTACAGTAATGTTAACACAAACAAGGTTCTAAAAAAAGCCTTCCACGTAGCAAAACGTGGGGAAATGCTAAGTCTCTTTCGACTGCTTTGCAAATTTTCTCCCAGAAAAGCTATTTCTTAATAATGCATCTGACTCTTTTCATAGGGGAAAAAAGAAATGGGTTAAGTTTTCCCTGTATTTGGACTGTGCACATATTCTTCCTTTTATTTATAAAAGGCACGCGTATCCAAGTCATTGGGCTTTGTTGTGTCACCTTTAGGACTTGCTGTTTGAAGTACCGCGTTGCAAGGGCTACAGTACACAGAGTGTTCAGAATTTTAAGCAAAACCTTAAAACAGTTACGGAAATCAAAGCCGGCTATTCCGAAGACGTGCGCCCACTGTACAAATAGCACACGGACTGCCTATCGATAGATCCTGCATGCGCCTAGACAGTATCATTGCTGTGAAGTACATATGCATGGATGCTAACCTTGGAGTCTGGTAATTCCAAGGGGGAAACAAACAAACAAAGCAAGATGCTATGAGATGGAATTTGGGACGGGGGGGGGGGAGTTATAGAGCTGTTTCAACAAGTGTTGAAATTAACTAGACATGAACGTGCAGCTTACTACACAACCCTATGCATTTTCACTCAGTGCATTCAGCGTGACTTATTCTAGGAAAGTGAATACAGGCCGGCAGCCGTATTTGCCCAATGGAATGTTGCTTATTGGTAAACCAATCTGGAACACACAACTTAATCCTTTATGTGTTTTTTAAAAAATGCAAGCTGCTGGGAATTGCAAGTGGGGAGAAAACATGTGATGATTGTTGCGTCCCACTTGTGGGTTTTGTATAGGCCACTGTGAGAACAGGATTGCTGGACTAGATGGGTCATTGGCATGATTCAGCAAAGGCTCTTTTTACATTTAGCTCAAGCTATCAATCATAATATTTTATATGGACTTGATATTTCTTATCAGATTTTTAAGCCTTTGTGCTTTTTAAAATATTTTAATGACTCCAAAAAATAAGATTGTCATCACCAATTCCATTAAAATATGGCTTAAAATGAGACACTGTCTTTATTTTGCAGGTTAATGAAGCTGCAGATCCAATACAGACCCACAGACACACTTTCCTATAGGTATAAGGCATTGCCTTTCATCCCCTGCTTGGGTGGGAAAACACAGAACGAGAGAAGAATTCTTTAGGAGACTTGGCTTCCCAATAAATGGCGACCAACTTCAATGAAACAGCTATATAGAAACAGACGTCAGGGGTTGTTCTGGAAGTTTGATATGTTGAGTAAGCTGTGGCAAATGAAATCTTTAAAACAGGCACACCACCTGTTTTATCTTTAAATCTTTAAAACAGGCACAGCACCACAACACTTACTAATGAAATGTTACATTAGTAAACATTTCAATTACTGCATCCATAAAGGCAACACCTTAAAATGGAAAAGCAGGTGTCATGTTGAAGCATATTACTCATTACATAAAGGTGCTGTTTGTATTTGGGTCACAACTCTTCCCATGTATGAATATTAGCAACATATTGCAGGAAGGAAAAAGCCCTGGAGATTTAGCACAGTTTGAATATTTAATGCAACAATAGTTGGATTCCTAACAGGAGAAAGGAAATTTGGAAGCGCAAGATAGATGCACCACACACCTATCTTTGCTTGTCTGCTTTTCATATTTTATGCTGCCTACATCGTGACACCCCAGCATGTTTGAAAATGAATAAAAACAGCTAGCATGGACTACAAGGTAGCAGATCCTACTTTCTAATGCCCCCTGAAAAGAGCAAACGATACCATATAATTCATGCAATGTATGTGGGGTGATTCTTTAGCGCAACACAAGCAAACCACAGAAGACATACACAGAACAAAAGACAAGTCCTAACTTCATAACTTTGCATATATCCAAAGTGAAAAAGGAGAAAGCTGTCAGGTACCAAGATGATGAATGTTTTAAAAGACACCTATATCTCATGCTTTCTAATGAATGAAACACAGGAAAGCAAACAATTTGAAAGAAAAGCAGGCTATTAGAAAATCTCTTATTCCTCCCTCCCTTGTTTCATTTCTTCTTCTGGTATTAGGGAGTTTTTTCTCCCCAACGTCCCCCGCCACAGACACAAACAGCCCAGAGGGATTGCGGAACAAGGGTCTTTACAGAAGGCAGCTTGCTAATTGAGAAGCTGATCAGGGGTAGAGAGATCCTGCCTTACCACGTTAAGCATCGAAATCAAGCATGACTGGATTGATGCCGCCAAATCGCTGTCTGGAGGCCATTCCAAGCCAGGAGCAGCCGGGCTTTTCACACCTGATAGGCCCTCACTCCATCTACATCAAGTTGCATTAAGAAAGGAATGGATTGGCGAATTGGAGCCCTTGCCCCTTAAGAGCCTTCATTGGACAGACTTAATTGCTGCTGCTTGAAGTCCCTTAGAAGTAGCAAATCCTACTCAAGCGTCAGAGCGGTGCCATTATCTGTTCCACTCCTTTGCCCCTAGCAAGGAGAACTTCACATTTCAAAGAGTAGAAACATGGTAGAAAAACACACACAACTCAAACACTCTATTAATAATAATAATAATAATAATAATAATAATAATAATAATAATAATAATAATACAGTGGTACCTCGGGTTATAGGCGCTTCAGGTTACAGACTCCGCTAACCCAGAAATAGTACCTCGGTTAAGAACTTTGCTTCAGGATGAGAACAGAAATCGTGCAGCAGCTGCGAGAGGTCCCATTAGCTAAAGTGGTACCTCAGGTTAAGAACAGTTTCAGGTTAAGAATGGATCTCCAGAACGCATTAAGTTCTTAACCCGAGGTACCACTGTAATTAACTCCCAACAATAATCGAGAGTCACTGGGACTTATCCCACCCTTTAACATTTCACAGCTGAAGCCAGGAACAATTTTGCATTCTTCTTATTCTCTTGCCCAAAGCAGGGATAGGCAAAGGGTAGGTATCGGGGTGATGTGATTAGCTTTTTACTCCTGACAGTTTAGCAAAAGCAACAGCAACTCCCCGCACCCCACTCCCCCAAATTAGGTTGCTGAAACAAAGGAAATGTGGGAGAAAAGAAGGAGTGTATTTGTAAGTGAAAGGCTTGCAGAATCAGTACTAGCCCAGAAGTCAACAGTTGTGGTCTTGAAGACAAATTCCCAGGCTGAACATGTACTCATAGGTCCAGTAGTTCATAATTCTAAACCTACAAAAAAAAAAAACCTTCTGTGCTACTGTTTTGCATCTGGTGACATGTGACGCTGTACAAACAGACTAGTCAAGATTGGGAATGGTTGCTGCTAATATACAATGTCAGTTTTACAGAAGCTACACTGACACCAGCCCCATTTCCAGACACAATTTACAGAGCCATCATGGTGTAGTGGTTAAGAGCGCTGGACTCGTAATCTGGTGAACTGGGTTCACTTCCCTGCTCCTCCACATGCAGCTGCTGGGTGACCTTGGGCTAGTCACACTTCTCTGAAGTCTCTCAGCCCCACTCACCTCACAGAGTGTTTGTTGGGGGGGGGGAGGGAAAGGGAAAGGAGATTGTTAGCCACTTTGAGACTCCTTAAGGGGAGTGAAAGGTGGGATATCAAATCCAAACAGAGCTAAACTTGAGATTTAAAGGCCTATCCAGAGTACTTCAAGGACTTCTTGATCTCCCATGAACTTGCCTGGATGTTGACACCCGCCCCCCTCCATGGCCTATCTTAAGGTCACCCTGCTTTTAGGGGTCAGTAGCAACCAAGACAGAGTCGTTTCAGTGGTGGCTCCTGGTCTTATCTCCAGAGCAGATCACCCAGTGCAGACTTTAGCATCCTTTTGGTGCTTGGAAAATATATTTACAGTGGTACCTCGGGTTACATACGCTTCAGGTTACAGACTTCACTAACCCAGAAATAGTACCTCGGGTTAAGAACTTTGCTTTAGGATGAGAACAGAAATCGAGCAGTGGGAGGCCCCATTAGCTAAAGTGGTGCTTCAGGTTAAGAACTGTTTCAGGTTAAGAACGGACCTCCAGAACAAATTAAGTTCTTAACCCAAGGTACCACTGTAGTCCCCCCCCCCATTCTTTTAGGATGTCTACTGCATCCCACTTGACTAATTTTATTGTGCTTTGTCACTGACTTAGCTGTTCTCGCTGCTGTTCTATGTCCAAATTATCATTCCATTTTATTTGTTGTCATCACTGTGAGCAGAATACAAATTGATCAGTTTTTCCTAATCTAGAAACTATGCTTTATCCATCAATCAGCCACCTACTTTGCACACCCCAAACTACTCAAGGCTGTTGCGGTGGTGTTTGTTTTGCATTTTATCCAATATGCTCCCTTAACCTTTTTTTTTAAGAGCTTGCCTTGCACGGCGCTAAAATCTAGGTGTGCACTTGAGTAGCTGAAGAGACGAAGGAACTGGTGGTTGCTCCTCCTCCTTTGCTGGTGCGTTGCTTTGTAGGAGACCTTCCCACATCCTTATTTTCCTTCATTCTCAGTTGCAACCAGCAGCTGCTGGATGAGCTGCTGAATCAGCTTTCTGGGTGTGCTTGAATGCTGCCTCCTCACAGTTAAACCTCTGCTGTGGAGATAAGGGGGAAAGGAAGAAACCAGAGCACTCCAAGAAGATCAGGCTCTTCCACTGGGTATGCTTGGGCCTCCATTTTTCTTTCTATCCAAGCTGCCTCTGAAAAAACCAAGGAGCATATGTTGGAAGCTGCCCTGCAGCAGATCAGATGATGTGTCCATCTAACCTAGTATTGTCTACTGTCCCTGGCAGTTGTCCCTGTCTACTGTCTCAGAAAGAGAGAGGTTTGTTGTTGTTTAGTCGTTTAGTCGTGTCCGACCCTTCGTGACCCCATGGACCAGAGCACACCAGGCACTCCTGTCTGCCTCCCGCAGTTTGGTCAGACTCATGTTTGTAGCTTCGAGAACACTGTCCAACCATCTCGTCCTCTGTCGTCCCCTTCTCCTTGTGCCTTCCATCTTTCCCAACATCAGCGTCTTTTCCAGGGAGTCTTCTCTTCTCATGAGGTGGCCAAACTTTTGGAGCCTCAGCTTCAGGATCTGTCCTTCCAGTGAGCACTCAGGGCTAATTTCCTTAAGAATGGATGTGTTTGATCTTCTTGCAGTCCATGGGACTCTCAAGAGTCTCCTCCAACACCATAATTCAAAAGCATCAATTCTTCCGTGATCAACCTTCTTTATGGTCCAACTCTCACTTCCATACATCACTACTGGGAAAACCATGGCTTTAACTATACAGACCTTTGTTGGCAAAGAGAGAGGTTTATTGCTATTATTATCATTGGTTATGTTTAATAATAATAATAATAATAATAATAATTTTTACTTATACCCCGCCCTCCTTGGCCAGAGCCGGGCTCAGGGTGGCTAACACCAATAAAATTTCAGTAAAAACATAATAGGAAAAAAAGAAAAAGAAGGGGGGGACCCATTTAAAATACAGGTTAAAATGCAATTTAAAATGCAGCCTCATTTTAAAAGTCAACACCATAAGGGGAGGGAAACATAATGATCAGACTGAGTCCAAACCAAAGGCCAGGCGGAACAGTTTATCACTTTTTACAAAATGTTTCAAAGTGACTTGCAAAATGTTAAAATGCCAAACTTTTAGAATCTGCAACATGGAACAAAACATATGAGCGACACAAATGTCCATTCACCAGCAAGAATAACAAAGATGAATCCTATCCCACTAAAAGGTTTTGCTCACCACTCAAACAGAACCTGTGACTTTCGGCATGAAAGCATGGTCTTTGGCACCGAACTATGATCCCTCTAACAGCTCCTTCAGTTCTTTTCCCTCCCCAAAATAGATTCTTGCACCCCTGAGCAAAGATTTTAACAGTTTCCTTTGTCCCCAAACCTCAATGATAAATAGAATCCTAAGTCTTCCAGCGGATCTGCTTTGGCTTGTTACAAGGATAGCTGCAGCTGAAAGACTGAAAGGAGTTCAGAATTTATTTGAAAGCATTTCTATGCTGGCTTCCCACTCTTGTTCTTTGTACACACTATACCTTTAAAACACACTTGGAGCACATTCTTTCCCTCAAAGAATTCTGGGCACTGTAGTTTGTTGAGCATTGCTAGGAATTGTAACTCTGTGGGGGGTAATAGACGGGGCCCAGAATTCTTTGAGGGGGGAAATGTGCTTTGATTTTGCTTTAAAGGGATAGTGTGCAGACAGCCTAAAGCCTTCCAGGCAGCCTGCAAAACCAATTACAATCCCAGAAAAGTATAATAAAAACTCAAGAGTTGGAAGGGTAATTTGACCAATCTCCAACTAGATGCCTGATATCTAGAGTCAGAGCATCCTCCAATCTCTGTTTGAAGGATTCACCACCCTCTAGATAAAATGATTCCATTTTAGAACTTCTTTCTATAACTTAAGCGTGTTAGGTCTTGCCCTGTTTCTGGGACAGCAGAGAACAAACCCTGGTCCTCTTCTATTTGGCAGTCTTTCAGGTGTTTGGAATAGTTCTATTATTTTCACTCCACCCTGATCTTTTCTCCAGGATAAAGGTAAAGGTAAAGGTACCCCTGCCCGTACGGGCCAGTCTTGCCAGACTCTAGGGTTGTGCGCTCATCTCACTCTATAGGCTGGCAGCCAGCGCTGTCCGCAGACACTTCCGGGTCACATGGCCAGCGTGACAAGCTGCATCTGGCGAGCCAGCGCAGCACACGGAACGCCGTTTACCTTCCCGCTGGTAAGCGGTCCCTATTTATCTACTTGCATTTGGGGTGCTTTCAAACTGCTAGGTTGGCAGGCGCTGGGACTGAACGACGGGAGCGCACCCCGCCGCGGGGATTTGAACCGCCGACCATGCGATCAGCAAGTCCTAGGCACTGCGGTTTTACCCACAGCGCCACCCGCATCCCTTTATTTCTCCAGGATAATTACCCCCAATTCCTTCAATGCTTCCTCATAGGCCTTGTTTTCCATACCCCTAACCATCAATGACAGAAATAATACAGAAATTGTTGTAGCATTACAGTTGTAATCTGGAAGGTACAGGGCCCTTAGCTTGAGGTTGCTGATGGGAATTGTAGACTAGCAACATCTAAAGCAGGCATCCCCAACCTGCGGCCCTCCAGATGTTTTGGCCTACAACTCCCATGATCCCTAGCTAACAGGACCAGTGGTCAGGGATGATGGGAATTGTAGTCCAAAACATCTGGAGGGCTGAAGGTTGGGGATGCCTGATCTAAAGGGCACCACATTGCCTATTCCCGGCTAAGGAGAGATCACTTCCTGGTTCACAAGGAGAAGCTGTTTTCAGTGGAGCCCAGCTACGGAGGCAGCATTGGACGTTGAAATTTCGCACCCCCTAGCAGTTTTGCACCCGGGGCAACTGCCCCTGTGCCCCCCCATGCTACGCCATTAATAGAATCATAGAATCATAGAGTTGGAAGAGACCACAAGGGCCATCGAGTCCAACCATTGCAAAATCATTGTATCTTTGCAGGTAAAATGAAACTAAGCAAGGCATGCTAAGACCCTGAAAATGAATAATGTAGACACATCATGTTTGGGTATCAGCAACTATCAGACATTCCTGATACAGCAAACTTAAAACTAATATAAACCAATAGAACTACCATGGTTTCCCCAAAATAATCTATGTGCTGAGCAGGGTATGAATGATTCCCTTTTGGAGATCCCTAGCCCTTCCTACTCACAGAACTACAGTTTCCAAGTGTGAACAAAATAAAATAAAAAGGAAACAGCAAAGATAATTTTGGGCTATAGTCAAACCTAGTTTGGTTGAAAACGCTACATAATGATGATATGAAAATCATCATAGGTTTGCCCCCAATTGACTTCCTGCAGGCTGCAACCTTATAGGTAAGAGTGGCGGCCCCCAGTGGCATAGCGTGGGGGTGCAGGGGGGCCGTCCGCACCGGGAGCAACATCTGGGGGTTAGGGTTAGGGGGCGCAAATCCACGGGTTAGGGGTCACAATTACTTGCCTTGCCCCGGGTGCTGACAACCCACGCTACGCCACTGGCGGCCCCTGTCCATTTTGCTTATGTTAGGCTAGTCAGCTAGTTTTATATGCATCGAAACCTGGCTAACACTGATTAGATCTGAAATCTGGAAAGAAAAGCAGGGAAACTGGTCAAGTTTCCCCCCCACCACTTTATAAGCCAATGCAGACAAATAGAAGAAGAGTTTTGAAGTCCTGATCCTGGCCCTCAGCTCCATTCTTTTGCACCAGTTTTGTTTGTTGGGACTGCAACACTCAGCATTCTTGACAATTAGCGGTGATCAATAGGGCTGAAGGGTCCCACGACATAGCTTACTAGCCGACAGAAAATTTTGCTAGCCCATTTGAGTTTGCAAATACAGTATGAACTCAGGCAGAGAAAAATACGCAGCCTTCTCACTTGGAGAGACTTTCCTGTCTGTTGAAAGTTCTTGCATGCTAAGCCTACAGCGCAGTCCCTGCCCAATTTAGGATGAGGACGTGTCCCCTCTCAAAGCATTACAGAAGAACCATTCACACAAACTTCCTTGCCAAAATGGGGAGAGATCAACCATTTATCTGAGAGCACTTCACAGATGCAGTCCTAATTATTTCCCAAGATTTGAGATGTTTTGGGGTGGGTGGGGTGGGGAGAGATGGATGGAAGAGAAACCTACCAAGTTTGCCTCCCCCTCCCCACCCCACCCTTAAAATTTGGCTCTTATTAAAAGCACAGTTCATTTTAGTGCCTAGATTGGGTCTGATTTGGGAGAAGAAAAGGAGAGTCACGTTCATCACAGACAGACACATAAAGGGAGAAGAGAGATGCAGAATCCCCTCACACCAGGCTTTAATTGACACTTGAGAGGCTCTAATCAGGGGGCAGACAATCAACTACCATTCAAACCCATGATGCTCCAAAGTGCTCAAGCCAATTGCAATGTAGCAAATGCTTCAGGCTTGAAAAGCACGTCGCCTTCAGGAGGAGCAGCGCATGGGCTCCTCGCTGTACATTTTCCTACAGACTTCAGCACTTCCCAGCATACTGAAAAGAAGGTTAGGTACATGGCTATCCATTTTTTTTTCCTTCAACAACTTTATCCATTTTAGGAAGGCAGGAGCATCCCAGCACCAGCACCAAATCGGATGGAGTGCTCTCGCAAGCACTTGGTTCAAGAGGTCAGAAAGCACCAGGCTTTGCTACCTCATAGGAACACAGGAAGAAGCAGCTTTGTTCTCAATCAAGACAATTGGGTCCATCAAGCTCTGCTTTATCTAAACTGACTGGCAGCAGCTCAGCCAGGAATATTCTCAGTTCTATTTGGAGATGCCTAGGATTGAACCTGAGACCTTCTGCATGCAAACAGATGTTCTGCTATGGAACTATGACCCTTCTCTCTCCCCCCCCCACCCCAAACAGGAAGTTATCTTATACTTAGTCTACTGGTCCATCTAGCTCAGTACTGAGTGCAGGCAGAGGGCCTTCTCGGTAGTGGCGCCCGCCCTGTGGAACGCCCTCCCATCAGATGCCCAGGAAATAAACAACTACCTGACTTTTAGAAAACATCTGAAGGCAGCCCTGTTTAGGGAAGTTTTTAATCTTTGATGTTTTATCATGTTTTTAATATTCTATTGGGAGCTGCTCAGAGTGGCTGGGGAAACCCAGGCAGATGGGTGGGATATAAATAAATTATTATTATTATTATTATTATTATTATTATTATTATTATTATTACCCTGACTGGCAGCAGATCTCCAGGATTTGTCCCATTTCCCTTCCATCAGAGAACAAGAGTTTGGATTTGATATCCCGCTTTATCAGTACCCGAAGGAGTCTCAAAGCGGCTAACATTCTCCTTTCCCTTCCTCCCCCACAACAAACACTCTGTGAGGTGAGTGGGCCTGAGAGACTTCAAGAAGTGTGACTAGCCCAAGGTCACCCAGCAGCTGCATGTGGAGGAGTGGAGACGCGAACACGGTTCCCCAGATTACGAGTCTACCGCTCCTAACCACTACACCACACTGGCTCCACACAGAGGCCCAAGTAGAATTCATTCCTCAGGTGGAAATGGAACAGAGACTCCCAGGCCCATTAGCCCTGGTAGAAACAACAAAAATGTTAGTTTTCAGCAGGGGGTCAAGCTTGATGAAAGGCCTTTGGAGCACTCACTGCTGCCCATCCCCTTAACCTGGGACACTTGAGGCAGAGAGAGAGGACACTCACAGGGGTGGGTACATCAGGGCTCTGCTTGCAACAAATGCTGAAGGAATATTGCTTTTGCCAGTGTCTCTGCTCAAATCCTTGAAAAATCCATAGTCCTCATTGCTATGCCATTTTGCCTAAAACCTACCACAGGCTACTTCAATATTTCAATTGCAGGAATGCCTGAAAATAAATGCAGAGCTCCTTCCTTTTCAACCAGAGCCCACGGGTTTACCTGTTCCATGCCTGACATCATCATTATGTTGCATGACGGGCAGGAGGGCATGGTTTGGGGCCAAATCACATTGTGGGCCAAATGGGTAGGTCTAATTAGGCCTGCAAGCCAAAGGTTCCCAACTGTTGCTGTAGGGGGCAAATGGGGCAAAATGGAAGAAGAAACAGGTGGGTTGCTAGACAGTTTGACTTGGGGAGAAAGGTCCTTTACATATCCACAAAGTTAAGGAAATGGGATAAATTAAACCTGTAGAAAAAGTCACCCCTCTATCCACCCATCCATCAACTTATCCAAACCAGGGGGGGGGGCAACCCAAGTAGTTTTCAAAGGTAAGCAAACAAAACAAAGGAGGGGACCCAGTTTCGAGCAATTATCAAGTAATTTTATTGAGAAATTAGACAACTGATTAAAATATCCTCTGGTAGGGATGGATGCATATGTCAGCCTCAGATTCTCTCAATTTCTCTTTCTTCCCCATCTTCCCATTTCTACCCCCATTTGCAAATTTTTATTTTTATTTTAATTTTTTTAAAAAAGTCCAGGTAAGCATTTTTGTAGTTATACCCAATGTCTGCATTTTCACAATCTCCCCTAATACAATGCCATTTCTGTCCTTCATTTTCACTCGGTCTAATATTTGTGTGTGCACTTTTCCTTAATATGAACTTGTCTGCACATGATATTTTGGGTGGGTGTGGTGGAAAACTGTATCAAGACATTCAGAGAAGCATCCTTTTCCAAGGTTATCTGAGTTTTGGTTGATGTTTTAGTTGGTTGATGTTTGGTTGATTTGTTTTAGGAAGTGTGAATTAGGTAGGTCGGCATTAAAATGGGAACTAAAGGATTTTCTTCCCCCTCTTTAACTACTAGGAAAACTTAAATGCATAAACCTTCAAGCCAAAAGTAAAATAACCAATTCTGAATATTTGGAAAAGGAAGCCACACAGTTATGCAGTGGCTTGAAGGTGTTGAAGAAATGACAGTCTGCCGTTTAAGAGCCAACAATGAAGGCAACTGAAGCTATTCCTGCAATCTACTGGGGGAATCTACTGGGCCAATCTACTGGGGGAAAGGGCAAATACCAGCACTTTGCAAATATGCAAATCTTATTGGCTTGCCTTCCCAAGGCTGCCAGCAACCCTGAGTGAACACGGGTTCCCACCTAACATGCCAAAATGCAGAGGAGTTGTTCACACAAGTTTGCTCTCATGCGCGTCGGCAATATAATCCAACTTGCGCAGTTCAGGGGAAGTGCAACATGATTACCAGCAGTGCATTTCCCTTGACATGCATCGGCCGCGGGTCAGAAATGCTGCTTGTATTACATTGCTCATGTGCCGGGAGAAAGCTCGAGTAGCCAGCACTTCCCGTGTCAAGAGGCAACCTCCATTACTTTAATACGGATTGTCAGAAGGATATGGAGCAGCACCCTTTTGATAGGGTCGCAAGGACAAAGAGCATCGGGGCTGCCTTAAAGACTAAGTGGTTTATTACAGCACAAGTTTTCAGAGCCAGCAGTCTGCTTCAGCAGATCTACCGAGTGGATGGAAAACATGGCAGGCACATTATTTATAAACCAGCCCTCAAAACACTTCCACATTCCCTTACACACTGAAGCCCAAGGTTGTAGCATGTAGAAAAGGTCTATTGGAGCTATAAACAGTGCTATGAAATTGGTACATATCCCTGTTTACCAATGGCCATTCAAACACAGGACACAAGAGTGCATGATATATGCACATCACATTGATCTAAATTTTGGGAGGTGGGATTGAGATGACCAAAACTCTTCCTCAGGTTTTGCCACCCAGAAGAAGATTGTTTTACATCAGCAGGGAGGAATTTCTGATCCTCGAGCCGAATTAAACGCGACAGGGATCCTCTTTTCTCTGCAACACAATTCCCTCCAAACCATGCCTACCTGCCCCATAACTGACATCATACACAGCATCTGGTGTGGGACACCAAAATATGTACCTGCAAAAGAATGGTCAAGAGCCTTGAAGTGTTTCCCCATCATTCAACAATGCCCTTTAAATCTGGCACCAAATACAAGCTCTACATGGGGTCAGCTCCACTTGGGAGTTCATAACTGGAGCTTCTGAGTAAGGCTGGTCTATGACAAAAGCAGGGGTTGAAGTCAGCACTGATCAGCTGATCGTTGCTGCCAGTGATCCCTACTAGGATCCAGCGGTGTAGCTAGCCGCTCAGGTGCCTGGTGCGGCACGCGCATCCTGCAGCCGTAAGGGCATTGAGGGAGAGGCAGTGGGCAGGCGCAATCCCCACACTGCCGTTTCAGGCAGCACAGAGCCTGAAGGCGCCCAAGCCACCACATCACTCCCAGGAGAGGCACGTGGCTCAGGCATGCTGTAGGCCCCCCAGTAAGTGCCGGCCCCTGCGGTGTGGCGCCCAGTGCCAGCCACTTTCCGTTACATTGATTGAACTAAAAAGTTTTGTGAGCCCATTTTTTAAAAAACTAATACAGTCATACCTCATGTTACATTTGCTTCAGGTTGAGCGTTTTCAGGTCCCACGGCGACCAAGAAGTACCAGAAAGGGTTACTTCTGGGTTTCGCCGCTCGCGCATGCGCACAAAATTACATTGCGCACATGCACAGAAGCGGCGAATCGCAACCCACGCACGCCAGACGTGGGCTGCGTTCCTTTCAGGTTGCGAACGGGCCTCCAGAACGGATCCCATTCGCAACCAGATGTACCACTGTATTTTTGTCATTTTGTCACCCCTCCCTCAGTGATGACACCTGGGGCGGACCACACAACCCGCACCCCATTTCCTCCACAACTGCTAGGATCTGCTGAAGGCATTTTCCATTGCAGCCCAGCCTAAGTTCAAGAATCAAGAGTTCTCCCTCTCCTTCCCCTGCCAGTGATTCTTTTCTGGTTGGTTCTCACCAAAAGCTGTAGTTCCATTTGTTGTGCATTTCTGGTCCCATTGGACCAATATATTTTCTGCTTTTCTGCAACCATCTGCCAGGGATTCTTTAGTTGTGCTTCCTGCATTGCATGGGGTTAGACTAGATGACTCTTGGAGTCCCTTCCAACACTACTGAATTGATTTTAAAATGAGCTGATTTTAGAATGCTGTATTACTTTTATTGTTGTTAGCCGCTCTGAGCCCGGCTTCGGCTGGGGAGGGTGGGATATAAATAAAATTTTAGTATTAATTATTATTATTATTATTACGCTTCTATGATACTACGACCAATATGCCGGCATGTCGCACTGTCGCAATAAGCTTCAAAAAATGGAACCCCCCCCCCCCCTGCATGCAATTAACACTGAAAGAAGAGCCAAACTTCCACTAGCATTCCAGAACTGGCATTTAATTTGTGTGAAAGCTCAAACACAATGCGGACGTTGATAGGGAAATGGAACAAACTGGCGTGTGAATGTAGAAGTTTCCAGTGGCACAACAGAAACACGGGACCTGGAATGTTACACGTGCAGACTCTGTGCTTTTGTTCCCAATTCCACCTCCCCATCCGAATCGAAGCTATACATGGCCCACGTGCCTGGCATTCAGTAATACCAATTTATGAAAGCCAACAATCCAAGACCTCTGAACCACAGCCATTTTAAAAAGAAATCCTGCACATTTCCATGAAAGATTTCTGCAATAAATCCTGGCTGAATTTCTGTTTCCCCCTCATTTCTTACAGGTGAAAGTTGCGAGTCCCTCAGAACCTTTCTCTTTCTCTCTCTATGTATTTTTTTTTAAGCCTCCCTCCCACTAGCTAGCAGCAAATGTACACACACTATCCTTTTCAATAAAAACTATGGCCTTGAGTTTTTGGCCCCTTAATAGTAGCCTACATGGTTGACTACCCTTGGTGTTAAATTTTCTTAAATTGTATTTTCTGACAGTATATCATTTCCCCCCCTTTTTTTAAAGCAGTAGACCCTAGCACAGCAAGAACTGTTCTGTCAGGAGTACATTTTAACAGCACGACACAAGTATTTTTCACTACAGGAGACACAAACAATGATATGTATTACATGCAGTAAACATTGCCTTTGGTAGACAGGCTTCTCCTAGCATTCATCTGTCTAAAAAATCTCATTGCATCCTGGACGGGGCGGGGGGGGGACCTTGCCTCATTAACAATTGCCGAAGGCTGCAGCTTTGTAAACTGCCAACAACACACTGTCACATTTTTCACAAAACAAGAGCCTGATAGACTATTATGTGAGGCGGAAGAAAACCCAAGAAAGGTGGATTAGGGTATGTTAAAAATGTTGGGGGGGGGGGGAGCAGGGGGCAAGAAGAGAGCAGGAGGACACAAATAAATCCCTTATATCTTCTTCTCACTGATAAACATACCAAGTAATTCCTAGAAATAGGCTTCTGCAGTTCTTGTTTAAAAAGTGTAGTGATTCAAAGATAAGGCACCTTGACTGTAGATTTGCATGCAAAGGTTCCATATTCAACCCTTGGCATCTGCAGGCAGGGCTGGGAATATAGACCCAGCTGAAGCCCCAGAGAGCAGCTGCCAGTCAGTGTTGACAATATTGAACTAGATGAACCAAGGGTCCAGTTCAACATACTGTATTTTACCACATAATAGTTGCACCCTTTGGGGGGGGGATGGGGGTTAAAATTGGTCTCAAAGCATTCATTGTATAATAGTCACAGGGCATTCTCAGCGCGCATTCTCAGTACCAGCCAAAGGTGCAAAGGGAATGGGCTGGTGGATGAAACAGCCATGAGAGAGGCACGAGAGACTTGGATTGCACCGAAAACAGTCAGTAACAAATAAGAAGCAACATTAACATTGTTGTTGTTTAGTCGTTTAGTCGTTTAGTCGTGTCCGACTCTTTGTGACCCCATGGACCAGAGCACGCCAGGCACTCCTGTCTTCCACTGCCTCCCACAGTTTGGTCAGACACATGTTTGTAGCTTCGAGAACACTGTCCAACCATCTCATCCTCTGTCGTCCCCTTCTCCTTGTGCCTTCCATCTTTCCCAACATCAGTGTCTTTTCCAGGGAGTCTTCTCTTCGCATGAGGTGGCCAAAGTATTGGAGCCTCAGCTTCAGGATCTGTCCTTCCAGTGAGCACTCAGGGCTAATTTCCTTAAGAATGGATGCGTTTGATCTTGCAGTCCATGGGACTCTCAAGAGTCTCCTCCAGCACCATAGTTCAAAAGCATCAACATTAACATAAGTATGTTCATTTATAAAAATTGTTTCCTCACATATTGGTCGCGCCTCAGGTTTTTCACTGCACAATAGTCGCACCCCCCCCCCTTTTTTGAAAACAAAAATCGGGTTTAAAAATGTGACTATTGTGTGGTGAAATACAGTACTGGTGCTTTATGTGCTGGTGTTTGCAAGTTCTTTGCACTACTGTTGCTGCTGCAAAGAGTGGAATAAGACTGGGTGATACAACGTCCGAAACCAGTTTGCAGTCCATTTCGTGATATCAGTTTCATGGTTTCTGACCCGGCATTATATCATGAATCATGATGTGGGTGGGTGGTTCTATGCAAAAATCGCAATGTAGGGGGAAACCGTGAAGCCAGCCAATGCCTCTACATAGCTCCATCCTTATTTCAGGCATTGTTATATATCACAGTGTTTTTACCTGGTGATATATCACGCTGTTGAAAACCAGTTTTGCCCAGCCCTAGTGTGGACCCATGCTGTGGCTTCCCTTATTTTCCAGCTATATAGGGTGACATCCAACTTGTTCCATCAAGGCAAGGATTTCTGCTTGTGTGATGGAACTTACCTGACTCCCCTTCTTTCCTCCTCAAATTTGCTCCAGAGGGTTGGGGAGGGAGGGACCCAGAACAAATTTAGAGGGAAGAAAAGGGAGAAAAACCTATTGTGCAAGCAGAAATCCTCACACCAACAGAATCAGTTAGTTGGCTGCTGCCCATTTTTATTTTTCTCTTTTAACCGTATGTGAATCTTTTTTTCTTTCTTTTTACTGTTTTGTTCTATGGTGGCCTGCCATATGATGATGGGCAGGCTGGACACCTTATACAAATTAAATGAAATACTACTAATAGTAGTAAATCATGAGATGAGTTCCATCTTCCGAGCCCTTTCCAAATACTGTATGTTTTGCTTGAGTTCAAAACCACGCAGCCACCTTCATTGCAAGAACATAGTCAAATATAAAAAGCCAATTAGGCAGATTCCTGGCAGATAGCTCTATCAATAGCTATTAATTATGATGGATACATGGCTCTTCTGTCTTCAGAGGCACTGTATGCCTATGAATGCCAAGTCCTAGGAGGGATGGTTGAAAGAGCTGGATATGTTTAGCCTGGGGAAGAGAAGATTAATGGGAGACATGATGAGAGCAGCCTTCAAAGAGAAGATGGAGCAGACTTGTTCTCCGCTGCTCCAGAGGGAAGGACTAGAACGGGTGGGTGGAAATTGCAAGGAAGAGGATCTTGACAGAACGCTAAGAGAAACTTTCTGATGGTAAGTACAGTCAAACACTCTGCCCTGGAAAGTTGTGGGGCTCAGTTATCTCTCGGGGTGGCTTAGCTGCATCCTGCATTGCAGATCTTGCATGGAGCAAAGGGTTGAGGCTAATGACCTCCAAGGTCCCTTCTGACTCAATCTATGATTTCTAGATGCTGGGGAACAATAGCATGAGAGGGCTATTGTCCCAAGGAAGCCCATCAGCGAGGAACAAAGATGTCAGGTCTACCACTATGCAAACCAGGATGCCTGATTAGATGGAACCACCCAACCCAACAAAACTCTTGCTATACTCTTTTATACTCTTATAGAACTAGTAGCCAATGCCCCTGGTCTACCACCCTTATCATTCCTGCCTATTGGCCATGCTTACTGGGGCTGGTGGAAGTACTAAATGCTAGTAGTACAAAAATTTCTATTAACACCTTTTGCCTAGAGAGCAAGATGCTCTTTTCCAGCTCCCTTTTCTCTGCATTCTTGTAAAAGGTAAAGGTAAAGGACCCTACAGTTGAGTCCAGTCACAGACGACTCTGGGGTTGTGGTGCTCATCTAGCTTTACAGGCTGAGGGAGCCGGTGTTTGTCTGCAGACAGTTTTTCTGGGTCATGTGGCCAGCATGACTAAGCCGCTTCTGGCACAACGGAACACCGAAATCAGAGCAGTGCATGGAAACACCGTTTACCTTCCCGCCAGAGCAGTAACTATTTATCTACTTGCACTTTTGGGCATGCTTTCGAACTGCTAGGTTGGCAGGAGCTGGGACCGAGCAACGGGAGCTCACCCCGTCGTGGGGATTCGAACCGCCGACCTTCTGATCAGCAAGCCCAAGAGGCTCAGTGGTTTAGACCACAGCGCCACCCGCATCCATTCTTGCAGCTTCCTTGAAAGAGGAATCACATTGGCCTAGCGCTTCCATGGCCAACATTCACACGGGCAAGAAATCCAAAAATCACCCCTGCAAACTTGTCAACAGGGCTGTGCACACTTGCACAGAATTTTAATACCAAACCAACATGCCACTTCAAATTCTGCGGCTGCATTGATCATGAAGAACACATTATGCAAATGTGGGTTTTTATTAGTCCTTGGGGACTAGGAAACAACATCAAAAATGATGAAAGGGAATAGATTGTAGTAGCACTCACAAGGCACTTTCGACGCTTAAATGGATTGTGGCACAATCAACTTCTCACCTGGACGTGTTACTAGTCATGGCCTTGGGATCGTCTACCATTCAGGTCATTAAACCTTCTAATATACTCACAAAGGGAATGTCATTCTAAAATAAAGGGGGCAGTGGGGGAGAGTATTTAATATCATTAAAGAAGCATTTACATACAGTCCATTACAATCCATCTCAAGGTTTTAATTGATAACAAAGTGGCATGCCTGCACTACCCTAAATCCCTAAATTATTGCTCTATCTTTCATTCCTGGCCTCACATGGCAAGTGACCCTTCTTTTCACAAACTTCCTCTACAATTTTCCTGTATTCTTGATGCAGAGCTGAATCTTTTACATCACTTCCTCTTCTCTGCACTTTTGAGTGTCTTCCTGTTCCTTCCATCTCCCCTTTATCTAAAAGTGTGGACCGCATGGCTGCAGTGGAAGCATTAAAGAGGAACTGCACAGGGCAGCTTGCCCCTAAACCTCGGTCTTAGGGGGTCAATCTATCAACAGTGTTTGGACTAAGCAAGCAAGATGTGGCAAGAATGCTCCAGCTCACAGTTCCAGCCAGCCAGCCAGCCAGCCAGCCAGCCAGCCAACCAGCCAGCCATGCCCATTCCAAGGCATACCGTTCCATTCTCCCTCCATCCTGGTTTTACATTCCCCTACCCTGAAACAGCCAGTCACATTTTGGTGCCTACTGAGCACAGATGGTCCTCATGAAGTTCTCCTTCTCTCATCCTGAATTAGGGATACTTTTGCTTATGTATGTATTTAGTATTTTTGCAAACGTACAGATTCCCAACTCCTGCTTTTTCTTGTTGAGTGTTCACTAGGACTGGGCAATATATCAATATATATTGTCCAAAACTGGTTTGAAGTCCACATTGTGATGTCAATTTCATCATTTTTGACTTGGCAATATATTGCGAATCATGATGTGTGTGTGTGTGTGTGTGTGTGTGCATGTGCTATGCAAAAATCACAATGCAGGGGGGAAACCATGAGGCCAGCCCATAGCTCCATCTTTATTTTAGACATTGTGATATATCAGTATATCACGATGTTTAGCTGGTGATATACCACGATGTTGAAAACCAGATATCACCCAGCCATAGTGTTCACTTACAGATGAAGTGCTGGACTTACTCTTAAATGCAAAGTATGGTGAGACGTGGCATTTTTCATCATCAAGACGAGTTAAGGCAAGGGCAAAAACACTGGATAACTTTCCAGTTTGGAGGGCGCTTTAAGGAAAAGTGAGAACCTTGCCAGAAGCAGTAGCAGCTCTATGGACCAGCATTCCAAACCCAGCACCTTCTGAATGTTGCTGGAGTACAGCCCCACAATACATCACCCCTGACTATTAGCCAAGCTGACTGGCAATAATAGGAGTTGAAACAGCTAGAAGGCATTGGCTTGGTTTTAGGGGTCTGCTAGAGAGGGTTTAGGGGAAACTCTCTGAGATTTCAAGCACTGCAGATCAAGTAGTCTCCCCCGCAAGACTGAAATTCTTCCATCTAGACAAATCTCTTCACCTAAGAAAGGAAAGATTTTGAACAAAAGATTCTCAATCCATCGAGCCTAAAAGGAAAACGAGGTAGGAGGCAAGGACTTGATAGCACAAGTCTTTTTAACCATCTACAAAGATACCCAGTGCTTGTATTGCTTGCGCCTCGCATTAGCCAGTCTAATTGGTCACAAATTGCTACCTTGGGAATGGCATCACTCTTAATAGGAAGGAATCTGACTTTGCTCTACAGGAATTCAGGTGGTTAAGACACAGCTCGCCAAAGAATTAAGCCAACCAGCAGTGTGCTGCTGAGGTTTGTGCGTGTGTGTAACCCTTAGAATTTTATAAAGGACCTTTTAAAGATGACATTGGGGGGAAGGAAGAGAATTCCATGTCTTTATCGCCTCCAAATGTTTTCATGTGCTAAGATAGCAAGACGTACCCAGGCTCAAAAGCAGAGTGTAGTTGATTCAACTTTCCTTGCCTCCTGCAAATGCACAAGAAATCTGCTAAACTCTAGTGAATTTTACAAATAGGTCAGCTCTGATTAAGTTGTTAGAACAGAACAGAATAGAACAGAACAGGCTAGAGAGTGAAGGAGTTGCCCATTTTCTGCCTTTAGGGTCAATACTTTAGCTATCAAACCAGGATCCGCTACCCTCACACACCTGCTTTCCTTATTCACACCCACAATTATTCCTTCACTTTCTACCCCCCTGTGTCAGCAGATCCTAGAAGCTTACCCCTTCCTTGGTATGAGTCCCACCCATGCTCATCCATGCACACTGTAAGCGTAAAGCAAAACCCACTGAGGGGTGTAAAACTGCAGCTGCTGCTGGTAAAAGATATTTCACTAGATATACAGAAAACTAGCCAATCCCAAGTCTTAAGATGCTGAATGAGCACACACTTTCCTGCTCTTGTGGATGCTGCTGACCATAGAATCAGTCATCTGTTCTTGCTTTAGTTCTTTTCTTTGCTCCTTCAGCACATCTAGGATTTTGGATCCTAGAAAAATCATGCTGGTCCTGTTCTGCAAGAACATTTGTATCCCAGGCCCCACTGCAAGCCTCCCTTAGCCTCATCACACATGCCTCTGGGCATGTGCAGCTAGAGACTGCAGAGGGCCACCCTTGGGCCACAAGGAAGGTTCATTTTATTATTGCACACCTTCTTCTCAGAGTGGATTTCAGCGATGAAGATCAGTAGGTGCTGGTGAGCAAGTGAGATTGCAGCTGGCTAAGAGAATGGGGATGGAAAGGTTCGGCATAAAGGTAAAGGTAAAGGGACCCCTGACCATTAGGTCCAGTCATGGCCGACTCTGGGGTTGCGGTGCTCATCTCGCTTTATTGGCCGAGGGAGCCGGCGTATAGCTTCCGGGTCATGTGGCCAGCATGACTAAGCCGCTTCTGGTGAACCAGAGCAGTGCACAGAAATGCTGTTTACCTTCCCGCCAGAGTGGTACCTATTTATCTACTTGGACTTTGACGTGCTTTCGAACTGCTAGGTTGGCAGGAGCAGGGACCGAGAAACGGGAGCTCACCCCGTCATGGGGATTTGAACCACCGACCTTCTGATCGGCAAGCCCTAGGCTCTGTGGTTTAACTCGCAGCATCTGTTAAAAATGGAATTTCTACTGTACCTTTCCAATCCCTTGTCAGCAGCAGTGAAATAGTGAAATTCTCATGGGTGGGATGCAGAATTTCTTTCATCTTTCGCCTTAATTTTGGCATTGCCAAGGAGCATTGGTGAGTGTCTTTTCTTGCATTATGCAAATCCCCAGCGATCTGTATTCCACAACCACCCTAGATGACTGTGCCTCTGAAAAACATGTGACATCCTCAGCTGGTCTACTCTATCAGTGCTACCCAGCCAGGGGTGGAGAAAGGGGGTTGCGTTGGGTGTAGGATGACCCAGGTGTCACCACTGAGGGCGGGTGACAAAATTCTGGGGGTGACAAAATGCAGTGCGCCTGAGCCATGCATCTCTCCACCCTGCCCAAACGGTCCACCTGCTGCCTCCCCCCCAGCTGTGGGGCAGCTGATTGGGAGGAGGCAGGCAGACTCCGCAGTGCGCCCCGCCCCTGGGCTTCCTCCGCCACTGTACCCAGCATGCCTCAAAAACTGTTTACTATTATTTAAGCAAATTCCTTTTTAACATTTCAACAAATCTGTGTGGAATTTTTTTTAAAAGGAAAAGCAAGGATTTCCCTGTGGGATAGCTCAGTCAGTAGAGCGTAAGACTTTTTTTGTTAAATTGTTTTTATTAATTTTCCAATAAAAAGCATCCAATTAACATGTCAAATCATAATCCAATAAAAAATGTAAAAAGATCAAACTATCTTCCAAATTATAATTATTAATTTTTGGGACTTCCCATAGTGTGGACCTTGAAGCATCTCCAAATCTCAATCCTGCCTCTCGTCGTTATTTGCATATTTCCACATCTCGATTTTAACGCTCTAGAGCATAAGACTCTTAATCTTAAGATTGTGGGTTTGAGCCCCACGTTGGATAAAAAGATTCCTGTATTGCAGGGGGTTGGAGTAGATGGCCCTCGTGGTACCTTCCAACTTCACAATTCTATGATCAAATGAAATAAATGATGCTACCATTCTCCTGCCCTCAGTAGCCAGCCTCCCACAGAGCTTTTTCACATCAGGAACCACAGGCAGGCAGCAGAGCAGTGGAGAAATATTTCATAGATGGGTAAACACATGCATTGCCCTTAGCTACCTCTCAAGGATAAGGTAAGCTCAGCTGTACACCCACCCAAGTTCCCAAGCATCATGAAAAGAGGTGGGAAAATGGAAGCCTCTTTTATGGGGGAAGAAAAGTTCTGGAAAATTGCCAGGCGTGTTTTAGTACAGCACTACCCACCCACCACCCAGCCACACACACCTCTACTGACCAAGGTGGCTAATCTGTCAAAGCAAGGAGTTTTCCTCTCTGCCCCCACCCAATACCAAAGCCAAGAATTCAACTCACTAAGCGCTTCTGTGATGTTCAATGCCTCTCCAGTTCAGTCGGCCTTCTCGGCAACCAATGATTTAACTTGCTGCTTAAGCCATAAAAGATTACTACCAAGATTTTATAATATGGTATAACTTGCTTTAAGGCACAAATTCCATCTGATGCCCTTTAAGTGAAACAATATCCCCATTTACAAAACGTGAAAGCTGTTCCTGTAATAAAGGAGACAAGATTGCTTCATTTTTATTATACAGGCAGGGATATTTGGGCACACACATACAGGCGCGCGCGCACACACACACACACACACTGGCCGGGACTTTTCACTTGTTTGGCAGCTCCTACTTGCCCCAATCCAGCCCCCGGTTTTTGCTACATTTTCAAAATGTGCAATCTCAGCAGCGCAAAGAAAGCTCACTGGTGACCTAAAGAGCAGAATACACTTTCCCCCTGCAAAGTCAGCTAGGTCTTCTGCAGTGCCCATGTTCCTTGAAAGATTCAGTCACAAAACTGCTTAGAAGTCTAGAAAGGTATCTTACATCAAGTAAGAGGAGAGAGTGCTCTTGAGGGCCTGTTTGCGGATTTCCCCATGGCATCTATCTGGTTGGACATTGTGAGAACAGGATGTTGGATGAGACTGGCCACTGGTCTAACACAGCAGGTGCTTCTTATGTTCTCAAGAGCTTCAAGTCCACCTAGCTCAGGACTGTCTACAAATGGAGTTCAGGAGTCATTTTCAGCCTGAGAGTTGTGTTCCCACATGAGTAGTCTTCCACAGGACAATGGCGGATGGGGCCAGGGGCAAAACTGGCGGGGGGGGGGATTTGCAACCCTTAGCTTTTCATTGCATGCTACAAAAGGATGTGGGTGGCACTATGGTCTAAACCACTGAGCCTCTTGGGCTTGCCGATTGGGAGGTTGGAGGTTCGAATCCCCATGACAGGGTGAGCTCCTGTTGCTCTGTCCCAGCTTCTGCCAACCTAGCAGTTCAAAAGCACACCAGTGTAAGTAGAGAAATAGGTGCCGCTGTGGCGGGAAGGTAAAATGGCATTTCTGTGTGTTCTGGCACCCGTCACGGTCCTCCATGCACCAGTAGTGGTTTAATCCTGCTGGCCACATGACCTGGAAAGCTGTCTGTGGACAAATGCTGGTTCCCTCGGCTTGAAAGCGAAATGAGCACCACAACTCCATAGTCGCCTTTGACTGGACGTAAGCGTCCAGGGGTCCTTTACCTTTACCTGTATGCTACATTCCAGCCACACAACAGCCAGTGTGGTTTCACACACGTGCACACAAACACCCCTCTCCACCCAGCAAGTTAAGAGGAATTTCAAGGATATATTTCATTCAGGGGGAAAAAACACTCAAGAGATCTGGAGGGTGGCGTTCAGCCCTCCACCTGAGATTTCCTACCCCTGGTCTGCCAATAACTCTTCAAGGTTTCAGAGAGGAAATTTTTAGCTTTCCCCATGAAAACCCACTCTTTAAAACTGAATTGAAGCAAATGGCTATTCGGGTTTTCTGCAGATTGCTGCTTGCTCTGATTCAGCTTTAAAGAATAGATTTTCACGGGGAAAGCCCTGGAGCAAAAACAAAGGATGCTTGGGTAAGAAACGTTAAAGTGCAAGCCGTGCCTGGAAAGCATGGAGGAACGGTAACTGTGGTTAAGCCCGAAGCCATGGTCCTTCCCCCTAAAATGCAACACAGAAAGGTACCTTATGCCAAGTCAAGCTATTTGCCCACCTAGCCCAGAATTTTCTACAATGACCGGCAGTGAGACTCTCCAGGGTCTTAGGCAGAGGACTTTCCTGCATCACTTTTAACTAGAGAGGTCACAAAGTGAGCTTGGACTTTTGCCCATACAGCACATCTGAGTTATCATCCCTTCCCATATAATATGCCTGTCTTGGAAGCAACACATTCACCGGTTTTTAAGGTGGGGTGGAAAAACTCCACTCCCATCCCACCAGCTGATTTGCAATTTAGGGAAACGGAGAGCAGCAATACCCAAGTATTACGTGATTGTCAGGTTGCATACCAAAGCTTAATTTTCTTTAAGCCTGGCTTCTTTTGCTCAGTCACTTGGAGCTAAAAAACCACTTTTAAGTATATCATATATGACAGGCAACAAAATCCTGGGATTGGAGACCTCACTTAATTACGACATTTCTCCAGGCATTCCATAACAGCAAGTCCAAAATAGAAACAGAGCACAGAAACACTCAATACTTGGGTTAGGATTGGGGTGTGTGTGTGGGGGGGGGACTATGCATTTTTACGCCTTTTTGCTTGGAATGACAGTCACATCTTCCTTGCCATATCGCAAATGTCTTTTGAAACTGGAGGGGTTCAGACATGGTTTTCCATGCAGAAGGAAGAGTATACATTTTGAGGAATAGGGTTCCTGGGCACACACACACACAACTAGTGGATCCAGATTTATAGAATTTTACAATGCCCTGATACTTAGTTTAGAATTTGTAAAGAGAGTCCTCTTGTTTTGTGTGCACGACTTAGCTATTGAGACAGTGCTAGTTACAAAAGAATGGGTGGGGATCAAGAGGCTTCCAATGTAGAAGAGGAGGAAGAGAGGGGGGAAACTGGAAAGAATATTGCACTCAAACATAGTTAAGAGTCCGTTGCAGTGGCCAAAGTTTTCCCAAATAAAAAAGGTAGTTAAGCTTTTAGTACTGGAACCTGGGAAATAAGTAAAACATCTTAAGGGGGGCTGTCACCAAAATAAAAATAACTTAATTTTATAGGTTTTAAATTGGTTGCATGCATATTCATGAAGGGGAGGTACATGTGTTAGAGCAGGCATCACCTCAGAAGAAGCATTACTTACCCTGTCTCATGAATGCCCCTTAATGTCACATTTGCAACCTACAGTTTAAGTACTTGTATTTTGCTCATCTTCTTTTGCTCCTCTCTTCTCCATTTTGTTTTTCTGTCTGTGTGTGTCTGCAGTCACTTGGGATTAACTCCCTTATGGGATAGTTCCACATGTATATATACTTTTGTAACCTAAGTCCGCCTTCAGGGATCTAACTGTGAACTGAATGAATGTGAGTAAACTACTTTTATGTTCACTTTAATAAGATTGTCGTGTATATTCCTTTTAAGAGGGACAAGAAGGGATCTTACCAGGAATCTTATATAAAGAGGGTCAGATGAGCCTGCAACAAGCAAACCGCTGTGCGTTTAAAGGGGAATGTTTAGACTCTGCTAAGACATAGAACTTGCTAACGCAAGTTAGGAAGGATATCATTAAACAATATACCCTCTCCTGCCTCCCTGAACATCCCCACAAATCCAATGTTCAGGAGCAACTCATCCATCAAAACTATCAACTAAATTGAAATGATGCAGTCTTCATTTTTAAAAAGTTGACAGGAGGGGAAGACAGTAGTAAGACATTGGGTAAACCCTATGTAGTACAAGACTTAAAAAAGTTAAATCCCTTCCTATCATGGTTCTATTGCCAGTACTTGGACTCGAGCTCCCTCCCTTAATTCACATTCAGCACCTTCTCCTGAAAAAGCTACACCAAGGCAGCAACAAGACCATCTCATTTTTCCTTTCTTTCTTGCCTAGGAAAGTTTAAGAGCACTGAATCAATAGCCCTCTCGGCATTCTAAGAGATCTCCTACAGATCAGGCTTCAAAGCTCAGGTAGAAATTATGGGTTGCATTCAACAAAGTCCTTTCACCTCTCCAACAACTTCTGCTTATGCAGCAGGGATTCCTGCCTCCTTCTCCCCCATGAACTCAGATCTGTTCTGGGGGTTGGGGAAAAACCAAGAGCAAAATCCAGGGGGGAGCAGACAGGGGAGGAGATGTTAGAATGCATGAGCAAAAATCATTGTGCAAGCAAGGCGACTTTGTTGAGCGCAAACCTTGGGTTTCTTTCCTTAAAGCATACCCTGCACAGGCCGACTTTAACATTCCACAAACAGCTGGTTGTTGCACAAATGTACAAAGGCGGCTGGGCTTCCGCTGTAAAAGACAGAGAGAGACTTAAAATGAGAGATGTCCACATGAGATTCCGGGGTTATCTTGAACTCAAGGATCTCATGGTTACACTTGCATCAGTGCTGAGTATGGACAGTCCTAATAGCTGTACAATCTCCCTGGCCTGATCCACTATTTAAATACCATTGCATCACCAATTGTTTACTTACCAAGTAACTATGTGCTTAATTTTATAGTCACACATACTCATTGGGTTTCTTTGCCAGAGCATAGGAGCACCTTAGTTTTTCACTCTCCTAGATTTCATAATAAATGAAGAAAATTTTTCCAGCCATTTGATTTTTTTGTTAAAGAAAGTTTCCCGGTTTTGTTAAAGAAAGTTTCTCCTGGTGACCTTACTGGGCTGTTTGACTGGAGTGTGCAGAAATTGAGCCCAACGCTTTCTTCACACCAGATCTGCACCAATCCTCGGTCATTGTTTTGTCTTTGGTCTTCAGCAATTCATACAGCTGATTTTTTTTCTATTTCTTCATTCCGAGCAGTTGGGCTTTAGAAAAAAAAACCCCACATCTATAAAACAATGCAAAGATGAAGCACTCTTCCCTTCTCTGGGGAGGCGTGGAGAAGTTTCACTACTCTTAGCAAAATAGTGGCGCTCTCAAAATTCCTCAGGCGTTGTACCCTAGTGTAAGCACTGGCATGAGGGCTCCTGCTAGCAGGAAACTCCAGATTTGCCTGAAATCTCACTTTCGGCAAAATTCAGAAGCAAGTCCAGCATTCAAAGGAACACAATCAATAGACCTTTGCTGAGAGAGCTTCAGAATCAGCATGTTGAGAGATAAGCAGCAAGAAGGGCAGGTTTCAAGCAGCCCCATTTCAAACATTTATTTTTTGCCATATACAAGTTTAACAGGCCTGGTGCCAACACACAGCATCTGTAGGCTTAGCCATGCTGCTGTCTGCCCTCACTTCACCAAGAAGCACTGAGCTCCAGCAGGGACCATTTGTCTGTCAGTTATGAGTTTATTTCCCCCTCACAATATCCTGGACGATGCAACTGTTTAGGCCATTGTGTGGAAAAACAAAATGGTGGGTGCTGAGAGGCAACTGTTCATATAGGGTTGCCATATGTCCAAGAAAACCCAGACATGTCCTCTTTGGTGGGGGGGCAACATATTGATCCGGGCAGATATTTACATTTTTAAAGGAGATGTCTGGGTTGGGGGGGGGGTTGGCATTTTTTTGTTTGTTTGTTTTAAATAATCTTTATTAATTTAAATTACACACACATACAAAGAATTTACAATCTCATACTACAAAAAGAAAATTAAAGAAAAAACAATTACAAAAAGAGAAAAGAAGAAAATACAGAAAGAAAGAAGAAAAAGCAGATTTACGTGCAAAAAACCCCTTAATCTTCCTAATTAATACTTAAATAAACACTTAAATAAAAAAGACTTCTGACAAAATGAGTCTTCCAATCATTCTCATTGTACTGTTTATACCATCGGGTTTTTTGCACAGTTTTATATTCTTTAATATTGTTCCCGTCTACTCCACAAACGGTATTTGTTGTGTTTACAAGTATCACTCAAGTGTTGCTAATATGGTGTGGTTTGTACTATATGATCTTATATAATCCTTAAATATTCTCCATTCTTCAGATATTTTCTGGTTCAATACTCCTCTAACTCTTCCCGTCAGTTTTCTAGTTGTAAATATTCTAACACGAGTATCTGCCAATCTGTAATTGTCGGTATTGTTTCGTTTTTCCACTTCCTCACCACAATAATTCTTACTGCTGTGGTAGCATACATGAACAATTGTCTTATGTCTTTTAAAATTTCTATTGGGGTTTGTTTGTTTTTTGACTTGGGCGGCTCTGCACACCGTGGCTGCTGCCAGCCCGAGTCAGGGAAAGAGGCGTGCGGGTGCAGTGGCGGTCCTACTCGCCTGCATGCTTCTTTCCCCAGCTCGGGCTGGCAGTGGCTCAGCCTTCATATCTTCAAGATATGGCAACCCTAGCTCATAGGAGTTGGAGAGAGTTGGAGGCAGTAACACTTCTGAAGACCACTGGATGGGAAACACATGAGACGACAGTGCTCTTGTTTTTGGGTGGTGCTTGCCGGCATCAGGTTGTCCACCTAGAGAACAAGATGTTGGGACTAAATGTGCCATGGGCCTGATCCAGAAGGCTCGTCTTTTTGTCTTGGCTGCCATTTACTGTTAAAGTAAAGTCTGGCACCCTTGTGGCGTAACAAGATAAGACCACCATGAAGTGTGAGGGTGGTCCATGTGGCTGAGAAGATCCTCACATCTAGAGCCAGACACACGAGGAAGTGTACAATTCTAATCATGGCAAGTACTGCTTAAAACCAGGGCCAGACTTAGGTTTGAGGAGGCCCTAAGCTACTGAAGGTAATTACATGTGTTAGATTTACTGCATGTAATGCCTTGAAAGAAAATATAATGAAAATGATCTATAGGTGGTACATGACCCCAGTCAAGCTTGCAAAAATCTATCATTTGCCCAATAATAAATGTTGGAAATGTAATGAGACTGAAGGTACTTTTTACCACCTTTGGTGGACCTGCCCGAAGATTAAAGCTTTTTGGGAAATGATCTATAATGAAATTAAGAAAGTCCTTAAGTGGACCTTTCCTAAGAAACCTGAGGCTTTTCTCTTGGGCATGGTTGGCCAATTGGTGTCAAAGAGGGACAGGAATTTTTTTATGTATGCTACCACAGCAGCAAGAATTCTTCTGGCAAAGTATTGGAAGATGCAAGAACTACCTACTCTGGAAGAATGGCAAACAAAGGTGACGGACTTTATGGGACTGGCTGAGATGACTGGCAGAATCCGCGACCAGGGGAAGGAGACAGTGGAAGAGGACTGGAAGAAATTTAAAATATATCTTAAAAACTGTTGTAAAATTGAGGAGTGTTAAGATGTCAAGGGGTAAGAAGCAGAGAATTACAGCTGTAATTAACAAATTAAAGAAAACTTAACGAAAGGGAATTATAGATAAATTGACTAAAGGGTTGCTAAAGAATCGTAAAACAAGGATGCAGTGATGGGGAGGTATGGGGAAGTCGAAGGAAAGAAGGTGCATGAAAATAAGATTATGAAGTTATACATGTTTAAATGTTTTGTATGTTTTTGTTTTGTTTTTCGTTTGTTTTTATTATGTGTTTGGAAAATGAATAAAAATTATTATAAAAAAAAAAATACTGAAGGTAATGGGGCCCTTTGTATGTCCAGCTGTCCTTTGTCAACAACGAATTGTCACTGTTATTTTGTGTTGAATATATGCTATGTGGTAATTTATAGACCTAATAGGTATCTAAAGCCATTTGCACATAACAAAATATGTATTTTATCAAAGTAATTGTTGAACTGAAATACGTTTAGGAAGAAGTACTGTATATTAATAGTGAAATACAATTAAGAGGAAGTATTTTAATTGTGAAATAATTATTAAGCTCTAACTGTATGTAGGTTTTATTTGTTTTTTATCTTATATTTTGGAAATGTACATCGAGGTTTGTTTTTCCCTTAAAATTTTTTGGGGGCTCCCAAGAGAGTGTGGCCCTAAGCTATAGCTTGTTTAGCTTATATGTAAATACGGCACTGCCTAAAACAGCAAGCTGGTGATCTGTTAGGAAGATTAGAAAAACACGGCTGAATACCAGCAGGGGGCGAGAGAGGCAGTTCATAACCATGGTGGCATTATTGAAGGAGCTGCCACTCTAGACACCATAGATGGTGCCATCACTCTTGTGGCTAAAGTGGTGGTGGGAATGCTATGGAAACAATGACCAGCAGGATTCTAGAAATGGGCAAATGTTATGTACAATCGTATTTTCTATCCCATCAGTTTCTAACTGAAGCTGGAGAATATTCGGGGCGGTTCTAAGGAAGATTTCTAAATTGTTTCATGACATTTAAAGCCCAAGTTACCTGAAGGACTGCTTATGCACATATGAACCTACCTGGGCCTTCAAGCAGCCACAGAAGCACCCTGTGATATCACTGAATATGATCAGGCTAAGGATAGGAAGTGGAGAGTGGAGGCACCAACCAACATGTTTTGTCTATTGAACTGTATCGGTTCCTGAATAGTTTCTGTGTAGATGTTCACTTTTTGTCCCAAATTTGTCACTTTTTGTCCCAAAATATCAATTTTAATGTTCATCACGTCTATCTTTTTATGGAGCTGTTCCAATGACTCACTTATCTTGCGTAGTGCAATCACTAAGGCGTCCTCTGTCGACATTCTCAAGCAATCCAAGGTCAATCTCACTGTTTTCTCTTGCAGCTGGAGATTCCACCAGCCCAACTCTTGTAACAATTTCAAAGGCTCCCTCACTTGCCCAAGATAAAGGTGTCTTCCTCCTTGATTTCTGGGCAGTGAGGTGGGCAGCATACAAACAAACAAACAAACAAACAAACAAACAATTCCTTTAAAAATTCTTTTTCAATCTGCTTTTCTTTAAGGCAAGCCAGGATAGCTATTAATTTGAGGAATGCTTTGGTTATATGCTGGGGATTCATGGGGTTTTTGTGAGAGATTGTAGCTTATGCCATTAATGCTATTTGATGCTCTGCTTTTTATACATATATGTAAAGAATTTTCAACTGTATGTTGATTTTAACTGTGGAAATGTTATTCCTACAATGCTATTCCTACTGTGTGTTGGCTTTTTTCAGAGATTCATGGGGGGGTGAGGGGGGGAAGATATTTTGGAAGGACCCAAGATCCTGAAAAGCAGTTCCATTTAAATAAAATAAAAACATTAGGACTTGATATCACATTAGTCTCTTCAAGTATGCATGCCGACTCAGTTTTACAACCTTACACCAACGGGGGTGCCAATGCTTCCCTAGTCCCCCAGGGTTTTTAAATTATAAATTAATTATAATTATAAAAAAACAACAAGGTATTTTTGAGCTATCCACTACCTTTATAGAGCTGCCACCTCCAGGTTGCAGAATCTTTGATTTTGGAAGTCAACAACCCTATACAGCAATTCAGTATAAACAAATAAGTTAATCTGTGCTGTGCTTTAAGAGAAGAGACAGACCACCAGCAAGAACACTTGTAGCAATTTATTTAATTTGTCGTAAGCTGGAAGAAATTTGCTGTTAAGCATTAAACACGAAGTGTAATAACATAATTGAATATGCCCCTCAGAAAACTGTGCAAATGAGAATACATGAATCAGTCTAGCTCAGCAATATTTTATTATATAAAACATTCCTTCGTTACCAGTTTTGGCATGCATCAAAAATGAGCTTATCCCCTACACGGATTATCTCATCAATCATAAGAGAATAAAACCCACACATAATCCCAAGCACTAATTTTGATAAAATGATACGAGAATTGTAGAGCCAGAACAACGTCAGATGCCACAGATAGCACCATTGTGGGAATTTTATTTACATGCGCACTCACAATAGTGTGAAGTAGGTAGTATTTCACCCCTACAGTTCTTACAGGAAGTCACCAAATACCAGCCATGGCATATTATTAACAATATTTTCACATAAATAATGAGATACCAAAGTCAGGAAAACTGCCCATAATGTCAACAAGGAAGCAACACTCAAATCAAAGATTCATTCTGTGCTTAAAGTGCCTCTGAAGGACCCATTAACACAGCCCCCTTCAAAGCTGACAATATCTTTGGGGATACTCTCAGACCTTTGCCAACTGTAGGGTGGAAACTGTTCAGAGATTCTTGTACATAGGCGTAGGATCGGTGACTTGCATCCGAAGGCAACTGCTAGGACTCCAGTAAGGTCCACCAGTGCTTACATCTGCCCTGGCCCTAGAGCCTGGTCTATGAGCCTCCATTTTACTTTCCTACAGTGCTCCAGAATAATGCTACACTGAGCACCTCAGGGCACTTTGATACTGCAGCAGGGCCAGCCTGAGACATTTTGGCACCTGAGGCGAATCACAAAATGGTGCCTACCTCCCCGCCAGGAAAGAACTGTGTTGGGATCTGTTGCCCCTGTGGATCCTGCCACCTGAGGTGAAGACTTCACATTGCCTGATGGGTGGGCCGGCTATGTGCTAAAGCCAATGTGGCTTCCAAATAAACCTGAGGTGCCAAATCAACCTGAAAGGTGGCCAGGGCCGTCTTTAACATATGCGCCGGCGTTGTGCAAAGATCCACCCAGAACCCCCAAATTTAGTTTAGCCCTGAAATTAACTTTTATTATGCCTTATGTCACTATTATCATTTGATAAATAGTGCTCAGGCCTGCCACAGTTTGTGTGTGTGTGTGTGTGTGTGTGTGTGTGTGTGTGTGTGTGTGTGTTGTTTAAAACCAGCTTTTCTAAAGAAGGCAAAGAACACATTGGTAGTTGGTGTAAAGACTCCACACATGCACTTACAGTCATAGGGAAGTGTCTGAAAGATGAGATGGGTGGGCATTGTGCGCATGTGTGGGAGAGCCATCTTGGGCAGCCTTTCATTGTGGGAGCAACCTTATTTCTAGAGAAGGAGGAGGAGGAGAAGGAGGAGGAGGAGAAGAAGAAGAAGAAGAAGAAGAAGAAGAAGAGGAGGAGGAGGAGGAGTTTGGATTTGATATCCCGCCTTTCACTCCCTTTAAGGAGTCTCAAAGCGGCTAACATTCTCCTTTCCCTTCCTCCCCCACAACAAACACTCTGTGAGGTGAGTGGGGCTGAGAGACTTCAGAGAAGTGTGACTGGCCCAAGGTCACCCAGCAGCTGCAGGTGGAGGAGCAGGGATGCAAACCTGGTTCCCCAGATTACAAATCTACCACTCTTAACCACTACGCCACACTGGGTCACCACACAGCTGGGAGGGCCCTTGTGAGCGTGCATATAAAAGTTCTTCTTCTGGATCCTCCTGTCACTAGATAGGCGCGTTCTCTTTTGCCTATCTCTCCCTCTTTCCTGTCACTCCCCCTCCTCCCAGCTTTGGTGAGCGAGACTTTCCAGAGAGTTCCCCCTGCAGCAGCATTAGCAGGCAGGTGGCGCAAGATCAGTCGTGTCAAAGGTGCCGCTGGCCCCGTTGCCGCATAGCAGCTCAGTACAATACGCTTAGGTGGCTTCAGCGCCGGGTGCCCCCCAGAATCCAACACCCAGGTGCCCCGCACCCCTTGCACCCCTGGGTAAAGACGGCCCTGAAGGGGGCCCACCAGAGCCTGAAGCCCCTCAAACCTGGAGCCAGCCCTACATGCAAACACATTTCAGTTCTGCTCACACACAGTGGGGACTCCCTGGCTGCTCTAGGAATCAGATAAGGATGCAACAGAATCAGAAGCTGGAGAAAGAAACTGTTTGGTCATTTCCACAGAGAAACGGTAATCACTGGGGAGGGAGGAACTCCCAGCTGCTTGTTCTTTTCTGACACGCATCTCTCTACACTCTGCAAGATCTACTACACAAATCCGAGAGCCTCTGCATTCATGCTGGGGAAAGCTAGCGAAAGCGTTGGAAAGGTACAGAAGAGGGCAGGCAAAATTGTTTGGGGGCCAAATACCTATGAGAAAAGGTTGTAACATTTCGGACTATTTAGTTTAGGGGGAGGAAAGCAAGCAAAAGGAGGAGGAAGAAATGAGAGGTGTGTGTAGGAGACAGAGGATAGCGATAAGTTCCCCCCTCTCCAACAAAGCCACGACTTTCTGGGCAGAAGAAAAGGAAGTCTTTCTTAGCACAGCACATAGTTAAACTATGGAATTCAGTGCCACAAGAGGGAGTGAGTCATCATGGCTAGGATGACATTAAACATGATTAGAAAAATTAATGGAAGATAAGACTTGCTGTTATGATAGCTGTATCTTTGGTTGGAATATTCTGAAAACCTCAATGTCAGCGTTATCTGCACATTTTTTTTCTAATTCCCATCACATTCCTTGATTTTGATGAGAATAATTTTTTAAAAAACAGTTTGCATCAAAAATGCAAGCAATTCCCACGCATCATCCACATAATATCATATATGCATACAGTCCAGATTTCCTAAACTACCCGTACACATTTGTATGTGCATACAAATATTTACAAAATTATGCTGCACAAATACATTTTTGGTGTATAGTGGGGCACATAAGTAGACTCAAGCCTTAACTGTGCTTGTGAACTTAGAAAGAATCCTCTTCATATCACTTAGTATTCTACAGCAAAACGCTTTCACCCATAGCCCGCACTGACACCCAGTCAAATTATTCCTGAGGTCAGATTTTGATGTGTTTTATTACCCACTCAAAGCTCTCAAAATTGATGGATTAATTGCCAAATAAAGAAATTTGTACAGTATCAAGTAAATAATTCTCATAGATTCTAGTAGCATGCAGTCCTGTACTGAATTTTCTAAGAATCTGAATTTCGGCACAGACACGGGATGGAGAGGAGTTTCCCAAAGCCCACCCAAAACATTGCATGGATCTCAGCAAGGAATGGGCATATCTGTCAACTGCAGTATATAAACTTGATGAAATAAAGATAATTATTTTTTTCCCAATTGTATATTCAGTTCTCCACACCAGTTTGCTAACTTAAAAAAACACACGTGACAATTCATAATCATTTTAGTAGATATTTTTGTATGCATTTCTGCTAATACACACATTTTTACAAAATAGTTTTCCCTACTGCAATGCATTATTGTTATTTTCACTAATACATACATTTATATGGACATTTACCCTAGTCTGTCCATTTTTGCACATTTTACTTGGCTGGAGAACTGCCCTGCAAACGTTAGAGAAGCGCAAATTTCAAACAATGGCTGTGCTTCAATCTGGATACTGTTTCAGAAAGCAGGACTATACCGATATATCATGGTGTCTGAAATAAGGATGGAGCTATATAGAGGCATTGGCTGACTTCATGATTTTTCCCACTTTGTGGCTTTTGCCAGCACCTGCTCTTGCGATTCGCTTGCCCCTGCAGGGGACAGCTGAGCCAGCAGAATAAACAGGGGCTGCAGGAATCTAGAGGAGCCTTGGCTGGCTTCATGGGTTTCCCCACATTGTAATTTTGCATAGTACACAAGCGCACACACGTCATGATTTGCGCTATTTTATTGCCAGGTCAAAAATTATGAAACCAATATCACAATATAGATTTCAAATCGGGTTTGGGATGCTATATCAATATATTGTGCAACTCTAGCCCCTACCTCAAGGAGCCGACTGTGTGCGTGTGGGGGTGGATAGACTTGACCTACAGGCCACAAATGCCCAGGTGGTTCTCCACTGAAAGGAAGTGCAACTTCCATCCATGTCAAAGAGATGCGGCCAGACCAAGAGCTTTTGCCGCCTGAGGGAAAGGATAAGGTGGTCCCTTTGCCAGTCTATATGCCATGCAGAAGATGACCAGACTGGTGTTTGGTGATGAGACCCAGAGCCGGATTTACGTATAAGCTAAACAAGCTATAGCTTAGGGCCCCACTCTCTTGGAGGGGGGCCCAAAAATGTAAAGGGGGGGGGAACTGGACATACATTTCCAAAATATAAGACAAAAAACAAATAAAACATATGTACAGCAACAGTATTTTGTGTTGTGTAGGCTCCTATGATGTAAGTAATGGGCCCTGCCTGCTAGCCTGCTCCCTAAAATATCACTGGTTTCCTCCCATCTATATATAGGGTGCCTACATTTTGCATGGACTGGTTGCGTGGCAACATGTGCAAATGGCTTGAGATACCTATTAGGTCGATAAATTACCATATAGCATATATTCAACACAAAAAACAGCAACAATTTGTTGTTGACAAAAGACAGCTGGACATATAAAGGGCCCCATTACCTTCAGTAGCTTAGGGCCTCATCAAACCTAAATCTGGCCTTGATGAGGCCCTCTACTCCACCAGCAAGATGGTTCCAGGAGCATGGAGCAGATTGCATGGTGCGCACAGTACAGTGGTACCTCGGGTTAAGAACTTAATTCGTTCCGGAGGTCCATTCTTAACCTGAAACCATTCTTAACCTGAAGTACCACTTTAGCTAATGGGGCCTCCTGCTGCTGCTGCCATGCCGCCACCGGAGCACGATTTCTGTTCTCACCCTGAAGCAAAGTTCTTAACCCGAGGTACTATTTCTGGGTTAGCGGGGTCTGTAACCTGAAGCGTATGTAACCTGAAGCATCTGTAACCCGAGATACCACGTACTGTCTTCCAGCAGAGGGAAACCTCTGGGGAGAGGGCTCAGGAGGGGAAGAGATGATGGCTGCCACTGCTGCTGCCAAACATACAACTCACACTCCCCATGCACTGCCTCCTTCTCCCTATCAGCTGACTGTGCTTCATTGCAACTATTAGGAGACAGCTAATAGGAGACAACTATTGGGGTCTGCTCTGCCTTTGATACTCAAAAAATTGCCAGGGCCTTGCTCATTTCTTCCTCCACCAAACTTTCAGGCTAGCGCTGCATCAGTCATGAGAGCAGCTTCTTTTTGGAGGAACCCTGCAGTACATTTACAAGTCTAATTAAACAGGCCATGAGAAGAGGGTGGGGAAGGAAGAGACCACTAAGCTTCAAGATGTATTTTTCAAAGGGGGCAGGGGGAAAAACTCCCCCCATATTCAAGCTTGATAATCCTCTTTACAGGAGCCCTGTGCATGGCTGGAATATTTAACATGACAGTTGTATAAAGTGCAGTAATTCAATTTCTATGCAGAAGGGGATTTTTTTTTTTTAAGGGGGGAAAAACACGTTTTAGAAAGGCACCATAATCTTTGCTAAGACACACACACAGAGAGAGACATTTAGCATCTCCAAATTGGAGTTAAAGTCTCAGAGTGCAAAGATAATTTAAGCCGTGTATGTGTGTGCGTGTGCGTGTGGGAGAATAGCAGCTCTTTGGTAAAATGCTGCCAAAATTAAATTGGAAACGAAACGGCACTTTGTAGTCATTGGCTGCTCAGCAGGGTACGCCTAGTTAAAAACCCAAAGTGAAATGGGTGATTGACCTACATTGCTACCAGCTCCGTGCAGCTGCACTTTCGTTATTTCCATTGCATCTGATGAAGCTCATTAGTTAATGCAACTGAATTACCTATACTTGCCAGGCATTCATCTATTTCATACCACATGGCCAGATACTAACTTCAGCAGCAGAGCTGCACAGCGCCCTGCCATGCAGCTGCCTGGAAATCTTATCTGCTCCTCTAACACATAGGGGCAAAAGGAACTGGCCCAGGATGCCCCAGGAGTGGAACTAGGACATGGAGAACTGTTCTGTACCAAGTTAGACCACTTGGCCATCAAAGCCCAGTGGAGACAAGTGACCAATGGGATTTGTAGGGCAAATCATTCCAGTTTTCTCCCTCCCGTTACCAAGTTCTGCAAAGGTGAGACAGAGACAGAGGAAGAACCCTCTGAACTTCTTCAGTAAGGAGGGAGGCAGTTGGGGGGCTGGCTGAAGGCAGACTCAGGTTGGTGGGGCAGTGCCCCATTCGCCCTAATGGAGCAACCACCACACTCTGGCAACAGCTCTCCAAGGTCTCACCGTACCTGAAGATGCTGGAGGCTGAAAGGGCAACTTTTTGCATGCAAAGGTGGGCTAAATGGCAAATTTGATCTTGATAGGCCATATGCCAATTTTAAGGGGGAGAAAGGGATCTGTCTGTCATGAGCAGAGCCAGAGGGATCAGCCTATTTCTAGTTTGTGTCACTTTGCAAGCACTCATTCCTAAATCCATCCCATCCTGTTTTTAATTTGTGTCTTAAATCCACATGAAAATTCATATGTAAACATATAATGAGGGCTGTCTTTCAGCTGGAACTTGCCAGAACTCAGTTCCGGCACCTCCTAAGTGGGTGCCATTGCCATTCTAAGAGAACAAGGGAGGTGTTCATGGTAAGTTATGGCACCTCTTTTCTAGAAAAAATAGCACTGCACATAATTATGTTTTTATCTCAATATACGTCTAACACATAAAGGTAAAGGTAAAGGTACCCCTGCCCGTACGGGCCAGTCTTGACAGACTCTGGGGTTGTGCGCCCATCTCACTTAAGAGGCCAGGGGCCAGCGCTGTCCGGAGACACTTCCGGGTCACGTGGCCAGCGTGACATCGCTGCTCTGGCGAGCCAGAGCCGCACACGGAAACACCGTTTACCTTCCCGCTGGTAAGCGGTCCCTATTTATCTACTTGCACCCGGAGGTGCTTTCGAACTGCTAGGTTGGCAGGCGCTGGGACCGAGCAGCGGGAGCGCACCCCGCCGCAGGGATTCGAACCGCCGACCTTTCGATCGGCAAGTCCTAGGCGCTGAGGCTTTAACCCACAGTGCCACCTGCGTCCCCTGTCTAACGCATACTTGATACTAAATTATGCATTGTGCAACATGTTACAAGTTCTTAGCTGAAGACAGTTGTAATGTACGGTATTGCAAATTTGGGAGACGTGCAAAATCTGAAGAGTAAGTACAATCCAATCCATGTATAAGCCCAGAAGGCCCAGATCAGGCCAATTCACAAAAAATTGAATTCCTCAGGCATCCCTAGAGATTATGCTTTGTTTCCACATAGAGCCTTCCCCTCTTCCAGGGGAAGGAATTGTGAAAAGCAAGTAGCATCGACTCCGGACTAGCAATTCTCATCTCCACGCCACAGACTTAAAGCTTACACCCCTCTTTCCCAGAGAACCCTGGGACTTTTGCAGTGGTCAACAGCGCACTCAGAGGAAAGGTCTCCATACCTGAGCTATACTAGGGTCTTCAAGATTTCTTGGAGGAATGCAAGACTGTTGATACAAAACAGGAAAGTTTGCACCCAACCTGTGGAATCTATAAGCCACACTTGCCCACCCCCCGCTGACTAGGGATGATGGGAGTTGCAGTCCAACAACAACTGAGGACCCAAGTTTGGGGCAGGCTGCTCTAAAATACACTCCCAAAACCTCTCACTCAGTGGTGGGTATGTGGAAGTTCTTCAGCAGGAACAGTATCCCTGGACACAGAAAATTTAGAACTACTGCTTAAGAGAAAAATATCACAAAGTATCAATACGTCCATCATACTGAGAATTTAAATAAGAGACCTTCAGCTAATCTGTATTAAATCTGTATTAATCTGTTTAAAAACTACACTTTTTAAATTGTATTTATTAAGCTTTGATTCTGGAAATTTTGACTACTCATCAACTAGATTAAAAACTATTCCTAAATGTAAGAGAAACAATAATGGGGGAAGAGAGGGTAATTCAGTTCCACAACTCTAGGAATTGCATTTGTTGTCATGGACTGTTCTTCAGACACTTTGACAGCTCATGGCAAAATCCCAATAATAAAACCCACCGTTAAAGCTCAACAGAAACACCCAACATTTACCTGTCCAACTTAAAAAGGGCACCACAGAAGTGCACCAGAAAGATCGATGAACCCACATTAATTCCTAAAACAAAGCACTTAAATTAAAGAGGTTGGAGGCCGTTTTAGACTTCCATTCAAAATGTTGTTTCAGACTTTGGATGGATGTCTCTAAGTGTTCCATGAAAGGAGACCCACACGTCAGTCTTAACCATTTGAAAACAAACAAACCACTTCAACAGAAACCAATTATCTTACTGGCCCACTCACTCCTCAAAAGGCACCACAAACTCATTCATATTTCCCAAACTGGAAATGCTAATGAACACTATTTTTTTATTTAAAAAACAAAGAATCTGACGCGGTCCAAGGAACATTACTAGTTGCATCCTCATGTATGGAAGAGATATCAATGAAGGTCACAAGGAGAATCCCAATATTTGACTAGTTGGCAGAATATTAATAGAGGTTGGATCGTACAGTCCCCCTGAGCTAAATGAGGAATTAGGTTGTTATAGTTTTGTTACCACAAGATGTAGTGACTGCAACCAAAACTATGTGGCTTTACAAGGGAAATGGAGAAAAATCATGAAGGATAAGGCTACTGGTAGCTAGAAGTCATCAATAGCTATATCTCACCTCTAGGTTCAAAGATGGCATTGCTGAAGAACAAGCTTGAGAGAGGATTAATGCCCTCATGCTTTGTTTCTGGACTTCCCAGAGACGGCAGCCAGATCACTGGCTGGGGTTTTGAAACAGCTGCACTGGTTTCCAGTTTATTTCAGGGCCAAATTTAAGGGTTTAAAGCCCTGAACGACATAGGACCCAAGGACCTGAAATTTCACCTCATTCTCTGCAAACTCTCTTGAGTGTTACGATTAAGGGAAAGAGGAAGGCATTTGGTACAGAACCTGCATGCCTCTAGAGGGCGCCACAAATTAGAAGTACACAGGTGTGTGTAACACCCTGTTCGAGATGCTTAAAATACAGGAAGGGATTTTTTAAAAGCCTCTAAAGGAGGTAGAGCGAAGCTGCAACCTAACCCTAATGCAGTCATTAGCATAGACAATTCGTTCCTCGTATTCCTATCAAGTCAGAGACTAAATATGAAAGCTTATTTGCCTACAAAAGGGAGCACACTTTACCTCCTGGATTAGCATAAAAATGGAGATTTCTTTTTGCAGGTTCACTGCATAGCTAAGTACATACGGGCGCAATGAGGCAAATGACTGTCTGCAATTACGTTAAGTGCATCAACTTGAAGTTTAACATAAATAGCGCATTTAAGTATAAGCAAGTGATCACGATGGGGAAGAGACAAGGCTAGATCGGGGAAAGGGGGCTGGACCAAAGGTGCCAGTTCTCACGTGAAGCTGGGAGCTTTATTCCACTCCAGTCAGACTTCATCACTTGGGAATAGGCCTGGGTTCGGGGCCAACACTTTCTTCACCACAATTTGTCGGGGGGGCGGGGGGGGGCACGTAAAACCTACCCAAAGAATGGACAGGAAAAGATGTTTGGGTGTGGAGCATGTTTGGTAGCCTGAGAGAAAATGGATGTTTTTGCCTGCCACCTAAAGATATGTAATGAAGGAAAGCATTCTGCAAATGAGGAGCCACCAGAGAAAAGGCCCGTTCTCATGTTGCCACCCTCCAGACTTCTTGTGGACAGAGCACATGAAGAAGGGTCTCAGAAGACGATTGCAGGGTCTACAAATACAACTATATCCCAGCAACCCGAAAAACTACATTTGTAGAGATAGCAGTTTACCTAGTACAGCCTAAGCGGGCCACTGAACTCACAATACACTGAAAAGGCTTCTGCGCCAACATAGGGAGATGAGAGGCCTAGTTGTAGCCTAGTAGGGACTGCTAGGAATTAAATGTGTACTGTTCAGTGCAGATAGTTAAAGAGCTATCCTTTGTGGCAGTTAATTAACTGTTTGGAATAGGAACTATGGTCCTTGAGGAAGCGGGCAAGTGGATGGAACAAGCGATTTGACATCTTCCAAAATGTACATAGTACCTGCTGCATGGTATATAACCTGCTGCTGGGAACTTACTGGAAACAAATGCAGATGAAGTGAAACTAGGGTTGGGTGCTCTGTAAAATAAGCTCCAGATACTCTCAGGGTAAAAAATTAAGTGGTTCAGCTTAAGATGAAAGGTCAACATTGTGCCACCATTCATTACAGGGAATTAGGAGGAGAAGGCAATTTTTGAACCCAAGCTTAATAAAGAGTTATTAATAAGTATTAACAGTATTAAAGAATATTAACAGCTGCATAACCTTGAGTACAGTTCTGCAACTGGTCCAAGAGAAATATTCTAGCCTACGATTCTCCCAGACATGCTAAGTTTCCATCGTTCTGGATTCCCACTGACTGAGGGGGAAATACACAAACACATACATCCTTCAGCCATCAAAACTGGTACAGTCCAGAAACGGAGGCCTATTTTTATCATGTGGGTAAACTGCTTGTCCAGAGGAAAACAGAAATAGGATTTCTGCAGATATTTCATTTTAAATAAAGCTATTTATGATCCCAGCCTACCACCACTGTTTGTAGAAAGGGGGCACAAAGACGCATTTCTAAAAAAAACCTCTCAGCATAGCACTTAGGAAAAACATCTTCCTTATGAGGGCACAAGGCCCGAGAATGAGCCTACGAAGCCATTTCTCCACTCTGAGCACCATTTGTATGCTTGTTGTGGTGCAGCCAGGTGGAAAAGTATCCGTAGTGACAGTGGTGCACCAGACTGTGTGAGGGGAAAGGACCTAGCAGGAGTTGGAAGTGTGGCACATGTACGAGGTGTGTAGAAAGAGCAAAGTCCTACCTCAGGTAGTCTCTGCGGCACAGGATAAGGTTGGCTTTGGTGTACAAGGTAGAGCCTACCTCCCCCAAACGGCAGTCACAGCAGGCACACTTCAGGCAGTCCTCATGCCAGTATTTGTCCAGGGCCTTTAGGAGATACCTGTCTTTGATCTTACGGTTGCAGCCAGCACAACCTTTCGGTTTGGTGTCTGGCTGGACAGAGAGCATTTGTATACCTGAAACGAGAAGAGAAGGAGAGAGGGAAAAGAGGATGTCAGGTGACACAGCCAAGGGATGCCCAGAACAGGATCCTTTGCCCCCAAACTGAAACTTATCAGAGCTTTCCTCTTTCTTTGAAATTCCTTGGATGTTTCTCCAGACCAGGGTTTCCCAAACTTGGGTCTCCATCTGTTTTTTTGAACTACAACTCCCATCATCCCTAGTTAGCAAGAGCAGCGTCAGGAATGATGGGAACTATAGTCTAAAAACAGGTGGATGGAGACCCAAGTTTGGGAAGCCCCGCTCCAGATCACATGTTTGTTTATTTTTACCCGTTTAACAAAATTTGTGTAGTGTTTACTCAATTTTAAAAACTTGTACTCTGTTCACAAAGGATGGTCTAAAATACTCGTTTAAATATATATACATAAATTAGTATCAAAAGCATTGTTAAAGATAAAATTTTCAAATGTAAATAGAATCAGCCACCTTCAAACTATTGTGCATCATAATATTACATGCCTGGGTAGGATTGTGGAAACAACAAAGGTTTTAGCAGCCACCGAAACCAAGACAGAAAAAGCAACTGCTTAGTATCAGTGAGCAGGGAGTTCCAAAGAGTAGTCAAATATTGATTCTCCACAAGTGCGAAATGCTAATTATTTGGATCTCCCAATGTTGTTTTGAATGAAGCGCAGTGGCAGGTCTTGTCTATAGCAGGAGTGTAAGGAGATTCCTGCTGGATCAGAATGCAGGTCCATCTAGCCCAGCATCTTAGTCCTTTAAAGAGTGCCTTTCCAGGTGCCTACAAAAAAAACCCCCCACACAGTGCAGGCCTCCCCTAGTGTCGCCCCCTAGCAACTGTTATCCAATGGCATAGTGCTTCAGAACTGAAAAGTTTCATAGACCCAGGGCCAGATTTAAGTTTGATGAGGCCCTAAGCTACTGAAGGTAATGGGGCCCTTTATATGTCCAGCTGTCCTTTGCCAACAACAAATTGTCACTGTTTTTTGTGTTGAATATATGCTATATGGTAATTTATGGACCTAATAGGTATCTAAACCCATTTGCACATAACAAATAGGAACCTACACAATACAAAACACTGTTGCTGTATGCAGGTTTTTTTTATTTGTTTTTTATCTTGTATTTTGGAAATGTACATCCAGTTTTTTCCCTTTAATTTTTTTTGGGGGGCCCCCAAGAGAGTGGGGCTCTAAGCTATAGCTTGTTTAGCTTATACATAAATCCGGCACTGCATAGACCCATCAAGACCAAGGACCATTAATAGATATGTCCATCATGGCTAAACCCCTTTTAAAGTCACCACATCTTTTGGGAATAAATCTTGCAAGTTACTTGTGTGCGAAGAAATGCTTCTTTTGCTTCTCTATTGAGACTACTAGCCAGTAGCATAAATGCCTGACCCAGAGTTCTAGCATTATGATAATGGGAGAGAAAAATGGCTCTCTATTCACTTTCCCACAACCTTCATAAAAGGTAGCACTGGGCAATATCTGGTTTTCAACATCATGATATATCACCAGCTAAACATCACAAGATATATCACAATGTCTGAAACAAGAATGGAGCTATGTAGAGGCATTGGCTGGCTTCATTATTTTTCCTGCATTGTGATCTTTGCATAGTACACACACACACACACACACACACACACACACATCATGATTTAGGATATATTGTCAGGTTAAAAATTATGAAACTGATTTCATGAAATGGACTTAAAACTGGTTTTGGACGATATATCACCCAGCCCTACTGGCTAGTCAACTTTTCTTCCTTAACTGAAAAACAGCCCAGAGTCTTTTACCATTCCACAGCTGAAGGGAAGTACATTGACTTTGCACACCAAAAGTCCCAGATTCGATCCTCACCATCTCCAGGAAGGGCTGGAAAAGGCTTCCAGCCTGAAACCCTGGAAAAAGCCTCTGCCAGTCCGTGTAAAAGGTAAAGGGTAAAGGGACCCCTGACCGTTAGGTCCAGTCGTGGCCAACTGTGGGGTTGCGGTGCTCATCTCGCTTTATTGGCCGAGGGAGCCGGTATACAGCTTCCAGGTCATGTGGCCAGCATGACTAAGCCGCTTCTGGCGAACCAGAGCAGTACACGGAAATGCTATTTACCTTCCCGTCGGAGCGGTACCTATTTATCTACTTGCACTTTGACGTGCTATCGAACTGCTAGGTTGGCAGGAGCAGGGACCGAGCAACTGGAGCTCACCCCATCGCGGGGATTCGAACCGCCGACCTTCTGATTGGCAAGTCCTAGGCTCTGTGGTTTAACCCACAGCGCCACCTACGTCCATGTAGATAATACCAAACTAGGTGGAGAAATAGTCCGATTTGGTATATACTAGTTTCCTAGGTGCTCCAATTTACTTTGCCCACTGCACCATTTCCTCACCAGCTGCGGACTCCCCCAAACACGAGAGCAAATGCTAGTGAGAGGCAGCTCCACTCAACCAGCTCCACTAAACAGCCCTGTTTATGCTCACTTGGTTTCCATTTAGGCCTGCAACCTGTTGGTGCCCCCCCCCCCCAAATAACAACAACCACCGGTCTTACTGCTTCCCTCAAGATTTCTCAGCCGCTTCTCCCAGCTGGCTAAAAAATTTCATTTCAAGCAAATTTTGATGGCAGTGCTCAAAGAACTCATGCTTTCTCAGTCCTATTCCACTTCTCCAGCATATAGGCGTTGTGTTGAGACATGTCAATGCCACAAAGTCAGAAAGCGAATGCATTTGGAGCTGACTGTCATCAGCACACAATTGGTTCAAACGTTTCCTTTTTAGATCGCTTACTGCCTTCATGTGAAACACAGGGGGCTGGATCCAAAAGTCCCCACCTTCCATCAGAGGAAGGCTCTGCAACATTGGACACTGCATACAAATGCAGCGGCCTGTCGCTGGCAGGTTGGGAGCAATGTTCAGGCAGGATTACCGTAATTAAGAATGACCGCTTTTATTTCGTTTAAATGTGCACGCTTGGGATTCCTGTGGCATGAGTGCAATGGGACAGGTGAGACGTCCTTAAATACAGCGAGAACTATGCATGTGTCCACCAGCCCCTGGAATGACCATTTTCTCTAGGCTGGAAATCATGCCTTCAGGGCCTCAATTCCCCAAATGCTAAGAAGGGGTCCTCAAAGAGGCCGTGTGCATTGGCAGAATGTCCCAGGTTCTGCAGAGAACAGGAATGGGAAGAGATAGGAAGGAAGAAGGCCAAGGAAGGTCAAGGCTGGTCTTAGAAAGCTCTATTTAAAGCCCTTTGTGGCTTAGGACCCTTGTATTTATGGGACCGCCTCTCCTAGTATGCCCTGCAGAGGAACTTAAGTTCCATGAATAACCATAGTTTAGAGGTCCCGGTCCCTAAGGAAGTCAGACTATTCTCTACCAGGGCCAGGGCCTTTTCAGTGATGGCTCCGACCTGGTGGAATGCTCTGTCCCATGAGACTAGGGCCCTTCAGGATTTAACCTCCTTCCATTGGGCCTGTAAGCTATTCTGCCTGGCCTTTAATTTGAATTCAGCCTGATCTTTCATTTCCCTTCTCTTCCCTCCCCCTCCCCTTTTATGAAGTTAACCCGCTATGAGACCCCACAGCTAAATTTCCCCTGGCCTCCTCGCTGGCCCAGGAGTAGAACTAATTCAGCCAGCTAGCCCTGGTGATTATCTAATGTTTATTAGATGGATTTCCCCTAAATTGATTTCTGAACTTTGAATTTTACTGTTATTCATGTTTTTATACTGTATTTTATGTTGCTTTTTACAATTAAGTGTTTTAAATTTGTTGTTAGCCGCCATGAGCCCGGTTTTTTGAAACAGGAAGGTTCAAAATACATAAATTATAAATTATTATTATTATTATTATTATTATTATTATTATTATTATTTTAAAGAAAGAGAGCAGAGCAGATGGCTCCCCATTTAAAAACAAGAACCATGATTGAATGCTCAGCCTCTGCACAGATATAATACTGAGTCTCTACAAACCTCGGTTTGAATAAAGCACCCAACTAGGAGCTAGCACCCAGGAATAGAGAGGACAGGATAGTAGCCAGAGAGCTCCTCATAACGGGTTTTGCTTGCGAAGGTCCCAGATTCACTCTCCAATGCCAAGTGATGGAAGAGATCTGCCTTAGGGAATTGGGGATGGTAACAACTAGATTGAGTAATGACCGCTCCCCGCTTAAAACGGGGGGCACCCTTTGCGTGGACACGTGCAGCCCTGGATCTGGAGTGGCCCCATCAGCATAGGCTTTGCCTTCCCTCAGGTGGGATACCTGGAGGTTCCCGCCTACCCCAGTGAGTTGTCCAATCCCACCTGGGGGAAGCGTTGCCAGGGAAACCAGGCCAGGTAGGGGGAGGGATTACCTGCCCACACAATAGTGGGTGGATCTTACCTGGTATGTGGGAAGCTTCTCATGTTCAGTGGGTTATAGTCAACCACATTCTGCCCAGGAGAAATCCCACTAAAATTAAGGAAATGCTAGGTTAGAATCATAGAATGATAGAGTTGGAAGGGAACCCGAGAAACATCTAGGTTCACTCTCTGCAATGCAAGAATATGCAGCTGTCCCATACGGGGATTGAACTTGCAACCTTGGTGTTATCAACACCACGCTCTAAGCAACTCAGCTATCCAGTCATGTTCATTAATCTTAATGGGTCTACTCTGATTATGACCAGCACTAGATGCAGCTCTGTATCTTTGAATATTAACGCACATATGGAAACCATCTTTTCTTTTCAGTTCAGAGACTGAAATATGTGGAGATTTCGCTGCAAGTCACGAAGGAGAGAATTCACTTTCTTCAACAATACTCCTTGATGTTTTAATTCTTTATATAACAGTTAGCTGGATCTGAATCTTACACACTGTGTAACCTATTAATATTGTGGCAGTGCTCGTGTGCTTCTACAATGCAAACGAGGTGGCGGTCCCTGCCCCAAGGAGATTGCATGTCAAGTTTTAAGAGGGTAAAGACAAAAGGAAGAAAAACATTGCGAGCAAATATTGGTAATGATGATGCAACCCTCAGAAGTTAAAAAAGAGATTTGGTTTTTAATCACTGCTTCTATCAGAAACTTTAACTCGTGCTCCAGGGAGAGCTAACTGAAATTAAAATTCCACTGAAATCTGTGGGACTTTCTCCAAAGAAAGCATGTGAAACACATAAAACCGTGACTCTGTATCTTATTTATATGAAAGAAATCTGGCTTTGTTTAATTGTAAATGGAGAGCTTGTCTATACTGCAGCAGCCTACGTGCCCCATTTAGTTACAGGCAAATAAGAGAGAGGATAGGATACACTGATTTCAAATGTTATCCACATCCACTCTTCCCATTCCTCAGTAGGTGGGTGGGGGGAGGCTTGGAAAAATAGATGAGCTTTGCAAAAGGTCAGATTGGCATCTGTCAGTGCAAGGCAGGGGGAAAATTCTAGCCAAGAGCTCGCTACAAAATAAATGCTTACCCGCCCACTGTTATATCTGGGGGCAGCCGAGATTTATCGTTTTCAACAGTTGCAGTAAGCGAGTCAGCTGCATTTAGAACCTGATGTCTAAAATATTAAGTGCTATGAACAGAAAGGTAGATGCCTAATAGCGGTGTGTCATTTTGGTAAATAATATCAAGTTTCAAAGTTGCTCTGTTCTGCAGAACCCATAACTTTTCACTGGCCTCCAAAGGACCTCTCCACACACTGCAGTTTTAGGTGTGCGTTTAATTCCCTCCCACCACGTGAATGCAATAAACAGGCACCCACAGATAAAATGTGCTTTCAAGACCAGGGTTAGCTGGGATTTGTCAAGTGTGCATTCCGTGGAAAATTAACCCAGATCTGTTTAGCTTATCATTTATTTTAATTATTATTTTTTGAATGTTTCAGGTAATTGTTTTAACTGGGCTGTGTGGCTTACTGACCAATTTCTAAATACCTTTGAGGTTTTATTACAATCCAGTGGTATATAGAGCTTCTGAAATTAATAAATATTGCAACACAATTACTGGAGGAAAATAGTGGAGAGCTTATTTTTCCTTGCAGCAAACACATGGCTGTAGATGAACTAAACACCCACATAGACTGTAAGGTGCCAGTGTAGGCTCAGAATAGGCAATATGGCATTATTTATTATTTTATTATTTATACCCCATCTATCTGGCTGGGTTGCACCCGGGTGTCTTCGTCCATACAATCCACCCCACTGCAACAGAGGCAGGAGGGACTAAAGGCTATGGGATGCAGGAATAATTGGATTCAGTTCACATTTAGAGGTAAGCCTACCTATTCTGAATTCTCTGAAACAACAGGAGACCCAAAGCACAAGCTTCCGTTCGAATTCGCACTTCTCCGAATTTTGCAATGCAGTTCTCCAGCCAAAAATTCACATAGTGGGGCAAAGTGCCCATAAAAACACACATTTTCACTTAATATATGCATTTAATGGACACTTTACCCCCATTATCTGGTTTTTTCAGGTGAGAGTGGTTTGCAAAATAAATAAATAAATGTATATTTAGCAATATTCCATCCAAACATGTGCATATTAAGGAAAACTCACATTAAAATTGTGGTGTTTTGTTTTTTTAAAATAAAATAAATCGGAAATGATGTGGAGAACTAAAAACTGGAAACATGTGAAACTGAGGAATTGAAATTGACAGATTTGCCCATTGCAAATTTGATCGTTTGTCCCAATGAAGGCGTGCCATCACTTGGCAGCCCAGCTAGATCAGGTGATCTGAGGAACCTATAGGGGACCCACTGCTGTTCCACAGTTCAAAACACATTTATATCCTGCTCCCTCTGTCCCTAATAGAAACTGCAAGGCACCCAATAACTGGGGCTAACACAGAAATTCAACGAAAGGAAGGAAGGCAATAGCAGCAATGGGGAATTATTAGCTGGTGCAATTACCCCATGCCCATTTTGGGATGATTCTGCCCTCCCATTTCAGCCCCACATGATGATGATTTCTTACTGGCCCTCTGCCATAAAGCTCCTAGGGATAATTTGGAGCAGGGCTTTGAGTCTGGCTGCCCCTGGCCTATGGAACAGCATCATTGTTGAGATACATCACAGCCCTCCATGTGTTCTTTCTGGAAACAACTGAATGCTTTTTTAAAAAAGAAGCTTTTTCAGCTAAATGCAAAAGGCTGTGCCTTAGGTTTAAAAACAGTACAGAATGAACACCTGTTTCCAGTTGTTGTTTTTGTAGTGTTTTTAAAAACTATTTTTTAGAGTACAGTCATACCTTGGCTCCCAAACGCCTTGAGAGTCTAACGTTTCAGCTCCTGAACGATCAAAACCTGGAAGTGTGTTTCTGGTTTTTGAACGTTCATTCGGAAGCCAAACGTCCAACAGGGCTTCCATAGCTTCCGATTGGCTGCAGGAGCTTTCTGCAGCAAATCAGAAGCCGTGCTTTGGGAGCCGAACATTTTGGAAATTGAACGGACTTCCGGAATGGATTCTGTTCAACCGAGGTATGAGCGTATGATGGTTAATTTCCTTGAGACATACGTAAAGGAGAATTTGTAAATAATAATAATAATAATAATAATAATAATAATAATAATAATAATAATAAATACAGGATTAAATCAGTTTAAAGAATTAAAACAGCCGTCATTGTGTAGGAGGGCTCCCTAACCTTCGGGACAATGCTGAAGGAGGAGTGCAGAATGGAAAGATCAACCACATGAAGTGCCTTCAGCTCACACAATCGCTGGATACAACAAGCAATATGCACATCACCTTTATAGAGCAAGAAAGTCAGACACCATAACAGATGAACTGGTGAATTTTAAAGTCACAGATTTGAAAGCAAGTGGAGGAAAAATTGCAACTATTAATAAATGTATAATAATAATGAAATAATAATAAGGAAGTTGAATTAAACTGATGCACAGAACTGCTCTAAGGGTAAGGCACATTCAGTGCGCAAGTTGCTCCAAAAGCCCTGTTCAGTTGTTATTCCCTTCTTCCAAAAGGGACTCAGCATTTCCTAATATCCTGATTAAAGGAGGTAACTAAAGAGTAGTCTTTCAATACAGGCTCGTGAAGGACAAAGGGATTCTCCCTTCCCCATTTCACATACAGAACAATGTGCTGCCCATCTTTCCTAGCAGAGTTACCCACATCCAACAATACTGGTTCCATCTCACAGGCAGAAAATTCTCCAATATTCCAAAGAACAGATTTGGCTGAACGGTTCAGTAGAAAACGGGCAACAACGTAGCAAGGCTTTTCTTTCTACTATGGTACAAACTAAAAGCTGCCACCTGATTTAGCAGCCCCATTTTGCAGAAGAGTCCCTAAGAGCAGAGCTACATGTTTTGAAGAAAGTAGGGTGGGCATAGCTGTCAACTTTTCCCTTTTCTTGTGAGGAATCCTATTTGAAATAAGGGAATTTCCCTTTTAAAAAGGGAAACGTTGACAGCTATGAGGGTGGGTGGGTGTGACAACCCTACTTTAGCTACGTAAACACCAAATTGGTGGTAGCATGCATTTCTAAAGGGGGAGAAGAAAAAATCTGTGGGGTGTGGGTGTGTACTTTTTCTCTTCAAGTGCAGCCTCCCAACCCATTCAAAAACTGCTTTGTCCCTTGGCCAGACTGAGGTTAGAAGCAGCTGCAGGGTAAAACCAGCATGAGAAGTAATTGCAAGGCTGAATCCACAGGCATGGAGTATGGCACTGATGCGCCCCTGATCCTCTTCATTCCATCCACATTGACTGGTAGACCAGCGATTGGGAAACATGAATTTGCTAACAGAACTCTTAATGCTTCTGAGAGTGCTGGGAAGTCATTGCTATTCTGATAACCAGAACCATTTTAGGCCACATTCACCTTTAAAGCACCACAATACCAGCTTGCACAGTCAGGGTATCTCCCGAGGAATTATGGGAGTTGCAGTTTGTTACTGATACTGACAGTTGTTAGGAGACCCTCCCCTACTCCTTTCACAGAGCTACAATTCTCAAGAATTCCCTATGAAGAGGGGACTGACTGTTAATAGAGTCTGGGAACGATAGACCTATTCCCCCATTAAAAAACAAAACAGGGAAGAACTGTACGGCAGTATATACTCCAAATTCTGCCATATTAACTCTTGCCATTTTCCAGGTTAAGTGGGCTGCAAATGGATTTTTTTCTGGAATGAAACAACACAGAAATGAGCACTAAGCATGTACTACAGTCCATTAGTTTCCTGGAAGTGGCTTTCACATCATGTGAAAGCTCAAAACTAATGCAGAAATTAATAGTTGGGAAATAGGTCAGGGAAATGGAATAAACTGCCATGTGAAGGCAGATTTGCATTGGCCTGATCCAGCAGCCTCTTATTATGATCAGGGCTTCAGTCCCCTCCCTGACTATGCCGCCAAACTATTCCAGTCTATCAGAGGGGTGGCACACACACTGCAAAGCGCACTAGAGTGGTGGCACACTGTCCTATTTTGGATTTGTTTCATGGCATTCTTGCCAAAGAGCTTAGGAAATGGTGGCAGGCCACTTACTCAATGCACACAGGCATTCTTGCCAGAAAGAGTTCTTCACTCATTTGCACAGAAGTCATTTCTCCATTGTGCTATCGCCATGCAGTGTGTGTACATAGGTATAGACTCATAGGAGCCCCACATGACAATAGGGCTGATCTTGAGTCTCTTGCCCACCAGAACATAACCCTGTGAGAAGGAACGGGGTGCAATCTGGGAAGATAACAGCTCTACCCATGTTTGTTATGCTCTCCTCTCTCCCTCTCATGCCCGCAAACACAGCAAGTCATTCTTGGCAACTGCCAAGGTGCCAGAGCTCTGGAAGTGTTAACTGTTGACCCATTTACTTGTGGTATTGCCTTACCCCCTAGGTGCCCACTCAGCTGATCAATCTACAGAAATTGGCACTGTTGAAAGAGCCACATAACACCCATTCCACATTTGTAAAGAACCCATCTTTTAGTGTGGCAGCAAGCCCACACTTTCAAACACCCTATTGACATCGGGCAGGTGACTTCACTGTACTCTTTTCAGCGCCTGCTAAAAACTTTTAGACACACCTGTCTAGATATATTAGAATGCTGACATGTGTTCTAAGCTGTTTTTTGAGCTTGGTTATTTTATTTAATTTTTAAAAATGTTTGGAATTGTGGCTTTTAACTGGTTTTTTTGCTACTCAGTAATGTTGTTTGCTTCTTTTTGCAAACCGCTTTGAGATATTGTTACAACCAAGAGATTTAGACATGTTGCAAAATCTATCCATCCCTGACCTCCCTTTTGCAACAATCCATTGAGAAGCAGGTGGATTAGAAACTGTGCTCTAGGACACTGTAGGAAATTTAAAGGACAGCTCCAAGCTAGCTACCACTAGTGCTGCCATTAGATAAGTCCAACAGAGCTGGCCCTACCATTGGGCGGAGTGAAGCAGCTGCCCCAGGCAGGGGATTTTGGGTGCGATGGAAGGAAAGCACTGTTGGTAAAATTTTTATTATTACTGTTACTCCCAGGAAGAGACACTTGAGATGAGGTTGGGATGAGATGGGGCAACATGATCTCCTGCATCAGGTAGCAAAATGCCTTGGGCTGGCCCTGCTTATAGGGGCCCACTAGCATGTGTCATGCCCAGGAAGTTCTCCCCACCTGGAAAGGGGCCTCAGATCTCAAAGGCAATGAACTTATTTCAAGCACTATAGTTAGAGCCTTCAACAAAGGAACATAGAAAACTGCCTTGTTCCAACTCAGGCAGCTGGTCCATCTAGTTCAGTATTGTCAACACGGTCTGGCAGCAGCTCTCCAGAGTTTCAGGGAGAGGCCTTTTCCAGCCCTACCTGGAGCCACAAGGGATTGAACTTGGGACCCTTTGCATTTTCCCTACAACTGAAGCTAGGACATTTCCCCTAACATACACTCCTCATTCATATGAAGAGCTGCTGGGAAAGAATTCAGGTTCTTAAGTCAGGCTAGGCACACAACACAATTGAAGGCCCACTCTCTCACCCAAAACATCCTGGAAATATTAGTCTACTCCTCACAAAACTGCAATTCTGACCACATTTCATGAACTACAGCTTCCATGACCCGCTCCCCCCCCCCAGCGGCAGGAGGAATGTTTTAAATATATGCCTTGCTGTATTTTACATGGCCTTCAACATGAGTTGACCAAAAACTAAGCCAGGCTGTGTACACACTATAACTTTGAAGCACATTGGAAGCACATCTGTTCCCTTTCAAGAATTGTGGGCCCTGCAACTGCAACTCTGAGTGGTGAAAGCCCAGAAGTCTTTGAGAGAATACACGTGCTCTGAATGTGCTTCAAAGGTATTATGTGTACAAAATCTAAGTCTGTGGGAAGGGACACAGCCTCAGGGCAGAACATCTGCTTTGCATGGAGAAGGTCCCAGATTCAAACCCTAGCCTCTCCAGATAAGGCTAGGCAAGAGTCCCTCTTTGAAACCCTGGAGAGCCGCTGCCAGTCAGTGGAGACAGTGCTGAGCTGTGTGGGCCAACACTCTGACTCGTATAGCAGGTTCCTATGTTCCTTCTGAATTCCTTTTGAATTATGGTGCTGGAGGAGACTCTTGAGAGTCCCATGGACTGCAGGAAGATCAAACCTCTTCATTCTTAAGGAAATCAGCCCTGAGTGCTCACTGGAAGAACAGATCCTGCAGCTGAGGCTCCAATACTTTGGCCACCTCATGAGAAGAGAAGACTCCCTGGAAAAGACCCTGATGTTGGGAAAGATGGAGGGCACAAGGAGAAGGGGACGACAGAGGACGAGATGGTTGGACAGCGTTCTCTAAGCCAGTGTTTCCCAACCTTGGGCCTCCAGATGTTTTTGGCCTACAACTCCCATCATCCCTAGCTAGCAAGACCAGTGGTCAGGGATGATGGGAATTGTAGTTCAAAAACAGCTGGAGGCCCAAGGTTGGGAAACACTGCTCTAAGCTACCAACATGAGTTTGACCAAACTGCGGGAGGCAGTGGAAGACAGGAGTGCCTGGCGTGCTCTGGTCCATGGGGTCACGAAGAGTCGGACACGACTAAACAACAAATGTTCCTTCTACATCAGGCCACCCGTTCTCACATTTCTGCAACACAGCCTCTAACCCCATCACCTTTCTGAAAGAAAGCGAAGCAAAGAATCCTGAAGGAAGAAAGAAAAGGGCCAACAACTAATAAAATCGTAATTTGAAAACCAATAAATAAAGCTGCAAATTGGACAGAGGTGGAACCGGGCTTTCTTTCACCTGGGTCAAAGACTCGGTTTGGCACACACACACACCTCAGCACATTTGTTCTTAAAGGCACACATTGCATAAAAAGGAGGCAAGATTTTATTTGTCAACGTTTCTGTTACAGCAGGGCAGCTTCCAGAGGCTTCAGCTGAACTCAAGATTTGCACTCGAAGGTTTAGAAATGTCAAGAAACAGTTTCCCCAAAAGTTTTTGAAGCTTAACGAGTTCCTCCATGTTTAATTGGCTTTAAAAATAACAACCCGACTTCAGTAGCCTAAAACACGGCCAATTCTGAGAAAGAAGAAAAAGAAAGGTTGCTCATGTTTGTTGTTCAAAAGAGGCTGGAGAAAAGAGAGTCTCTCCAAACAGTAGAATTGTGTGTCCAGCACAGAGAGTAAATAGCTGGCAGGCTGGAAGCCTCAATGGCGCCCCTCTGGAGTCTTCACCTGGGGCAAAAGTCCTGGCTCTTCCCCCCCCCAGCTATGGCACTGACTTGGGGAGTACTTTTCGAGGAGCAAACCTATGGAACAGAACCTTGGACTGAGAACAGTCAGCAGGGGTTGCCTGGCAATTTGGCAAACACCCTGCAGCTGAAGGAACTATTTTTTTTCTTAAGAAGTGGAGCTGGATGCAGAATAGTCAAGATCCACATTGCAGATGAGGTCATGCTACACAGCATTTGACGCGCTGCTTTCTATTGAAGGCGGTGGCTGGAAAAGTGATAAAGAGGTTTACTTCTATTTGCTGCTTGCTTGCAAGAGGTGAGAAACACCTCATTAGCACCAACCTCTACATATTGTGCCTCTTTAGACACCAGGGTTCCCATAGTCTTACCAAACGGCAGTGGGCAATGGCAGAAGCAGCATTTTTTTTTTTTACCTTGAGCATCACCTCAGAGAGATGCAGGCAGCATCTATCATCAGAGAAGCAGGCATAGGAATTTGAAGATTGAGCAAGCAATGCTTGGCTCAGAACCACAGGTAGAAAACAGCCGTTTTGTGGAGAAATGCAACAAAGGCGTTAAGGATAAAGTAGGCTTCTGCCCAGGCAACCACAAAAGGATTCCCTTCAGTCAAAAAGCCACAGTGACAGGAAATGGGGATACCAAAGTCTCACACCCAAACTTTTAATTCCTGCTAAGGACGTGGGTGGCGCTGTGGGTTAAACCACAGAGCCTAGGACTTGCTGATCAGAAGGTCTGCGGTTCGAATCCCTGCGATGGGGTGAGCTCCTGTTGCTCGGTCCCTGCTCCTGCCAACCTAGCAGTTTGAAAGCACGTCAAAGTGCAAGTAGATAAATAGGTACCGCTTCGGCGGGAAGGTAAACGGTGTTTCCGTGCGCTGCTCTGGTTCGCCAGAAGCAACTTAGTCATGCTGGCCACATGACCCGGAAGCTGTATGGCAGCTCCCTCGGCCAATAAAGCGAGATGAGTGCTGCAACCCCAGAGTCGGCCACAACTGGACCTAATGGTCAGGGGTCCCTTTACTTTTAAGCATTGTAAACATTCCTTAGTTGAGGGATAACCAAGATGGTGGACTCCAGAGTTTTTGGACTTCAACTCCCAGCAGCCCCAGCCAGCTTTGTCAGGGTTTGTGGGAGTTGTAGTCCATTAACTTCTGGAGGGTCCCTTGTTGGCTCTGCTTTCCTTAATTCTATTATACAGCTATAGGAGACACTGCCTGTTCCCTGTTCCCCAGCAAGACACATCTAGTGCATATACATGACAGCAACTCATTCACAAAAACCCCAAACCTAAGGAGTGCCTGACACTTATGCAGCACATTCTAAGCATGGCTGTCAATGTTTCCCTTTTCTTGCAAGGAATCCTATTCAGAATAAGGGAATTTCCCTTAAAAAAAAAAAGGAAAGCGTTGACAGCTATGGTTCTAAGTGTTCAAATAACTTTCTACATCCTCGATGCTGCGAGATGTGTCAATATTATTCTCATAATGTGGGATCAAACCAAGAGATAGTGACTTGTCTTAAGGCCATGCAGCAACTCAGGTAAGTTTTATAACCCAAGGATTTTGACTCATGGGATTAGCCCCTAAAGCTATACTGGGATACGAATATAGTTGCATACGTATATAGCTCATCTTTTGAGGTTGTGCAGAAACTTTCCCTCCAATTTCTTTAAACAAACAAAAAAAAACCCAAAAACCTCTCCCCAAAAGATGCTTCCATTTTTCTGTTTCACTGTAGGACCTTTCAGAATTTCAGTGGGTGCAAGGTTGAGGCAGGGGGGTGACGTGCGAGTTTTATTTCCATTAAACACTTCCCCAGTCCTCTGCCCATACTCTCCCCCAGCTGCCCATGCGTCCTTATCTGGAAAAGTCCTAGGAGAGGAGTGGTCTCATGGCATCTCCCTGGTTTCCAATCTGAAGCTCATGAAAATGGCTACTGAGTTCCCGAGAACGGTCTGGTCATAGTTCCTGAACTGCAAATTGCATGCAGAAGGTCCCAGATTCAAATCCTGCCATCTCCCGCTAAGGCTGGGAGAGGACCCCTACCTGAAACCCTGGAAGAGCCAGTCAGAGACCATACTGAGCAAGCTGGACTAATGGTCTGGCTCACTATAAGGCAGCTTCCTTTGAGATCAGCATGCTCACTGATCTTGAGCAAGGGAAGTTCTTCTTTCACTTAAAAACAAAACAAAAAGCCTTCCCACGCTAATTTCTTTAAAACTAAAAACACTTTCCTTCAAAACAAAAAAACAGCAGCAGCTGTCAGGTGCATGGCAAAGAGCCTCCCAGCATTCCAGCGCTTACTGCAAAGTCCAGCCAAGGAGGTCATTAGGCTTTCAGGAAGCCAGAGCATCCAAGAAGCCGGCAGAGTATTTGTAGAATGAAAGATTCACATCAACACTCCCATGTGAAATGAAAGTTACATACAGCAACAACAAAATGCCTCATCCATGAGGATCTCACAGTGGAACAGGTTCCCATGGGAAGTTGTGGACTCTCCTTCCTGGGAGGTTTTTAAGCAGAGGTTGGATGACAATTTGTCATAGATGCTTTCTGCAGTTGCAGGGGGCTGGACTAGATGGGGGTCCCTTCCAACTCTGATTCTCACCAAATTTACCCTCTCCCTTTTGATGTTTTTCAGATGCAGCCGCTTTTCATATTAATTGATCAAGAATGGGGGTGGAATACAACGCAGAAAATTATTATATTTTTTTTGGCACAGCACTACTTTAGACAGCCATACTTGCCATATTAGATGAATGCAAAGAAAACCCACCAAGGAAAAAATCCAACGCCAAAAAAAAGCAATACCCAACCCAACTTTCAGTTTAGGAAGTGGCATGTGCTAAATCAAAGCCAGGTTGATATAGCAAACCACTGGCCATCTTTTTCATAAGTAGAGCTGTGCTTTTGACATTAATACAGTCACAGCTCAATAGCCTGCCAAGTTTTCAAATGAGAAATAGTCACCTTAGACTTGCTTGGCTTAAGGTGGAGGTTTTGCAGATTAAGACCGTTCTGTTGCCCAGCACAGCCTTTCCCCCCCATTCACTACACTCTCAATTTTGGATTTGCGGTGCAAGGAAGCCTGAAACTTCTGCCCATGCTATAGGGCTCAAGACTCGCTGCACCAGTTTGTGGTTGGGAATGAGGTGCATGAAACCATCACATAAACTAGGATGCTCTGCTGATGTTGCAGGCAATGCGCCGGGCATGCAGATTAAAGCTTTTTGTTAAGACTCCTACAGGTAAGTCTTTCAAGCCCATTGATTTCAATGGTCGCCTTAAGCACACACTCCTGCTGAAATCAGGAGGACCGGGTGGGGGTGGTTTGCATATAATGCACGAGAATGCCAAAAAGAAGATATTGACTTGTCTCCAATTGCTTGGGCCTCAAAAATAAGCAAGCATTGAGCTCAGCTCCATAGCTTAATCCTTCCTTCTTAAAACACTTGTCAACTTTGCAGCAAATGTTATTTAAGGCAACTGAACTATGGCTGTTTCCTTCACCCCAGTAGCATCATTAGGAATAAAGTTCACGCCATGTTTACTGCATACAATATTTCCACATGTAGCATAACCCTACAGAAATTTACATCTGGTATTTTTAAAAGCAATGGGACATTTAGAAGGAGACTTCGGAGTCAGCATGTAAGTGACCAAGGCTTGCTCTAGAAGCAAAACTATACAGCTTCTGCTAGATACCTTCTAAGTACCTAAACAATCCTATGCATGTTTATTTAGAAGTAAGTCATATTGATTTAGGTGGTACTTGCTCCAAAGTTTAAAACATTATTCAGTTGTATCCACTATGAACACAACTGAAGCTAAGATGCTACAACTTAAAAATGGAAGAGCAACAAGGTAGCCATGCTGGACCATAGGAAGAAGAAGAAGAATCCAAGTCCACTCGAGGGAAATTGCAAAGCAACACATTTATCAGGCCAGCCAGTTGCCAAAATGTTAACCAAGTAGCGTGCAAGCTTTCGAGTTCACCAGAACACTTCATCGGGCAGGACAGTAAACAAAACAAGTTGTTCGCCATCTAGCCTGAGGAACAACAGTTTGCTTGCAACAGTTTGGCCTAATGAAGGTGTTTTCCCACTATGGATTTCTTACATTATGTTCAGACTACACGAGAACAACAGAAATATCAAAGTTTTGTGGTTAGGGGAAGTACCAATCAAAAGCAATAAAGCAACCGTTCAGAGCTCCCTCCACAACACACAATTATTCAGAGAGGTTTGGGATGAAGGGGCGGAGGGCTATTTTGAAGAAAGGCATTTTGATAAATTAACAAAGACTTTACTCCCAGCAGCTCAGGAGTCAGTTATTCAGGTCGACTGTGCTTGGAAGTTTTCCTTCTGCCCCCGAGGCCACTGCTACTTCTGAGTTGTTTGACAGTTTAAGGGAAAGCATAATTAAAAAAGAGAGACGCACAAATAATAGCCTGTGCAGCATGGTGATCAGGAAGAAGCGGGGGCCATTTCATTTTAAAAACTCTGGTGAGCTTTTAATTGCCTGGATCGCATTGTGAGCCAGCCTAACGCTCGATTGCTTCCATTGTGGTCTCTTGTTCTCTGCTATTCATACACACACACACACACACACACACACACACGGTGAGATTCTGTAGTTCATACAACAAAAGTAACTGCAACTCCTTCGCACCCAGGAACATCACCACCACCTTAAATCACTCCTATGTTGCACTTTAATTGTTCCCTCCCCACAAACAATTATTATTAATTTGATATATATATATATTGCAACAGCACCATTGAAGCGAGAGGCTGGGGAAAGTGTTCTAACTTATTTGTGAGTGGCAGGGGAAAAAGACAGACAGCAGCCCCACAGCTGGGAGAACCAATTCAGAAGAAAGAATCTGGCAACTGCCAAGACGACAAAAGGGTTCATTCTGCCTCTCTTTAGCGCTGCCCCCTCCTTCCCCCAACTTGTCATGATCGTCTAAATTTCTGAGAGCTATTTGGGGGCCTAAGAGCTTCCCTGTAACCCTTTTTAGAGAGCTGGGAGAATGGACAAGTGCCAACACCCCCCCCCAAAGATGTAGAGAAAGAGGACATTTTCTTCCTAAAGTCCCTTACGCATATACCCTTTTAAATACACAATATTTCCTCCTCCACCCCTTTTCCTATCCTCTCTTTCCCTCTCCCCCATCCAACCTCACCTCTCTCCCAATTCAATGTGGTGCTGCTGGAAGCCAATTTTTATTCTCTCAGCCCCCACCTCCTTTCTTCCAATGCAGCTGTAAGACTCAGAGAGATACTGACATTTTTCCACTCTTATCAGTTTAATTACAGTTACCATGGCAGCAAAGTGCTAGTGGTTGGCAAAGGCCAACAAGAGATTTGCAAGAGTGAGCTCAATTTTGATGCAGTTCACATGCAAAATAAAAAAAAATAAAAAGCCACGACAGAGGAAACACTCTCTTTAACAACAAAGAAGCCCCCCCCCCCTGCAATGTTAGCTACAAGCCAGGCGCCTCTAATTTCTCTCCCCACCCCTGCAAAGCCACATGAAGGATGGCGTGTGGGCTAGGCTTTTGTTATGTTGTTTTGTTTTACAGGGGAAGGTGGACTTGGGGGGGTGGGAAGGAGAAAGTGTTTCGCAGCTTTCTGCGGTCGCTTCACCCAAAGTAAAATAAATAAATAACTGGCTTAAAAATAAAATCTAAAAGCCTTCGCCTACCCAACCAAGCGGCAGCGCGCATTTCAGCTGAAGTCAGGGGGGGGGAGGCATTACCCCCTCCATCCCCCAAAATCTCCTCCTCCTCTCCAAAACATCCAGACTGAAAGGCACGTCTGCTCAACGCTCGTCAAGGTAAGGGAGGAGAGATAATATCTATTTAAGAAAAGAGCAACGAAACAATCGATGGCAACCTTACCGAAACTTTTCTCCTTTTTCTGCATGAGTTGATTTAAGGACTCTCGGGTAGCTCCTTCGCATTGAGCAAAGCAAGAAGCGGCAAGTGTGTGTGTGTGTGTGTGTCCGTGTCCCTCCCCGTAGTTTGGGTCAAGTGGAAGAGGTTTGCGTTGAAAGCGAAGAGAGAACAGGGCTATTGTGCAGAGCACTTTGGAAAGGGGGTGGAGGGATGGCGGGTGGGGGAAGCGGCTGCTGGAAAAAGCGACACCTCTACCAACACACACGGCAGGCACTTGCAAGCGGGCGAGATTATGCACACGCACACACATCTATCTTTGCAATGGTGGTGGCGATCTACAAAGAGCCACATGCGTCCCTAACTCTATCCGCCCCCGCGGTCTTCTTTTTAAGCTTGGCGGTAACAAATGGATTTGATTAAACCGTCACATGCAGCGTTTGCACAAGCCTGTCTCGGGCTCTAAGGCAGAGAAGGGGTGGCCGGGCGGGCGGGGGGCGGGGGGGGGACCGAGAGGAGAAATGCACCATCACAAGAAAAAGAGGGCTAAATATCACAATTGCCCATCGGATTGGTCCCCCCCCCAACCTCTTTCCTCATTTTCGGCCAAGGCTGCACCGAGTAGAGAAAACCCATGCGCAAAAGGTGGCCTTTCTCCCACTAAAAATTGCAGGGCGCTTAGGGTTAAAAGACAGGACCCCCCCCCTCCCTCCCTTCAAGCTTCATTAGAAATAAAACCGAGGGGAGCAAGGAAGAAAAGAAAAGGGATCCGATTCTTAGGAGGAGGAGGAGGAAAGGGAGAGATGAAGTCGGTTCTCACCATCGCGTTTCACGCTCGCGCTGTTTGGCAACCAGGAGCGCGCCAGCCGGATTTGGCGACGCGGTTTAAGGGAAAGGGCGAGCGGGCGTTTGCTCCCGTTTCATTGTTTAACTTCGCCTGCGCTTCTTGCTCGCCAGCCCTCCAATCGCGCCGCTCTTTCGCCTCCTGCAGCCCCGGATCTCGCATCTCTCTCTCGTCATCATAAAAATAAGGAAAACCTCCCCTGATTTAAACACACAGGCACACACACGCACACGCCGCGGGGAAAAGAGAGAGGAGCTGGGGAGCCCCAAGTTGCGGAGCAGAGAGGAGACGGGAAAGAGTCGAGGAGGAGGAGCAGGATCCCGACTTTATGAGGGAGGGGGAAAAGAACAGGACCCCCACCAAAAAAAAATCTGCCCCCGGGGCCAAGCTGGCGTGGACACCGCTGCCTCAACTTACCTTCTCAATTAAAAGCAAGGCAAGGTGAGTTCAAGAAACCCCGGCGCTGCTCTGGATGGAGCTGGTTCTTCCTTTGGGGAAGGTCAGAAAGGAGCATTGTTTGCAGACAGGAAAGAAAAGTAATAAGGGAAAGGAGGACGGGAGGGTTGGATAGCAAGGACGCGACTGCCTGTCTCTGGGTTTTATTAGTATTAGTATTATTAATAATAATCATGAAGTCCTCACGGAGCCGCCAAGTTAATTGGGTTGGCCTCGGCAGAGCTACAGGTGTCCTCCTACCTAGAAAGAGAGATTTGGAAAGGCATCGGTGGATCTCCGGAGTCCAGGGCTGATTTCCTCCGCCACCACCCCCTAACCAACCCCCCTCACCCCCGTTTAAAAGGCAACTTACCTAAAGCAGCGTGCTTGGAGCCGAGCTGTAGGAAGTCAGAGGCTGTATCAACTGCAGGACGCAATCCCTTAACCAGCCAGACATAATACAGCAAAGGGGAAAAGGTCACTCTTGTTATTAGGGAGACGGCCAAGCGCCGCTTGCGCGCTTGCAAAAGCGAGAGAGAGCGAGCGAGCGTGTGAACGTGCGAGCTCGAAGCTGCGGCTCGTGGCCGGTTTCAGGCTATTTACCGCGACTCTCTCGTATGTGCCCCCTCCTATCTTTCTCGTCCCCCCTCCTCCCCCTTTCCCTCCTCCCTCCCCCTCCTCTCTTTCTCTCTCTCCAACGCGCTCCCCCCTTCTCGATCTGCGGCTCTGCAACAACCTCCCTCTCGCAAAGTGCAAAGCAGCCGGGAGACAGATTGGGCTTTGTCGCTAATTTCCCAGGGTGAAAATTTACAAGCCTGCGAGTTCAAGTCAGCGGGAGGGGGGAGGGGGGAATGGAAAAGAAAAGCATATGCATATGCTAGACATGAGCAGCGGGGACAGCGGCAGCCGGCGAGCGACCCACTGGCTCACGCGCAACGTGACCTCTGGCGCGGAGAGAGCAACTCTGCGCTGCCCAACCGAAGCGCAGCTTTAACCTGAGAAGAAGCCTCCGGTTTGAATCTGCTTCCCAGTAAGCATTCATAGGATCCGGCTGCAGGGCTCTAACGCCCCCTGACCCCCTCCCCATCGGGCTGGCTGGTTTTCTTCTGTCCTAAGTGGGTGATCAAAACGTCTCGACTCACCCAGTTTTAAACACCATTTCCGCAACGCCTGCAGACCTCAGCACCCATGCATGGTCACACACACTGCTTTCTTACTCTCGAGAAAAAGTGAGATTGTGGCCGGAGAGGAGTAGTGGTGGGAAGCGGGCCGGGGGGGGGGTAGAGTGGCGCTTTCAGGACCGTTATGTGAGAAGAAAGTCTTCCTTTTCGTGCGCAACAAAACTTTCCCGCGCTAACTGAGGAACTGCCAATAGCGCGCTTTTACAGAAGTGCGGACAAAGGACCGCACTTTGACCTCCGGTTTCCTCTGCATTTTGACACTTGCACAAACAGTAGATCCCACTGCACGTGGTTTGAAAGCCTGTATTGGGCCGAGCTAAAGGATCCTTTCAATTTTTCTTTTTTTCTTTTTTTTTTAGGGTGGGGGACATAAAGGGGTGTGACAGAGATGCGTTCTACCATCCCTCTCCATGCGCCATCGAACCAAAGCAAAGGCACTTTACCTGGGAGTCAGTCCCGATGAACTCAGCGGGACTTACTCCTGAGTAAGCATGTATTGGACAGTGTTCTGGCTGGACAGTGTTCTCGAAGCTACAAACATGTGTCTGACCAAACTGCGGGAGGCAGTGGAAGACAGGAGAGCCTGGCGTGCTCTGGTCCATGGGGTCACGAAGAGTCGGACACGACTAAATGACTAAACAACAACAACAAAGCATGTATAGGAAGGCTCTTGCCCCAGACTGCTGCCCTGAGCAAAGGCGCATCACAGAGGCACTGGAGACAATAGAGGTGTTTAAATGACAAACTGCAATGTTGATTCCTTACCCCCACCCTCAAAATCATAGGATATTAAATATTTGTCAGCCCTGCTGCCGTGCCTTTATATCTTGCCTTTTGCAGGCTCGAGCCTATTTATTGTGTAAATAACCACCACCCTCTCAGAACCCCCGCATCTTCTATTTTTTAAGAGTCAACCCACAGCTGGTAGAGAAGGGGGGAGCGGGGGTAAAAACCGATTAAGAATTTGTGAATGCAGTTTGCAGACTTCAAAGTGTTCCTCTGTTGTCTGCCATTAGGAGCCTCACACTAAGATTGTCACAAAGCCTTTTTTTTAAAGATGTCAGCTTAGAATTCCCCATCCTTTTTTTTTTTTTAAAAAAAGAATGACACCCATTATTAGAGAGGGTGCTTTCAAGACCCCCAAGAAAAGCTTTTAAGGCCTTGGAGAGATTTGACATCCTTCCTTCACCCTCTTCTCTCTCCCCTCTTTCTCCCCCTCCCGATAATCCAGCAATTCAGATCAGAATAATAATAATAATAATAATAATAATTAAAGCCAAAGCAGGAGTGCAATGTGTCTTCTCTTGAAGGCACACATTTAACTCCTGGGTTTTCTGCCCCCACCCCCCGCGCCTCTGCCTAGGACAGTTCTTCATTTAATTTAGCAAGCTGGCACTCATGCTCAAGCGCTGCGAAACCCAAAGTGCACTCTGATCCAGGAGTGCGCGCGCGTGGATGTGTGTGTGTGCGCGCGCCTCCAAAAGCAGCACCCCCCCCCGACACGCTTCCTGTTGATCCGATTTGCACAAGTGACGAGGGAGAGGCGGTAGCCGAGACCTGACACCCGGTTCCCTTTCAGGCAAGAGGGCGAGTTTTCATCCCAGCCTGGAACCCTCCAGACCGCCTCTGTTTACGCGCTGCATCTACAAACACCCCGCCTGCCCCTCTCCGAAGTCACCCAGCAAAGTGTGTGCCCCCCCCTCTCTCTCTCTGCCAAAGCATTCAAGAGGAGGGGGAGGAGAGAGAGAGACGGAGAGGTTATGTGTGAAGAAAGGGAGAAATAAAATCAGAACAAATGGTACAGCTAATGAGGACAATTAAATTAATTATGTTAAAGGAGATGAAATTCTCTCTCGCGCTCTTTTCTCTCCCCTCTGCCCGTTCCTCCTCCTCTCCTTCCCTCTCTCTCTCTCTCTCCAACCTCCCCCCCCCCGCCATGATCTGTTACCCCTCGCTGGCAACGGCGCCTCCGTAATTCATGGCAACTGATTAGTGCATCTATGCAAATCTTTGTTTAAATCATTCAACTAATTAAATGATGGGATTATTCCTCTGCCTACGGTGACATCATGCGCAGTAATTAGTACTCTATTTGGACTGTGGCAATAAGATACCCGGTGTCAACACCATCCTGCAATAGACATTAAGCACTTTGTCACTTTTGGCGCTGTGTGTGTGCGTGTGCGCGCGTGTAACAAACAGCTCCGCATCTAATTGCAATCGTTCCCTGTTTCTCCCCCCTCCCACTCCACCAATCAAGGGATCTTTTTAAAATAAAGAGAGAGAAGGGTGGGGGGAGTTGGTGAGTAATATGCCAAACCACATGTGTAAAGGAATAAAATAGAATAGTTAACATTCAGCTCCACGCCATTCATTTCCCCCTAAAATGTAATGATAATTAGATGGGTCATAAAATGCTCTTCTTTTCATTATGACTGATGAAATGCATTAAAGCTGACAGGGTATTACCTGACAGTAATTAGGTTTTGTCATGAATTAAATTATTTGAAAGCAGGCTCTTTCCCCAATCATGCAATTTACAGCAAGAATATATATATATATATATATATATATATATATATATATGCGCTCTATAGCAAAATAAAAAGAAGGGAATGAAGGATAGTAGAGGCTATAGCAAAATAAGGGAGTAAGAAGAGGAAAAGCAGTTTCTCCCTCTTTCTTCAGAATCATATGAATTATTCACACACAAGCAAGGGGTGGGTGGGGAGAAGGAAGAGGGGAGAAAAGTGAAGAGGAAGTGGTTTATTACTTTAAAAAGCACTTTGCACAGATGTGATCGGTAGTGTTGTGTCGGAGATGAAAAACCAAAGTACCCAAGGTATGTGTGAGGGGGGGGGGCGGGGGCGAGAAGAGGAGGCAGAGATACAGGCGAGAGCCAAGTGATCTAGTTGAAGAAGAGAGGCACGCCGACTCTGGGGCGAGGAGGACCAGAAACCCTCCTCAGCTCCGCTGCTTTCGGGCTCTCCCCTCCGCTTCCAGCTCTGCCGTTTCCAAATACCTCAAACCGGGATCGCCACAGAAACAGGATTTGTCGGTATTGTTTACTTCCTCACGTTCTTAAAGACTCAAACCCAGACGGACAAAAAACACATTCCTTTCGGTTCCCTCCCTCCGTCCAGTGGAGTTACAGATGGAGGCCGGACACACAGTGAAACATCACAATCTTTATTTTTCTTCCCCCTAAAATGTTTCAAAACCATCACCAACAACTACGGTCCTTTTTCTTTTACCCTCCTTGCTGGAGGATCTCTCCACACATCTTCCTTTTTTCCACTTTCCTTTTTTTAAAAAAATGCACGTACAATTTTGCAAGGTGGTGTTATTTAAAAAGGATGTTAAGATTTTCTTTTTAAAAAGAGAGAGAGAGAGAGAAAGACTTACCTTTGTGCAAGAGAAGCCTTCTGCAGGAAAAAATAATAACGTAAAATAATTCTTCCAAGTTTCACAGCTTGGGCACTTTTGTCCTTAAAAAAGTCACCTGCTAATTCTTGAAATTAAAATTTTTCCCTCCCCTCTGATCAGTAATATTTTTGTACAGTCCCAGAGAGAGATGCCCGTTGTGATGTACACCTCTTATTGTGGAGCAAAAAGACAACGAACATGCAAGGAGGGAGAAAATAAGATACCAAATCCTGGTGGTTTTTTTTTTTCTCTTTAAGAAAAAAAATAGATGCACGCACCCCCTCAGTTGAAGTGCAAAAAACTATACTTGATCACCACATCTCCCCTTCTTCTCCCTCACTTGAGTTCCAGTAGCATCAAATGGGAGCAAAATCCCAGATTTTTCCGCTTTGCTGCTGCCTGCTTTCTTTCTTTCCTCCCCCCCTTTCCTTACTTTCTTCCCCAGCTGAGCGCAAGACCTGAACGGGCCAGCTCTCCTCCTTCAGTATTTAAACACCTCCACCAGGTCCCTAGTTAGCAGCTCTCTTTGGCTCATCCAAGAAGCTGACAAGTACGGTTAGAGGAGCCTGTACATGTTGCTCTAATGGACCTCATTAAGTTCTACTTACAGATGTTCTCTTAACATAATTGATCTGCGGTGAGTTGAGAGGACTGCAGCTTATTCCCTAGCCCCCAATTATGGTTGGGTAATTAGATCCCCAACCTCCAATTTTTCACATTCACCCTTCTAACATCCCAAAATATCAAAGTATCTCTTTCTCACCAAAGCTCCCTTCCCTCCCCTTACCGGACTCCACTCCACTCACTGTATTGACAGTTAGATCTACGCTAACCTTTGTAGTGACGCCAGTTTTAATGGTGCATTCAGTCCATTGACAGAACTCTGGATTTTCCCCCCTCCTCCCTCCCTTCCTTCGCTCTCCTTTCCTCCTCCTCCTCCTCCTCCTCTTCTTCTCCTTCTTCTTCCCCCCTTTTTTTAACCCTCAGAAACAAAAGGGTAAAAAAAAAAAAAAATCTAGCTTGTATAGTTTGTACTTTTGATAAAAGGTTTCGCTGATGGGCTTTGGCAGTAGAGGTTCTTTTCTAATGTCTTTTTATCTGAATTAATTCCTCAGATGAAAACTTTAAGGAACAATGAAGAAGAGAGGTATTGCTCTGAACCGGTGAGAAGGGTGGGGGGGAGGGAAAAATTACACAGCACACCTGGGACAGATGAAGCCAAACTAGTGCTTTTATAATGCCAATCAGCGGGGCTGTTATCATCCCTCTAATTAGGAAAGCAGCCTAAAACAGAGAGCACTTGGGGAAATGGTAATGTTATGGTTTTGCACTTAAAAGGGGAGACATTTCCTACACTGTAAGAATCCAGGATTGGGGCTGACAAGTCCTTTAATTAATGGGCAGGATTCCCCGTGTGTGCACGTTGGGAGTGCATGTTTCAATTCATAAAAGTGGACAAAGGGGGATATTTGGGGAGAAAGGGGGGGTGAGCAACTGTGTCTGTGTGTGTGTGTGTAAAGCACAGGGGGGAGGGGGGAAGAGTCCATTAGTTTTGAAGGAGAACAGAGTTCACAAGCTACCTTTATTTTAACCCCCAAAGGATTACACACAGAGCTGCAGTGAGCTGTTTGCCAACGGATTTGAAAGCTACAGTGGGGGGAGAAAAAGCCCAAGGCCATCAGGCAAACAAAAAGTTTGGGAGAGAGAGCACATTTGGAATCTGAGAATGCTGCCTCCACCTCGCTTCTGATCTCTCACTTTCCTTTTGGAAGCTGCCTTTGCTTTCTACGGAAACTGGCCCCAAGTTAGCCCAGTAGAGGGGGCTCATGGGACCAAATCCGTGGCAGGCAACTTCTACGCCGGGTTGCTGAAATGCTCCATTTTCTTCCCAAGTGATGGGCTAATCTGCGGCAGTTTCACACAAGACGCGTGGCTTTGTGCCGTGGAGACTGGTTGTCTGAACAGACTGTCGTGAGCAAAAATATATCGCAAGTTGGCAGCGCCATCACAGCCTGTCTGGAATTGGACTGAGCCAAGGCACAGAACAAATCGCACCTTATCCCTTCTGCATTGTGATTTGGGCAGCTTTAGAGATGTGGGTAAAGCAACCTGGGCCCACATGAGGAAGCATCTGCTACAGGCAGGCAAGTCTAGTGAACTGGCCTTCACACAACCCGTTTGGTCTTTGATTTCAGACCCCCACCGACCCAGTGCTGTTTGAACTGGCTGTTTGACTGCGCATGTCTTGCACCTCCAGTCTGATCCTGAGCATTTGGTGTGCAGCAGGGAGTCAACTGCAGGTGGCGGGCTTTGGAGTATCAGTGAAGGGCAGCCAATTGCCAATTATTTAGCTTATTATTACAATGTCCCCCCCCCCTAAAATCACCATGGCAACTCGCTTTGGATTGCATGGCTCAAGCGCCAACATTTCATGGTCCTTTTCTGATCAAAGGAAGCTGTCTTCTACCAAGTCAGAACATGGGTCCATCTACCTTGATATTGTATACAGTGACTAGCAACAGCTCTCCAGGGTTTTAGGCATGGGAGCATTCCAAGTCATCTGTGGAGATGCTTGGGATTGAACCTGCGACCTTCTACATGCAAAGCAGATGCTCTACCGCTGCACTATAGTCATTTCCTAAATACAACCCTTTGAGGTTGCAAGGGCAGGCTGATAGTCTTGGAACCAACCAATGTGTTGAATAAACCAAAAAACACACACCCCGTATTCATAGAATTGTAGAACTGTAGAGTTGGAAGAGACCCCAAGGGTCGAGTCCAACCCACTGTGATGCAAGAATCTAAACTAAAGTATTGCTGACAGATGGCCATCTAATCTTTGCTTAAAAACCTCAAATGAAGGAAAGTCTGCAACCTCCCTAGGGAGTCCGTTCCACTGTCAAATAGCTCTTACTGTCAGAAAGTTCTTCCTGATGTTTAGTCAGAGTCTCTTGTAATTTGAAGCCATTTATTTGTGCCTTACTCTCCAGAGCAGGAGAAAACAAGCTTGCTCCATCTTATATCTGATAGCCCTTCAGATATTTGGAGATGGCTATCATATCTCCTCTCTGTTTCCTCTTTTCCAGACTAAACATAGCCAACTCCCTCAACTGTTCCTCATAAGGTTTGGTTTCCATACCCTTGATCATATTGGATGCCCTCCTCTGCACACATTCCAGTTTGTCAGTATCCTTCTTAAAGTATGGCATCTAGAACTGGACACAGTATTCCAGGTGTGGTCTGGCCAAGACAGAATAGAGCAGTGCTTTTACTTCCCTCGATTGGAACACTATACTTCTGCTGATGAAGCCTAGAATAGCATTAGCTATTTTTGCTGCTGCATCACACTGTTGACTCTTGTTAAGCTTGTGATCTACTAAGACCCCTAGATCCTTTTCACATGTACTGCTAGTAAGCCGGGTGTCCCCACCCTACATTTGTGTATCTGATTCTTGCTGCCTAAGTGCAGAACCATATTTGAAGTTGGCTACCATATCTCCCCTCAGTGTCCTCTTCTCCAGGCTAAACATACACAGCTCCTTCAACCATTCCTCATAAGGCTTGTTTTCCAGACCCTGGATCATCTTGGTTGCCCTCCTCTGCACATGTTCCAGCTTGTCAACATCCTTCTTAAACTGTGGCACCCAGAACTGGACACAGCATTCCAGGTGTGGTCTAACCATTCTTAGAGGCTTACGCCATCTCTAATTCTGCATCTTTCATTAGATATATGGTACCTTCTGCATTGTACTTTGTACTGGAACATCACCACACAAATGTACTTGTTTGGCCAACATCGTTTAACCCTTAGAACATAGGATGCTGTCTTATTCCAGACTGTTTGCTCATCTAGTCCAGTAACTGTCTGCTATTCCTACTGGCAGAGACTCTTCAGGGCATTTCCCATCACATGTTACACAGGAATACAAGTCAGACTCCACTCGTCTAGCTAGCTCAGTGTTGGCTACAATGACCAGCAATGGCTCTCATTGGTTCCAGACAGTTCCAGCCCAAAGTGGAGGTGCTGGGCACTTGAACATGGAACCTTCTGCATGCAAAGCAGATGTCCTACCACTGACCTGTGGTCCTTCCTGAAATATGCCCACTGAGTTCAACCAGCATGATTTCCAAGTAAATGTATTTAGGATTGAAAACCTGAATTCTCTTCCCCCACCCCCACAATATACTTTACTATTGGTGGGGGGGATCAGTCCTCTGGACTCTCAAGCAGCCGCTATCCAGGATTGTAAACCAAGTTGATGGAGAAAGCTCAAAGGGGCCAGGTGGAGAACTGCAAACTTCTTTTCTGGGAGGGCTCCTGCCCCCAGCGCACAGTTATCAGATATAACTCTCCCCATCATGCTAGGAAGTGCCTTCTCTACTCTGTCTCTGCCTTTCATTTCTTGATCTCTCTGCTCCGCACAATCACATCTTATTTATTTATTGCATTTATTAGTCGCCCTGTGACAAAAAATTCTCAGGGCGATGAACAACGTGAAAATAATTCAACACTACAAAAAAAAATGCAATAAAAACACCGATCATATAACAGCACGGAATACAACACAGCCGCAAATAACAGACCAGAGATTAAAACAAATTCAGCCAAAGTCATAACATCAAAAGAATGAATACCACCAAAAAAAAATCACAGTGGGATAGTTTTATTATCTATTTTAATTATGGATGTGTACATTTTAATGTTCTGATGGGTTTGTTTTATTATCCGTTTTAATTATGGATGATTATTGTTTGTGTTAACTGGTTTTTATACTTTGTAGTCTGCTTGGAAGCCTCTTTTGTATCAAGCAGTATATAAATTAATTGATAACAATAGTAAGTAATAATCTTTATGGGGTTTAAAGCACAACATTGTACCATTGTGAATGCTAACAGTAAGCTGTTAAAACTGTAAACCTGTTAAGCAACACATTTTTAAAGGCCTTGGATTTCCTTTTTTTCTTGAAAAGGGTTTTCACCCGGCATCAAAGAAATAGAAAAGTATATGCCAGGTATATCCTCTTGGGGGAAGTGTTCCATAACCATAGAGCCACCACCAAACAGCCCCACTCCTTCATGGTCACCCTCCATAGCCCGGCTTGAGAGGACACTCAGATGAGGGCCTCAAATGAACTGATGACCATAGAATAAGAGCTGATCCTTCAGGTTTCAGGCTCCCAAGCTGTGATTTACAACCTGCCCTTTGAAGTGAGCCCAGACATGGACTGGGAACCAATGAAGATGACAAAAGCATTGATGTGATATAGGGATGGGGGACTTCAGTCCTGGCTATAGGTATAGGTATCTTTATTTGGCCATTGGGACTCTCCCTAAGCCCCCACCCCACCCCATCTCCAGTGCTGCTCTGTGCTCTCCTCAAGTGCCTTTGCCAGACTGGAATGTGTCCTTGAACTGTAATCATGTCTCTTGCTCACCTGGGTGAAGGAGGGAAGGGTGTTGGTGTTCAGCAACCCCTGACTTTTAAGTGGCTGGGATGTAGTCTACAGTAGAAAGGTAAGAGTTGCATCTGTTGCTCTGTCCACTTTGGCCTCTGGTCTCACCTGCCACTGGCCTGTGGCCCCCAGAAAGTTCCTTGTGATGGAATGTGGCCCTTGGATTGAAAGTTATTCCTTACCCCTGGTGTAATTTGTTTGTACTGGTGGGAAGTTTCTAAGCACAATAGGAGAAGAATTGTATATGCCTCAGCTCTTTGGATGAAGAGGGGAACAAAAAATTAAAAGAAATGTGCAGTGTGTGTATATAATCTTATGCCTGTAATTGTGTACTTCAGAGTAGACCCCATTGAACTCAATGGAACCTCTTCATCAGAAAGTGTGCATAGGATTGCAGACGTAACTTTGACACTAAGAACCAGCCACAGTTCTGCAGTGCATCTGAACTCAGAGAACTGTGGCTTGTTCTTACTGGGGGTGGTTGAAGAATTTGTTAAATTCCAGCAGAAGAGACATGATTTGTACCTTCCAGACTTACTTACCCATTGTTTTCCATGCTTCCTGAATGTTCTGATGCACTTCTTGCCTCTTCATTTTCAGGTAATAGGCTTAAAAGTACACAGTAAGTGCAAATTTTCATATAGATTCCCCACCTTAAATTGCAGATCAATGCAGAAACTTGTTGGGAGAGAGTAATGTTCATGGGAAAGTCACACAGTTTGGACATAGAACTAGGGATGGAGGAATCAATCTCAGTTTTACTCAGAGTAGACCCATGAAAATAATGGACCTAACTTAGTCATGTTCATTACTTTCATTGTGTCTACTTAGTTGACTACCATCCAAAGTTTGTTACAACAAACTAGAATCAAGCTGTGGTTTCAGATCCTCTGTTGCTGTAGAAGTTTAGAATCATAAAATTTGGATGCTACAAGGAACCATGGTTTGTTCTTAAACTGAAAGCTTTCATTCTTCTTTAAATGCAAGAGAAGAGGGTAGGAGGGGGACGGCATGTCATGCAATTCTCAGGTACACCATGACTCATTCACAAGAGCGTAAACCACATTTTTTTTTGCATGTGATTGTCTGAACCAGAGTTTTGCAGACTTTTCAGAGGACTTCTCTGTCATTGTTTCTCCTATTTCTAATTTCCTTTGGCACACATTTTTGGTGAGCTGTCTGCAGACCTTAGAAAAGCAGAATAGTCATGTTTTAAACAGCAACATGTCTGTGTTGTTAATGCGTGTACACTGGCACACACTAAGTGCATCTGGGCAGAAAAACCACACACAAGTTTCAGCTCTCATTTAGAAACTGCCAAGTTACAACAAACAGCTGAAGAAAGGAGTGGTGGGGCTTATAATGGCAGCAGTGAGTGACCTCTTACTGCAAAGAAATACAGACAATAACAGTTTACTGAACAGCTGAAAGCTATTCCTAATGAATTGAACAAACTTATCCTGAAGGGGGAGAGTTAAGAGAGCTCATGAAAAACATGGCTCTGAGAAATTACAGTGAACAACTAAACTTTAAAACACTACCAATTTTCTAAATGGCCTTTTCACATGCATTCGCAATCGCTACTCCTCTCTCACATGCTTATGGGGAATCAAAGGAGATGTTTCTTGTTCTTTGGGATAAATGGTAATTTTGAGTCTCAAGCAAACAAAGCAATTGGGGGTAATGACACCACACCCCCGCCACACCTACGTGCTCTCTCGAAATTAGAATAATAGGGTTCATCTTATCCGTCTTGCCTTGGAAGCGAGCCCTGTTGAGCAAATTTGCGTACGGCAGTGCGCTATTCTTCTCTTCGCTGAATAGTTCAAAAGAAGGTTTTTTTTCCACAGAGAAATGGCAACCAGATTGGCCTCTCCCCCTCTCCAAGAGCCTATTCTCTGCAATGATTCCTTTCATCCAGAACTGGCCTATGCAACTTAATTACTCATCACAATACTTATATTCCGTCTTTCCTTGTGCAGTTCCAAAGCAGATAACTGAAATAATGAAAGACAGCAGAAGCAAACCAAGCCAACACAATTTTAAACAGGGTGTGTGTGTGTGCGCGCACGCTCAAATGTGAGCAGTAAAGTCCAGCCTCTGCAAGCCAACTGCTGAACTATAATGGATCATTTGGGAGAGTGAGGTGGCTGTTTCAGGTAGTGAGTGCTGGGGGCTTCCTCTTCTGTTGAGACTTACAGTTCACAGAGGAAGTGGGCAAGTCTAGTGTCTTCCAGGCAAGCACAAAAGCAAGGTCCTTCTAAGCAGACTTCAGGACCCTGGGCAGCACCCAATGGGCCCTGGTGGTTCAATCTTGCTTGGCTCACCAGGACAGAGAATCATCTGAGGCCTTACAGAGGCACGCAAACCCTTTTCTGCATTGAGTCTCAACTCCATGAAGTAAGCCAGTTTTTGGGGTGTTTTTTTTAAGGGTCCTTGCCTGCTTCTGTATCCTTTGACTTCTGTGAATACTAATAGATTCAGGGGTTGTTGGGGATTTGTCCCCTGAGTCCAAAGATGGTGGCATGGCTGTGTTCTCCAGCTAGAGGAGCACAGGAGAAGCTACTGTAGACTCTGACATGGGGAATGTTCCCTAGACCTTTGAGTCCTTCTTAGAGTCTTGTTGGACCCCAGGATCAGGCCACTAGGAAATAGCTCCTACGCCTCCCACTCCCATTTTATGCAGTGCCATGCATGCATCAAAAAGAAAGATTTATAGAGCCTTGGATTGATGGCCTTGCACTGGTGAGCTGTGTCCAACCTATTTGGAGGGACTAGTGTTAATTCTGGTTAAGAGGGAACTCTGGTTGGCATTGGTGTATCGCTTAACTATGATGAAAGGGAGGAGATGTAGAACGTCATAAATCTCTGATCTGATCCTGATCTTCTTACTGTGCCTAGTGTTCCATTCATATTGGCCTGGTGACACAGTGTGATGGAGTTAAATTCTTTTACTTACAGGATGGCCAGACAGACAGGAAGAAGAATTGCTGGGGGAAGTGTCTTCTGATTGTTGTGACCACATTGTATACTCAACAGGTTGATTCCCCACCCCCTTTGGTTGAGAGTTACTCTTTCTTTGGTAATTATGTTTAGTGAATAAATTGCCTTTCATGTTAACTGCTGAATTCCATTTTAAGTGCACGTTCCCATTTTCTGGCGTATCAAAGAGAATCTGTTGATTTTAATTGGGCTCTCCTTAGGCTCATGATCTGGCTTGCCAGACCAGGCTTTCAGAGCTCTCTTACCTGTAGTAAAAAGGGCTATGAAGCATGTGGTTCTAGCTGAAATTGTTCCACTAAGCCTTTCCAACAGCTAGGACTGTGCCTTGGCAGGAAAACCTAGTAGTTCCATGAGACCCAGTTTTTGGCAAATGGAGCCACGGATTTTCAAGGATCCATTGTGTTTTGTGTTGTGTTTGAACAAAGATGGGGATTTATTTGGCAGTTTCATTCAATTCCACGTTCCTGTGAAATTTCAGTCAAGGGGGTGCTTTATTTTGTATTATTATTGGCAAATTGTTAACATCACGATCGATTGTGAAATGCTCTTTATAAAAACCCAACAAAAGCATGCCAAAATATGCACGGCTGGCTGAAAATATTTTGCTGCAGAAGCAGAAAATCAAAATGGCACCTTCCCAACTGATTGATATGGGGCAGTAACATTATTTGAAATAAAATTCTGGGTGCAATAATGATTCTGTGCTGTGCGGTCATGCTCCTTGTCATTCCGCACCAACCTCTGCTTGTTAATCTCATGGTTTACTCCAGGGACAGTGAATCTGGACTTCCAGATGATGTTTGACTCCAAATCCCATCAGCTCTAACCAGCATGGCCAACAGTCAGGAATGATGGGATTTGGAATCCAACATTATGCAGCAATTATTACAAGGAGCTTCCCATTTGATTTGGACAGTGGCTATAGATGCCAGTATTGAGAAAGTGAATAGTCTGGTTGTTAATAGTCCAGCGTGTGGATTTTTAAAATCTTGCATTACCTGTAATTGTGATGGCCAGTGCTTTCCAACTTGTCAATAACCACAGGAAGGGAAAGTGCTGTTGTGCTAAAGTCCTGCTTGCAGATTTTCCCCAGGCACCTGATTGGCTACTGTGAAAACAGGATACTGGACTAGATAGATGGGCCATTGTCTTGATCCAGCAGGATTCTTCTTCTGCTCATGGGCCTCATACCAGTGGATGTATGCAAAAGTGGATGTGGACAGTCATACACCACTCTCCATCCAGGCAAGCAAAATTTAGTATCTCAATTCAAGAATGCAGGTAAAACCATTAGAGGAGAGTCCAGGGTCAGTGAAGGGTATGGGCATGGGGGCTCTGGGCCTGGGCAGAGATCCAAGGGGCATAAAGAAATGCTTGGAAGGTCATTGAAAGGGATTGGAAGGGGGTTGGACTCGATGGCCCTTGTGGTCTCTTCCAACTCTATGATTCTATGATTCTATGATTTAGCTCCTGGTCCTGAGGTCCCTCACCCCTGGTCTACACTGACTATCCTGTGAATTCCAGTTACTTGGATGCAGATCAGTCCTGCTGCTAGAGAGTCTCAGATCCCACCTGAGTGGAGAGGTGGAACATTGAACCTGCAAGCTGCTACATGCTTTGCCCAGTGGTGTAGCGTGGTGGGCCACAGGGTCAGTGGCCCTGGACACAAAATCGTTAGGGGTGCAAAATTGCAACACCCCATGCTGCCTCAATACAGCTGTGTACTTCTGTCATTGGGCTCTATTTAAAATGGCTTCCCCATGCGAACTAGGAAGTGACCTTGCTGGACAGTGTAATGACTCTTATTTTCTTATTTCTGGGGCTGTGATCTCATGTGTGATGTGGACGCCATTAGGCAGTTTAATTTGCATGCATACTTTATCTGTTTCCCTCCCTCCCACACGGCCCTGGGGGCTGGCAACCCACCCCGTGCCATGGGCTCTGCCACTGAGCCACAGATTCCTATTGCCCCCACTTCACCATTAAAGATGTTTAATTATCCCCGAGGCTTTCTCACCCAGGGCTGACTGATCATCATGGTGGCAGCAGGTGAGTGGAGTATAAAATAGAACATCATGTTGCTCTGCAAGAAACAAAACCCTTCCACTTTCTAAATCAGAACTGGTTCCTTCTATGCTGTACTAAAGAAGTTGTCAAAGAGATAAATGTATGACTTTCTTTAGGCACCTGAAGGCAACACTGTATTGTTATGCTTTTAATGTCTGATGTTCTGTGTTGTGGTTGTGGTGGTGGTAGTGTTTCTGGATATTGTGTTGGAGAATGTCTAGGGGAACCCAGCCAGATGGGCTGGGTGCAAAAAATAGATTAGAATTATGGAATTGTAGAGTTGGAAGAAGAAGAAGAGCATAAAGAAGGCTGATCGCCGAAGAATTGATGCTTTTGAATTATGGTGCTGGAGGAGACTCTTGAGAGTCCCATGGACTGCAAGAAGATCAAACCTCTCCATTCTTAAGGAAATCAGCCCTGAGTGCTCACTGGAAGGACAGATCGTGAAGCTGAGGCTCCAATACTTTGGCCACCTCATGAGAAGAGAAGACTGCCTGGAAAAGACTCTGATGTTGGGAAAGATGGAGGGCACAAGGAGAAGGGGATGACAGAGGATGAGATGGCTGGACAGTGTTCTTGAAGCTACCGGCATGAGTTTGACCAAAGTGCGGGAGGCAGTGGAAGACAGGAGTGCCTGGTGTGCTCTAGTCCATGGGGTCACGAAGAGTCGGACATGACTAAACAACTAAACAACAACAACAACAACAAGAGTTGGAAGGGACCACAAGCCTCCAACCCCTATAGTGCAGGAATCTGTTGCCCAGTGAAGGGTTTGAACCCACATCCCTGAGATTCAGAATCTCATGCTCTACCGACGAAGCCATATTATTATAAGTAGCATTTCCTGAGCTGTAGCTCAATGGAAGAGCCACCTGCCTTGCATGCAAAAGGTCTCAGGATCAGTCCTCGGCATGCCCAGGTAAAGCTGAGACAGACCACTGCCTGAAATACTGGAGAGATGCTGCCAGACAGTGCAGACCACATCAAGCTAGATGGACCAATATTCTGCCTGGGTGTAATGCAGCTTCCTTGTTTTATGCTCCGCATTTTAACAGCCCTTCTTGCGAGGCTACTTCTCCTCCCGTTGATGTATGTCCCCTTTTCCTTGGCTCCGCACCTTTCTAATCTGATTCCACAACTTAAAAATCTTACGAAAATTATTTCCCTTCAGTGGTGTTCCGAGGTGTTTGTTTGCCTCTTATTTTTTATTATTAATATACATGTAACTGCGGGGGAGAAAAAGCCTGTGCTGATTCATAAAGTAGATATTATGCTAGAAATCCCACGCTGCTGCCTGCATTTTCATAATTCTAAGTAGAGTGTTTATTTATTGAAATTTGTAACCCACTGAGGGCACATTAATCTCTGGGGGAAGGATGCACGGGGCGGGTGCCTGGTGGGGAGGGAGAAGAGCCTAGGTTTGGGAAAGGACAACATGCAGTGGTCTGCAGATAAGAGAGCGCTGATTAAAAGCATGCTCGACGCAACACTTTGGCGATAAAACTGAAATCCCTCTTGGAAATACATCCACTTAAAAGCATAATTCTCTGCATAAGTGGAACGCTTTAGGTCCTCTATCTGCACCCTCTAGATTACTCAAATAAAAGGGGCATTACCAGACTACTAGGGAGTGGGAGCCCTGCTCCTGGCCCCATCTCCAAAATTGAGCAGGCTGCCTAAAGGTGTTTCAGACCAAGGGCCACATTCCCATCTGGGAAACCTTCCGGGGGCCACATCCCAATAATGGGAGGGGCCAGAGGCGAAAGAGGACAGAGCAATGGATGCAAGTTTTCAGACCCTCCAAATGTCCCTGTTTTCCAGGGACAGTACCCCGGATTTACAGAAGCCATCCCGGTTTCTGATTTGATCCTAGAATGTCCTGCTTTTCCTCAGGATGTCCCTATTTTCACTGGAGAATTATTATTTGGAGGTATGGAGTTATCTGACCCCCCCCCCAAGAGAAGAAAACCTTTAGAAGACATCTGAAGGCAGCCTTGTATAAGTTTCATGTTTTGTTATGTTTTTATGTATGTTGGAAGCTGCCCAGAGTGCAGCTCTGATGATGATGATGATGATGGAATAGGATATCCCTTTTTTCATTGGAGAAATGTTGGAGGGTATGAGTTTTACCTTCATACAGTGGGCTAATTTCTGCACATGCTCTCACACCCCTCTCTGTCCTCTGTCCAAGAGAGCGAGAGGCATTATCAGAGTTGAAGGACACACTCCAGCCATGCAAAAACACCCACGGATGGGATAAAGTAGAGCAGGCGAGTGGTGTGGCCTGTGGACAGTGCAGAAGAGCAGAATTGGCTCCCAGCCCTAAGGCTCCCCCCCCCCAGTTTAAAATGTGGACGCACCCCCCCCCAGCTATTCCTACTGCAACCAACCTTCTAATTCTCTCAGCAAACTCTCAGTGAAGTGTTTGCCACTGGAATGGATGCACCAAGGGACTTCTCATATCTAGTGCTTCTGAAAGAAACAAACAAAAAAACCCACCCCTCCATTTAACGGCACCAAGGTTTCCGTAGTTAGCAGTGTGATCCCGTAGAAAACATGAGGCTTCTAACTTTCCACAGTGCCCCTGTCAATTAAACAATAAACGGCAGAGTCTAACATATGGACCAGTCTCAGGAGGTAACTCTGGCATGCGTAATTAGCATGATTTGTCACCATGTAAGTTTCAGACTGTACAGTTTAATTAAAACAGGTAATGACAATGGGGCTATATATTCTAATCAGTGAAATATGTCTGCTTTAAAAAGCATAAGGGCTGCATTCTGAATTTGGATTTGTGTCGTTATATCAAGGACATGTTTGCACAAGAGTTTTTCATGCTTTTAAAAATGCAGGGAGCTGTACCAGGGCAAGAGAGCAAGATACTATGATGGGAGATATTGTGTAGATCTTTACACCATTTGCAACAACTCTTCGATTCCTGCAGAGCTAGGATAACCTGAGAGTAGGGAGGGGCGAATCTCTCCATTTTGGTTTCTCTCTGTTTCCCGCTTTTCCAGTCTTAACCACATCCATTTGTGATTTTTTTTTTGAGTCCTCCTGAAAATAAGGCTTACTTCTGAGTAAACACATTTAAAGCTGGTCTATGAGTGTAATTTTAATTTGAGTGAATTGTGACCAATGTTTCTACACCCAGTTACGTTCATTCAGACCATACTGAAACAAAGACATTCAATTACGGCAGGGAAATTTCCTTAACATCTTGAAATTTATGTGCGTGATCTTCCACCATCAACACCTGGGAGTACACAGTTTCTCAATGGGAGCTGGTTGATTTCAGAATCTGATTGGGTGCTGAGTCTCCTTTTTTCACCAAAGCTTTGTGATTCAGGTCTATGCATTCCGTTGAGGGACACAAACACCAAATTCTATGTGAAGAGAGAGTCTGTGCATGTGAGGGCAATGCATTGCCTTTAGGTCGGCAATTTTAAAGCGATAAGTGTGTGGGGATGAGAAGTCCAGTTCTTTAGCACGGAAAATTTTTATTTCACAGAATGCCTTGTTTTAATAATTATTTTAACAGTGTATTGCACTTGGTTTTATTCTTTATGTATTTTGCTTTTTGAATGGCTTTGGCTACTGAAATAAACCATAACACTTCCCATCAACCACATACACAATCAACACAGACACCCAAAACACAGACGCACACATAAATGGAGGCACCACACAACACCCAAACTGGACATCCCATGGGACACTTGAAATACACTGAGAAGACACACAGCACATGCAACCCCTTCTTTCCTACCCCGGAATCTGATTTCTTTCTTTATTTCTTCTTTATTCTCTTTCCTTCCAGCTGCAAATTCCAGGCCCAAGGCATTTTCCTTTAGCTCCAGAAGTCACAACTGCTCTGATAGCTACCCGTGATGTGTGAAGTATAAATGCTTAGATAGTTACCGCAGATAGGAGTTCTATTACGGAAGTTCAGTCTATCTATCTACAGACTAAATTGTGCTTTGGCAGGGGGAGGATGGAGCAGTCGAGCTAACGTTGTCAATCTTTTCTTCCACTCTCTAATGCCTCGGATGTGATATTTACTGTTGTTCAGATTCCTCTCGTTCTTCTATTTCAGCAAATAAAGTCCGGGAAATGGAATACTCAGTAGGTACATTGTATTGCTGCACATTTTTTTACAGCGGGGATGGCCAAAGAGCCTAACCTTATGAGTAGCACAATAACATCCTTTTAGTTCTCGTATAACCCTGGCTATCAAACTCCTATGGAAGGAGTGGTGCAAGTGCCAGCGGTCTGCCAGAATGTTATTTATTTATTCTATTCTACTCTATTTGCTTTTGTTGTTAAAATGCCTTTCATTTTGTTATTCATTTGTTGAAACCACATCCTTATTCCCACTGGTTTTGATTCTTTCCATTAATTTTAATTTCCCATTGCTTCCAATGGCAGACTCTTCTGCTGCTAGTAATATCTGTGTTTTCCATCCAGCTTTCATAATTTTTTCCCCAGGCCTTCTGCTACTACTTCGAGGGATCAGACTTATCAAGTGTCAGATGACTGAGATGGGGGGGGGGATGTCCCCATCTTACAGGCAGTGGGTACATAGACACACTAACAGAAGCCAGCCTATTAACTGAAATCTACATGGTTGCTGTTGTGGTGGTTTAGAGACAGCTTCCTATCCAAGGATCCCGGAGCAGTTTACCAAACAAAATTGCAATACTAAATGTCAAAACCTAGAATATCACTGTGGTGTAAAAGTTAGTATTTTGGAGTATGACCTGGGCAACAAGGGTTTGAATACCCACTCAGCCATGAAGCTCACTGGGTGATCAGCCTAACTTAACACACATAGAACATAAAATAGAATCACAGAACTGGAAGGGACCATGAGGGTCATCTAGTCCAAGCCCTTGCAATGCAAGAATCTTTTGCCCAGTGTGGGGCTTGAACCCACAACCCTGAGATTAAGAGTCTCATTCTCTACCAGCTGAGCTAAAATGGTTGTTCTGAGGATAAAATGGGGAGTGCGAGAACCATGTGACCACCTTGAGCTCCTTGGAGAAAAAGGTGGCATATAAATGAAATAAATAAGTATTAAAATATACATAAAATCTGAATAAAAGCAACATGTTATTGAAAATGTTTGGGCAGAACAGTGTATAGAGAGATGCCCCTTCAGTTATCCAGGCCCCAAGTAATTCAGGGTTCCGTAAGTCATCACTAACACCTTGAAATTGGACCCAGAGCTTCTTGGCAGTCAATGCAATTCTTTTAAATCTAATGTCTTCTGGCTCTCTATGTTGCTCCACTTAGCAGCTTGGCCACCACATTCTGCAGTGGCTGTAGCTTCCATGTTGTCTTCAAGGGCACCTTCATGTAGAGCACAGCATATTTGGGAGATTACCAGGGGGTGAATTAATGTGGTCAGGCTATCAATGTCCAGAAATTGGCAGTGTCTGGTAGACCAGCCAAAGTTGGCCAAAGGTACTCTGAGCCACTGAGGCAGCATGAGCTTCCAGCAACAAAGCTCAATGCAGGACTTGATCCTTCATGAGATTCCTGCATTACAAGTTGTCTGCTTAACTCCTCAACATGAGAGCCACTTATTCACAGGGCCCCTGTCTTGTTGAGACTGAATCTGTTATACTGGCCTTCATCCATCCCAGTACAGCATCCAGACAATGGCCTAGCATCTGGACAGACTTTCTGGACCCAGATGAAAGAGGGAAATAGAGCTGAATGTCAATAACATACTGACTGCATTCAACTCCAACCCCCCTGCTGCCATCACCTAGTGACTTCCTGTAGATGTTAAATAGGACTGGGAACAAGATGGAACCATTTGGTATTTCACAACACAAATCGTACGGAACAGATCAGATGTCCCTCACTGCCACTTTCTAGAACTACCCTTGCAGATAGGAGTGGAACCACTGTAACAACATATCTCCATTTCTCATCCTGCAGAATCTACCTGATAGTTTACCATGGCTGATGGCACCAAAAGCCACTGAAAAAGCCAAGAAAACCAACAAGGTAAGACTCCATCTGTGTTTTTCCTGGAGAAGATAATCCACCAGTGTGACCAAACCCTAGACTGAAACCAAACTAGAATGGGTCTAGATCAGGGTTTCCCAAACTTGGATCTCCAGAAATTTTTGGACTGCGGTTCCCACCATCCCTGACTGCTGTTCCTGCTAGCTAGGGATGGTTGGACTAGTAGTCCAAAAACAGCTCGAGACCCAAGTTTGGGAAACCCTGGTCTAGATAATCCATGGCCTCCAGGAACGGAAGGTGTCCAGCCACCACCCTCTTGAGGACTTTGCCTAAGAAGGGGATATTTGCAATGGGACAGAAGTTGCCATATGACATCTGAGACCATCAGGGAGGTTCTGTTCAGTAGGGGGCACACTAATGCCTCTTTTAGGCCCCACTGTCTGACTAGATGAGCTATATGGACAAATAGTCTGACCTGAAATAAAGCATCTTTTTATGCTCCAAATGGCCCTTCTTGGTGGATGCCATTGCAGGCCTTAGTGAGGTCCAGCAGAGTAAAATGTGTCAGCAAATTTGGGAGGGAGGAAGATCTGACAAAGAAGTGGCTGTAGTGTATATTGTGGGCTTTCCTTATATGGCGCCGAGTGGGCTGCTCCCATGCCCACTTGCAATTCACCAAATGGGCGAATGGGCCGGATCTGCTACTTGGGCAGCAAGCTTGGTCCAGGGACCTCCTTTGCTGCTCAGAAAGTAGCCAAAGGGGCTTCCCCCATCAGACTGCAGAGGCCAGAGAAATGCCAGGCAACTAGAATCATAGAAATCGTCTCTGGTAATTTTTGTTCAGTTGAAAAAAAAAATTCCCAAGGGATATCATTGTAGCCTGAGCCATCGTGTTGTTGTTTAGTCATTTAGTCATGTCCGACTCTTTGTGACCCCATGGACCAGAGCACACCAGGCACTCCTGTCTTCCACTGCCTCCCGCAGTTTGGTCAAACTCATGCTGGTAGCTTCAAGAACACTATCCAACCATCTCGTCCTCTGTCGTCCCCTTCTCCTTGTGCCCTCCATCTTTCCCAACATCAGGGTCTTTTCCAGGGAGTCTTCTCTTCTCATGAGGTGGCCAAAGTATTGGAGTCTCAGCTTCAGGATCTGTCCTTCCAGTGAGCACTCAGGGCTGATTTCCTTAAGAATGGATAGGTTTGATCTTCTTGCAGTCCATGGGACTCTCAAGAGTCTCTTCCAGCACCATAATTCAAAAACATCAATTCTCCGGCGATCAGCCTTCTTGATGGCCCAGCTCTCACTTCTATACATCACCACTGGGAAAACCATGGCTTTAACTATACGGACCTTTGTTGGCAAGGTGATGTCTCTACTTTTTAAGATGCTGTCTAGGTTTGTCATTGCTTTTCTCCCAAGAAGCAGGCGTCTTTTAATTTCGTGACTGCTGTCACCATCTGCAGTGATCACGGAACCCAAGAAAATAAAATCTCTCACTGCCTCCATTTCTTCCCCTTCTATTTGCCAGGAGGTGATGGGACCAGTGGCCATGATCTTCGTTTTTTTTGAGCCATCTTACACAGGTATTATCTCTGATAGGCCTACCTGTTCATCTTTCAGAGGCTTCCTTAACTGCTCAGGTAGGAAAATGTAGATCCACCGGGCCATCTATTTTGAAGGATATGATAATGTCAGTGACTCCTCAGGTAACTGTGTGCAGTGCATCATTAGATTGCCACCGGTGAAAACCACCTTGGAAATTCTTGGCATGGCACATTAAAATTTATCTCCTCAATCATGAGGGCTGATTTCTTTTGAAAGCGTAAAGCCATAGGCTTCGCGCAAGAATCCTGAGAGTGCGATGAAAAGCTGTTGGTTCCCATCGCCATGACTCATCTACTACCAGGCCTGAATCCGGATCTGGACATTTTAAAGCACAGGTGGGAAATTGGGAGTGCTGCCTCCAACCCAATTTTCTGTGGCCCCCTGCACCTCCTGAAATTGTCTATGCTTTCATCCCACCACAGTTTCTTCCTTCCTGTCAATTTTCTCCTTATTTTCCCTAACTTTAACAAATCTTTCCCTGTACAGGAACATAGGAACTCTCCTTAAACTGAGTCAGGATATTGGTCCATCTAGCTCAGTATTCTCTGCACTGACTGGCAGCTGCTCTCCAGGATTTCAGAACAATGAGGAGGGCGTGTGTTTTATTTGATAAACATAAATTTTTAACGTTCCCCCTGGTTTTATGACTTGGGGAAAAGAAGTATGTTTTTCCCTGCTGTCTGAGAACAAATAATTGGCAGGCTTCTGCTGTCTGTGTGAAGCACAGAAGGGCTGTACACAATGTTATTCCTACTTTGTGTGTGTGTGTGTGTGTGTGTGTCTGTCTACTCTGTACTTAGGAAGCTTATTTATGCCTAGTCAGTCCATTGGCCCACCTAGCTCACTAGTGTCTATGTTGACTGACAGCATCTCTCCATGGTTTCAGACTGGATGCATTCCTAACCCTACTTGGAGATGTCATGGGGGATAGCCTGGATAGCTCAGTTGGTTAGAGTGTGGTGCTGGTTACTCCAAGGTTGCAGGTTCGATCCCCGTAGGGGCAGGGAGTGGGACTAATACATGATCCACAGGGGTCCGTTCCAATTCTATGATTGGGGATTGAACTTGAGACCTTCTGCATGCTAAGCAAACGCTCTACCACTGAGCTATAGCCCTTCTATGTGCAGAGCCTCCCCCCATCAACGAAGAAACTGAACCCCACTTGCAGTGTGAACTGGAGCAGCCCAGTCACAGGTTTACATCCTCATTGAGAACTGGACCTTGAACACAGGTCTTAAATATGAAGGCCACACACCGGGACATGCCTCCTCTGACAGAATTACTAATCTAGCCATTGAAACGCGGGCTCCCCTTTTGCCGCAGAGTTGCATGATGGGCCATGCCCACCCTGTTGAGAAGGTCACTTTTAATTTAGTTTTTAAAGAGTTGACTTTCAAAGCCTAGCAGTGTGTCACAGTTAATGGCATGCTCTTGTCTTAACATCCTTTCGTGTTATAATGTGCAGCAAGAGAGGTTTCCTTTTTTTCCTTTTGCCGAGATCAGATGGGACCGGCAATAATAGCAAATAAAAATCCAAATTAAGGGAAAAGAGCAAGTAAATAAATTTTTAATCATATAAAATTTAATACTTATGTTAAGAAAAAGAATATTAAAAGTCATTTTATATAGAGTGAATTTATATTGGAGCTGATTTTTTAAAAGTTGTGCTGCTTTGAGTGATATGATAATCACGCGCTTCTCTCTGACTCCCCTCCTCCACTTGTTCAAGGGGATTGAAATTTATATACGCAATAACCAGCAAAGAATCATAAAGGATCAGACCAGAGGAATCTGTCTCACTCCATTTTTTCCTGTCACTCCCATAGTGATTTTAATATTTTCCTGAAGTCTCCCTGCATTTGCCAGATACTAACATAGTTTTCAAATACAGTTGGCTTAAAAATAAGAGCTAAATGAGGTATGCTTCTTGGTAAACCACAATGCTGCCAAGGTACTACACTGAAAAATGTACTTATATAAAAAAGCAGGTGATTGGAGTCTCCTGTTAGCTGTAAACTTCACAGGTCTATAATTTAGTGTGTTGTGGGCCAGCCCTATCATTAGACAGAGGCAATCACCTCAGGTGGCAAATGCTAGGAGACAATGGAGGCAGGCCCCCCCCCCATTTCTCCTGAGCCCCCTGGACATCTTCTGTGTGCCACATGGCCTGTCCTGTACCCCCATAGCTAACCTGCTGTGATGGAGGAGAGCAATGGTGGGCACCATCCAGTTAGTTGCCTATACTGTAGTAAGATTCAATTACAGTGGTACCTCGGGTTACAGACGCTTCAGGTTACAGACTCCACTAACCCAGAAATAGTACCTCGGGTTAAGAACTTTGCTTCAGGATGAGAGCAGAAATTGTGCGGCAGCAGCGGGAGGCCCCATTAGCTAAAGTGATACCTCAGGTTAAAAACAGTTTCAGGTTAAGAACGGACCTCCAGAATGAATTAAGTTCATAACCCGAGGGTGCCATCTTGTCCTTTGCTTCAGGTAGCAAAATATCTTGGGCTGGCCCAATGTGAGACAGTCCAGAGCTTTAAATGTCTAAGGAAACTGACCTAGTTGGTTTGAGAAGACAGGGAAATGAGGTTTCGTTAAATTTTATTTGCATTGCCTGTGTCAGTAACTCCATCCCCCTTTTGTTGTCACACAGACTCTCCAGGAGCAACCCAGGAATCTGTTGCCTCAGGTTTGGTAGAGGATGATATTCCATCACTAAAACTTGTGGACATTCAGGAAGCTTACTGCTAGAAGATTCAGGACAGATAAACAAGATGTTAACTATGTTCCATAGTTAAACTATGGAATTTGCTTCCGAGGGAGACAGTGATGGCTGCCAGTTTAGATGGCTTTAAAAGGGGATTAGACAAATCCATGGAGGAGAGGGCTACTGGTTGGCCACTGTGAGAGAACATGACGTAGGACTAGATAGGCCTTTGGTTTGATCCAGCTGGCTCTTATGTTCTTCAGTGCTGAACTAAGACAAGGCAGCATCCCTCTCCATTCCATGTACAGAAGCCAACTAGACCAGTACAGTGGTACCTCGGGTTACGAACTTAATTCGTTCCAGAGGTCTGTAATTAACCTGAAACTGTTCTTAACCTGAAGCACCACTTTAGCTAATGGGGCCTTCCGCTGCCACTGTGCTGTTCTCATCCTGAAGCAAAGTTCTTAACCCAAGGTACTATTTCTGGGTTAGCGGAGTCTGTAACCTGAAGTGTATGTAATCCGAGGTACCACTGTATACTGCCCTTTATCTCAAGCAGGGAAAAAATAATCTTTGGCCAGCTCTGATATACCCTCACTTTGCAGTCAGAGAGGCAGTAAAATTGGGAGATATATTGAGACTTCAGTGGGCCACCATACCTGGATGATGGGCTGAAAATGCAGAGCAGAAAGTTCCCCTTAGAAAATCTTTGGCTTGAATTTGGGTAGTGATAGGGTGGTGGGCAGGGAAAGAAGGGGTTTTAACCTTCCTACTGGCAAATCTAATGGTACAGGGAATGAAGATCACAAGGAATTTTCCTAATGAAATTTATCCCTTACCTCTAAATTCCACAGCTGAAAATTTCAGCTGAAATTCCTCCCTCCCCCCATTTTGCTACTTGCAAATGGGTTGGTGAAGTGTGTGTGTGTGTGTGTGTGAGAGAGAGAGAGAGAGAGAGAGAGAGAGAGGGAGAGGGAGAGAGAGAGAGGGAGAGGTGGGTGGGTTGGGGGCAGATTTCAGCTTGACTAGATGGTTGTACATTCATACCTCGGGTTACAGTTCCTTCAGTTTGCACATTTTCGGGTTACAGACGTGCCGAAACCCGGAAGTACCAGAATGGGTTATTTCTAGGTTTCAGTGCTTGCACATGCACAGAAGCACTAAATCATGCTTTGTGCATGCGCAGAAGCGCCGTATCATGTGCATGCGCAGACGTGGCACTGCGGGTTGCGAATGCTGCAGGTTGCTAACGTGCATCCCGCACGCCCTCCCTTCAGATGTCAAGGCAATAATCAACTATTTTACTTTTAAAAGACAACTGAAGGCAGCCCTGTTTAGGGAAGTTTTTAATGTCTAATGCTGTATTGTTTTTAATATTCCGTTGGAAGCCACCCAGAGTGGCTGGGGAAACCCAGCCAGATGGGCGGGGTATAAATAATAAATTATTTTTATTATATTATTATTATTATATCCACTGTATTCATCTTGGATTGGCCTCAGTTGAGGAGGCCCAGTTTTAAGAATAGTTTAACTCTATGCAGGATTCTGGCCAATCATTATTTCCCTTTGCTTTTAGTATATGCACTCTCAGGAGCAGATATTTTGCAAAACTGGCAAAGCGCATTTGTTAAAACAGAAGATTCATTGTAACAAGCTGCTTTTGCTGGGGGGGGGAGGGGGGAATTTATTAAAAGAATAATGTTGGTGTTTTTTGATCCGATAGGAAAACCAGATAAATTTCCTTATTTTCAAATGTTCTCGTTGAATAAAGTAACTGAAGGACAATTCAGTTTAATGGCAGAACATTTCTTTCACCCGCTGCAAAGCATGCATTTATGTGAATGCCTCTCCACTTTCTAACACTGCTTCCAATGACTTTATTTTATGATCACAATATTATTTTATGAACATGAAGGAGGAGGAGTAGGAAGAATTCCCTGATGTTCACCTCTGAGAAGTGGGAAATCCCATAGAAAATCTTGTCGAAAGATCCACAAAAGTAGATCCTGACAGAAGTGAGCATGTGAGACATGTCTGCATTGTTAAATAGGAATGTTTTTTTAATTGCCTTTGAACCCTGCTCTTTCATAACTAAGGAGTATACTCTTAGCTCAGTTGGTTAGAGCATGGGGCTGATAATGCCAAGGTCATGGGTTTGATCCCTATATAGGTACATATTCCTGTATTGTGGGGAGTTGAACTAGATGAAGGGACTAGTTGCTGTTCCTTCCAACTCTACGATCCTCTCATTCTACCTAGGAGGCTGTGCAGTTTGTATGCAGAAAGGCCTAAAGTGACGGGAAAGACAGAGGAAGCTACCTTACACTAAGTAGAATATTTGTTCATGGATCCCAGTATGGTTTATCAGAGTAAATGGCAGCAGTTCTCCAAGTTCTCAAGTTGAAATCTTTCCCATCATTTGCTGCTGCTGGAGCCTTTTAGCTAGAGATATCAGGGGTTGAACCTGAGATCTTCTACATAAAAAGCACATGTCTGACCTTTGAGCCAAGACCCTCACCCTGACAACCTGGGTAGCTGCTGTCAATCACAGTAGACAGGGGTGGAGGAATCTGTGACCCACCAGAAGTTGATGAATTAGAATTTCTATTATCCTTGACCATTGGGGCTCATTTGAGTTGAAGTCCAACAATACCTGGAAGGATGCAGGTTCTCCACCCTTGAGGTAGAGCATAGTGGCTAGATGGACTGTTGGTCTTATTCAGTGACAGCCTATGGTCTGTACACTTTATGAGGCCCTTGGATTTCTCTTCTGTGACCTCTTTTGTCACCACTGTCTAATTTTCCTAGCCACTACCAAAGATTATTGCAACTTTCCCTTACTGCTAAAATCAGTTTCTCACTTCCTCCCTTCTTTCTCAGCCCATTTCCCTGCCTGAGAGGCAGGAGTATCTTCTAGCAGATGCTTTGGAAACTGTGCTCAGAGAGCCAGCAACAAAGTGTGCCAGGTAGTACGCTTGCTGGAGGGCCTCAGTTTACCTACAGCCTTTGTCTGAGGATGTTGGTCATTCGGAGCTATCCATGGTACTGCCCTACCTTTACCCTCTGGGCACCTGATGTGAATAGCTGAGCCTGGCCCTGGGGAGAGACTTCTATAGCTCTGGTGCCATGACTGAAAAGACCCTGCTCCTAGTGACATCTGCTGAACATTATCCAGCACAGGTATCTAGAGCAAGGCTTCTCATGTTATATGTTGTAAGTGTGTTACTAGAGTTGTCATACTTCAGGGTTCAGCCCCTTCTGCCAGTCTCTGGAATTTCATTTTCTGAGTCAGTGAACAGGATACTTCTTGGCTCTAGTACACCTGCATCTAAATTCATCCATGGGAACCCCAATGGTCCATGCTGTGTAGACAGTGGTGGCGGAAGGCAAGGAGGCTGCAGGTAGGTGGAATCAGAGTCAATAACAGTCAGAGCCAACTACCGTATTTTTCGCTCCATAAGACACACTTTTTCCCTCCTAAAAAGTAAGGGGAAATGTCTGTGCATCTTATAGAGCGAACGTGTGGTCGATCGCTGGCTCCCCTTCTGGCCCCGCCCAGGCCTCCATTGTTGAATGTTCTGCAGACGGAGGCTGCTTGTTTTCCCAGTGACATGTGACTGGCTGATTAGATTATCTGTCTGGAAACTGTAGAAACGGCTCCCTTTCCTTTCCTAAAGAAGCTGCAGAACTGTGAGTTGAACCCCATAAAAACAGGATTTTTTCCCTTTGCAAAGTAAGCTCAACAACTTTGAGCTGATCCTCAAAAAAGGGGTTTTCCCCTTTGCAAAAGAAGCTGTGCAACTGTGAGCTGATACTCAAAAAACAGGGCTTTCCCCCTTTCCTCCTCTAAAAACTAGGCGTGTCCTTTGGTCAGGTGCATCTTATGGAGTGAAAAATACGGTAATTCTAATCCTTCTCTCTGTTGTGTTCTACAACAGCAACACTGAGACCAAGGAGGAGGAAGTTGACAGCCAGTGCCACCCTCTGGACTTGTTGCAAGATGGTGGTGGGACTAGCTGAGAGCAGATGGAGGTTGGCAGGGCAGTGTCCCATCCATTCATCTGTAGCTGCAGAAGCAGGTCTAGCTGCAGGCTTGAGGACACCCTTGGCACTGAACCTTCTCCTCAATGCTCATGAGGAATAATCGCACATAGGGAAATGCACCATGGCATTCCTGTTCATCCTAAATGGTGCTTCTGTCGACAGCAAGGCAAGCCATCGGGGTGATTGCCCTCTATATTTTGCAAAACAGTCACTGCAAGGCAAGTCTTCTCCGAGACCTCAGTGTGCTTTATGGCTTCTAAGTGACATGTTCCTCTACGGCACATCTGTTGGATTCTCAGGCTAGCTTACCTAGAGGAAATCATTTCTTCAAGGTCATGCAGGGGTTCTGCAAGGCGGGGGGGGGGGAGAGAAGAAGGCATTTTTCACTGCCCTTGGTCTAACCGCTAGACCATGCCCCCAAATGCTGTGTGTTGACATCTCCTTGTGTCTGGCTATCATAATAAAACATGATGAATATAAGCCCAAATGCCAAACGGCGAAATATACCCTAGATTCAAAGGAAACAACATCACGGGCAGTTGCTTTACCCCCCTTTCTTCCCCCCACTGGGGAATTTTTGCTTGTTCTCACACATTTCTCAATAAATCTTCATTATTGCTTTCTCTCTCCCCCAACCCGTCGTCCCTTTCCTCCCCACTTTTAAAAAGGCTACTTCATGAGCCAATGACAAATTTCCCTTATATGTTCCCCCAGTCATACATTCCATTGACACAAGGACCCAGCTGCATTATCTGGAGAGCAGGAACATGCCAACAAGATGATTCAGCCAATCAGAGCTGATGATATTGTATTACCAGTTTCATAATGTAAATGAAAAAAGATGGTCTTCTTTTGATGAAAGCTGTAAAGTAGCTATTGTGCCTGTTTGGTATTGCAAGGGCCAAATGTATTATTTATGCAATTTTCCTTTTTCGAAAAAAAAGAGGGGTGGGTGGGAGAGAAAGAATAAAACAACAACCCTGAAAGAGATTGTTTCGTTTTATAGCTTTCAGTCAGAGCTCTTGTCTCAGGAATATGTGCATGCCCACATTTTATCCAGCATTGAATGGGTAAGGCAAAATGTGATACCATATATTCAAAAATGGATAGGATGAAGATGTTATTTTCAATTGGTGGTGGTGTTGGGGGGGGGGGGACCCAACTGCTTTAAGAGGAAAGGAGAGAAATGAGGCCCCGATGATTTTTATGATATTGTTGCCATTTGTGTATGTGTCAAATTGACTCATAGTAAAACCAATGTACATTCCGATAATTGTTCTACTCTTCTCAAGGTCTTTGGTAAACTCATTTGGATCTTCTCATCTATTGAAAAGAATGGGAGCATTTTGTTAGATGGAATTTCAGCGGGGGTGTTTTCAGGTGGGTGGACAATGGAGGACATATCAGTTAAACAGTTAGATATATTTGGAAGCGCACAGCTATGTTGGTGGTGCCCATTGGAAATGGTAGGAAGAACAGCAAGGAGGCCAGAGCCAACTAATTCTTCCTCCTTATGAAGTTCTGCAGGGGCAAAACTGATATGAAGGAGGAGGAAGCTAACAGTGAGTGCTACCTTCTGGACTGGTTGCAAGAAGGCAGGCAAGTGGGCAGTTTGAGGTTGATGGGGCAGTGCCCTGTTTGTCCTAACACTGGTAGAGAACAACAGAAGGTCCCAGTTTCAATCCCTAGCGTAGCAAGTCTAGGATTGACCTCCACCTGAGACATTGAAAAGGATTAGATGAATTCACAGATATTGCATGTGTTAATGGTTATTTGCCACAAGAACTTAATGCTAGTGCCCACTGGGTGCCGTCAGACTACAACTCTCTTTATCTCTCACCATTGGAGCTTCTGACTGGGGTCATAGCTGTCAACGTTCAGATTTGAAAATAAGGGATCAGCAGCCTTGAAAATAAGAGATCAGCAGCCTCACCTGTCCCGGGGACGGTCTAACAATCCGGGATAGCAGCGGGAAGCAGCAGGAAACGGCACTGGAATAAGGGAATTTCCCACAAAAAAAGGGAAGGTTGACAGCTATAACTGGGGCTGATGGGAGCTGTAGTTCAGCAACATCTGAAGTGAACCAGCTTTTCTGTTTTTGCTCAATCTAACCTCTGAATCAAGAGGCTGAGTATGAGATGCTAGAAGATGGCAATAGGGCATGGCTGCTTCCATTTTGTGATTTCCCCAGTAAGACTGTTAAGAGTGCGGGATTAGACAAATATTTGGCCTGATGTATCATAGGCAGCTCTTATGTATTAAACACTTTGACTGCTGTTATCAGTTTGGCTATTTGGAGAATAAAAATTAAGTACTACATCACATTATCCATTGTAACCTCCAGAAGAACTACAGGGGTTCTGAAACTGAAACAAACTTGTCACCATCCATTTACTAAGTGGTAAAGCATATGGTCGTGGTGGGGATATAGATTTTCAGTGACTGCCTGTTGTTTGTTAGATAAAATGATTTAGGTATCAAATGGAAACACAACTATGAGGACCGGGCAATTCTTCTTGTAGAAAATGGAAGGCAGACTGGGCCATTGATGAGTCCAGAAGAACAATCGGGCAAATTTGCCATTTGCTAACATGTTGTCATATCCCAATGTGACCAGCAAACAGAATATAGAATTTCCAGAGAGGGAAATGTCTTAGTCAGTTGCAGCCAAAACAATGAGGAACTTTGAGGCACCTAAGAATGAAACTATTCACACAGGAGCAGGTTGAGGAGAGTCATCAGTGGGAGTGGGCATGTTTGGGTCTACATTCCAATGCTGCCACCAATGTTTTCACATGTAAGTGAGCATGCATCTACTATGCATATCGTAGTTTAAAGGAGGTTCAGTGAGAGAGCATCAGCTTTGCATGCAGAAGATCCCAGACCCAATCCTTAGAAGCTGCACATTGTTGGCATCCATGTTGGGAGACAATGGAGGAATGCATCCTTCCCATAGGCACATCTGGGGGGAGGAGGCAAGGTCCCTCAAAAAATTCAAGAATGGGCCCCCAAAAAATCCACAGCGGCCATGCACACATGCCATGTGGCAAGCTCACCTTAATCCCACAGTCTGTGCACCATGCCCTGTGGCCAGTACACAAAACATCAGCATGCCATGTGATATATGCACATGACATCAACACATCATGTGGTGTGTCCATGTCACTCGCACATGTGGTGCAGCAAAGCCCCTTCAATCATGGGTGCATGGTGGCATACTTGGTCCTTTCAGAGATCCTAGAGAGACTCTGGTATGGAGAACCTGTGGCCATCCAGATGTTGCTGGACTCCATCTCCCATCAGCCCCAGCCAGTGCAGCTAATGGTCTGAGATGATGGGAGTTGTAGTCCAACAACATTTGGAAGGCCACATGCCCCCATCCCTGTTATAGAAATACAGGGTTAGGTGGATCCCTAGGCCTGGTAGGTTCTTATGCTGATGATTTACTGATCAGCTCAGAGGAATGCTACTGGAGATCTGCTTGTTTCCAGGTCCACTTTAAGCCATAGATGGTACAGCACCCATGGCACAGACCTGTTCAGCTATTATGACAGCTCAATGTTTTTTAGCGAGGAATGCTGTTATCAGTCTTGGTATCTTCTCTAATATGGAAGGAATTGGTGGCAAGTGCAAAACTGAATGCACTGCAGAACCCACAGGACAAAGGTGTATGCCATTAAGCATCTCAGGTTTCAGCTTTGCATATAGAACATCAGCGAGCCGCATCAGTCACATTCCTAAGTGATTTTTCTGCAATCAGAATTTCATTCATTACCCAATTTTCATGCGGTTCCCCTGGCATTTGAAATATGTTTTAAGGTAGGCTCCCCACAGGCTCTCCCCCTCCTGCAATAACTGATCTGCAGTGTCCAAAGACAGATCTAAATATCTTTGGTGCAAATTACTTTAGGCCGGCTGAGCAGGAGTCTCTGTCATCTTCATCACATTTCACACCTACACAACTGATAACAGATTAATATCGGGGCCTCAAATATTTCATCAGCATCTCCGGCGGAGGAACCTTGCATTATTTTATCTGAGGAAGCCATCAAGGGGGCTGGGTTGGCAAGGGGAGAATCCACAAAGGGAAGAGAGGAGCGGGGATTATATATGTATGTATGTTTTAAAAGTGAACAAAGGGGGAAGGAAAGGGAAAAAAGGGGGTACCAAACTTTTTGTAAGAAATAAGAAAAAAAAAATAGTGTGTCCTTTGGTATTAGGAGAAAAGCAACAAGCCTGGTTGTGGCAAAGTTCTCCCCTCCGATTATGTATCCACTTTTATTCAATCATTGTATCGCTCTATGGCTGACACTTGGTCAATAGTGCAATCTACCACTGATCAGAATAAAACAGGCATCCCAGAGCACCTTGGAATTTCATTAGTTTCTGTTCAGTGCAGTCTCCATACGTATATGTTGATTTGCAAACACAGTTTTGAAGCTCAATTCAGTGCCTGTTGGAACAAAGAGTCAAGGACCCTGAATGTTACTTTTACAGGATTCTTTTCCCCCCTCCTTGTTCAAAAATCATGATTAAAACATCTTTCTGTGCACACACACACACACACACACACACACACACACTTTATATTATATTGTGAAAGGACATAAACCTCTTGGCCATGCCTCTTTTCAAAAGATCTTGATAAAGGTGCTTAGACAATGCATGTATCTGATATAAACAAATCTTGACTGTGTTCATGGTCAAGAAGTTTGTGCTAGAACTGGCTTATGCCTTGTTTATTCACCCTTAGCATGAACAGTGTTAACAGGAGAGCCTGGAATATGAATAATTTTAAAACATATGTCCCACCTGTTTTCTGTGGAGCTCAAAGCCATTCATGTTCATACGATTTTCCCAGGCAGCCCCCCATCCAAACAATGTCAAGACCCAAGTCTGCTTAGCTTAAACTAGGCTGTTGCACTGTGTGCTTTCAGACTATGACCAAGGATCTTAGACCTGCCCCTTTCTGTGGTCACTGTGATACATTTTGGAGCTTCAAGAGACCACGGGAATTGTCTTCATTGGGATCCATGAATTACTGGCTCATGTGATTAACTGCAGGTATGAATGGAAGGTTTGTATATAGGGGCTTATGAAGCTACTTTATTCTGAGTCAGACCATTGGTCCATCCAAGATTTCCATGAGAGATCTTTCCCTCCCATACCTGGAGATGCTAGGGATTTAACATGGGACCATCCACATACAAAAGAGATGCTCTACCACTGAACCATGGCCCTTCCCCATGCTTGAGGTGCACTATCTGAAAAAAGAAAGAACCAATTACAAGCTATTTAAAGGCTGGTTCTGATGTTTCTTTAAGACAAGAGCAGGGTGTGGCAAAGTGAAGAGAGTCTCCATAACGCTGGAAGAGGTGGAACTTCTGTAAGATCCGGCCAATCATTCTGACATTTTAAATGTTTGTGATTTAGTATTCTCCATCTACACATGCACACACACACACACACACGCACGCGCGCACACACACACAATTTCCTGGGCAAGGAAGAAAAACAAACATCTCAGGCAGTAGATTGTTGGTAATGAAGTTACCAGAGCTTGCAGTAATTGCATTGTGGGGTTGTAGCAACATGCTACAGCATCCCTCCATCTGGCCATGAAATACCAGTTCAAATTGGGCTCTTTTCCTCCTGGAACTCCTACTCACATGACAGCAAACCTTGGGGCAATCGCATTTGTAAGTAGGGTTAGGAGCCTAGGAAGCTGCCTTACACTGAACCAGACCATCAATCCATCTTGCTCAGTAACCTTGATATTGACTGGCAGCAACTCTGCAGGATTTCAGGCAGGAATCTTTCCCAGCCCTACCTCAAGATGACAAGTATTGAACCAGGGACCTTTTGCATACATAGTATATGCTCTACCACCCAGCTACGACTCTTCCCTTGTGACCTGAGTGACCTCCCTGTACCTTCTGTGGTACCAGTGCAGTTGAGATTGCTACCATTCTGCCACTTGCCTCTTGCCTCCTTAGGTCCTTTAGCTGACACTCCTCCTTGATCTGAAGTGGTTTGCTTGCTGCAGTAAACTAGGAAAGAGGGTGACCGATTGAAGGGACCAGGAAAGGAATGCAGCATAGGTACGGAGGCAGCAAACACTTTTTTTGCTGGCTTACTGCTATTAAAAAGGCACAAAGAGATTGTCCACATTTCAAAGCAGCAAATGTACTTCAAGATTTTTGTAGCACTAAGTGAAACGTTTGCCCATCAATTTGATGTGCCTTTGTTCTGAAGAGCAGGCAAATGGAAGGGGCATTGGTTGCACACCTGTGCTTTGAACCACAACATAAGCAGATTCTTGTTCTCACTGGTGAGGAGTTGGAGCTCCAGTCCAAGGGGCCATTGAATCACAGCCTAAAATCGTTCAAAGAGCAATAGCAGCATAAAAACACCTGTATAGCAATAATTAGCAATTGATTGATTTAATAAAATTGTTTTCTTTGCCTGTCTAAGGTGGGGACTTGACTTTGGGAGGCTAATCCGCATGATGGGGGCCACCACCAAAAAGGCCCACTGGATTTGTGATGGTGGTGGGGGTGGGACATAAAGGAGAGCTTGAAGAGCAATAAAGTTATTGGTCAGGTTCATATGAAGGCTGGTGATTCTCGAGATATTGTTGTCTCAGGTTGTTTAGAGCTTTAAAGATCTAAAGAAAGACCTTTGAACTGAGCCCCCAAAGCAAACCTTTAGCCAGTATAGCTGTCTCTGGTCAAAAATCTTAGCATCTGTGCCTAGAATCACTGGAATCTTCCAGACTGTCTTTAAGGGCATGCATGAGTAGGACCAGTTATTCATGTGATTCAGATGACTCCAAAGATCAGAACATGACCAACGGTGCATAGGAGCTTTCTACAGGAGAGTGGCTTTGCAGTGACAACCACATCACAAAGATAATGTATGTGCCAACCTCATTCAAACTTAATAAAATTCTCCTGGACTTCAATCAGAATTTTCCTTCAGTAAGAATGTTCTGCCAGTATACTGGTCCTAGAATTTAGAGGTTGGATTTGGGGGAGGATTACAGCAGTATCCTTCAAAATTGCTCCCATTTAACTCCATTGGACAGGTTTCAGAAGCAATAGATTTTTGGCTATGACTGAGAACTTCTGAAAATCCCACTGTGGGAATATAAAATGAGAAATGCCAGGGTATTTAGTATCTTCTCTTTCTCCCCTTTTTAGGGAATTGATTCCACACTGAGGTCCTGTAATCCTCCCGGATTAGCTTTGTATTACTTTAAAATGTGATAGTAAACATAAGCACATATAAGGCACATAAAAGATTATCCTGGATATATAGTGGAGAAATGTGAGTCATTGGCATGATGTTGTGGAACAATAGGCCAAGACAAGTTTTAGATTCCTTCCAAACCAGGCTTGTTTGGGAACCACAGAGATGCAAGTGATTTGAAAAGTACCCATAGGTAAGGAATGAGAAAGTTGGTCCCATTCACATTTCTTTTTAAAAAAAATAATATTTATTACTTTTAAAGCTTACAAAAAAGAAAGAAAAGAAAAAAGACAGGAGAAAGAAAACAAAAAAGAGAGAAAACAATACAGAACAATATATAAACAATACAAAACACAACCTTAACACATTAAACTAAACACAATAAACAAAACAAAACAAAACAAAAACAATTTAAAAACATACATTATACCTTTTCCATACTCTATCTTTCATTCCCTTGTTTCATCGACCTCCTCTCACCTCCCTTTTTGTATTCCACTTCTATTAATTGTTTCAGCAATTCCTTTCCATCTTTCTCTATTTTCTGTCATATAAATGTCTTAACATATTTTTAATCTTATTTCCATTAAAACTAATATACATATTTAAGCTTAACTCCTTATAACATTTCTACTAAGGCCATAAAATTTCATTCCAACATTTTTCTATCACTCATTAATTTTACAGTATTTCTATATACAGACTTTAAATTTTCCAATTCTCTTCCACCATCTCCTCTCCCCGGTCTCGGACTCTGCCAGTCACTTCCGTCAACTCCATACAGTCCATCAACCTAGAGATCTTATGTCCGAGGCTCTTAACTCTTTTCCAAGTCCCTTCTGCAGGTCTTCTTCATATTCTTTGATGCTATAGAGCAGATCTTGGGAAAACTCCGACCCAACAATATTTTTATTCCTCCTCGACAGGTCAGCCAGATTTCCATAGTTAAAGCTAAGATCCATAAAGTATTTCAGGACATGTTTCAAGATTCCTCCAAATCCAAAGGCCCCCAGAACTCCAGTCTCCTCCTGACCCAAGTCCATGTCCCAAAATTCAGTTAATCCCTGCATGGAGGGATCTTTCCAGCTTTCCTTCTCCAGTCCAGGCCGGGCTCCGATCCTCAAAATCTGACTTTTTCTAGAATCAATCATAAAAGGCCTCAACTTATAGTCCTCAATTTGTCTCTGTAAGGCTGAGGCTCCCACTTGTATTACTTTAGGTTTGACAACAACAACTTTCTCCTTCTCCTTCTCCACAATTTGGTCTGCTGAAATAGATTCCTGTACCAAATCCTGAATAATTTCTGTATTGGTGCTCACTTTTTGTCCCAAATTAATCGCTTTTTGTCCCAAGTTATCAATTTTAGTAGTCATAACATCGGTCTTCTTGTGAAGCTGTTCCAACAAATAGCTTATCTTACATAATGCAGTCACTAAGGCTTCTCCTGTCGACATTCTTAAATGGTCCAAGGTCAATCCCTGATTCTCACAGTTCTTATCCTGCAGCTGGAGATTCCCCAGCTCCACTCTTGTAACAGTTTCCAAAGCTCCCTCTAGAGGGAAACAGTCTCTACTTGTATCAATCCTTTCAAGCACAGTTCAAAAAGTAAAGTTAGTTTCAATTTTCAGTTACTTTTCCTCCTTTTAAAACGCAGAAGAGGACAATGGAAACAATATATTTCTCTTATTTAACTAACTGTCAACATGTTTTATTCACAGACAATGAACTCTCCCAAAACTTCAATCTACTGGCAGCCCGTTTCCAGGTTCAGAGCAGTGGTAATTTAATTTTTATCACTCTCTCCTGCAGGCTTACACGACCCAAAACTTCCCCCCTCTTCTCCTGCTTCCAAGGGGGGTTTAATGATTTTAATCGATGGAAGTTTAATCCTTTACATAAGGCTTTCCAAGACCTTAGCTTGCAGCTTCTTTGCTTCAATCTATTTACAAAAGGGGAAGGCGAACTTCCTGTTTGAAACCTTCCCGTTTCGGTACCAAATTAAGACTTTTGTAAATCCAATTTTCCGTTCTACTCACGGGTAGTTGTTTAAAGTCAAATTGTCCACAGGAAAAAGTCAGCGCTCTCCAGCAACAGCAATGCGGCTTCGCTCCGTGAAAAAAGCAGTCAGTTCGAACCACCGCGCCACTCACCCCACGTCGCTCCAGATCCCCGAAACTGGGTCTCCCCATGAGTAGGGGAGGCACAAAAGGTGCCAGCCGAATCCCATGTTCACAGGCTTCTTCCGCCTGTGATTTTAGTGGGTCTCCGCCTTCGCAGTGGTGGTCAGACCCTGATTTCCACGGAGCAAATTCCTCCCGATCGGAGGAACTCTGCCATTGCCGGAGGCGCCAACCCGGAAGTCCGGTCCCATTCACATTTCAATGGGAACCTACCTAATTCAGATTTCCTGGAACAGTATGTGAATTGAAGCACAGCTGTTCTTCAAAATTTGCACTTTTCCTAATTTTATGACGCAGTTCTCTAACCAAACAATATATACAAAAAAGTGTATAATAGGGGGGAATGTGCACAAAAATGCATATATAAGTGAAAATAATGTCCCAAAATGCATTTGATTAGGGAGAATTGCTTGCACAAATGTGAAGATTAGATTAAATTGCGGACAATTTTTATTTTTATTTTTTAATCTGATGCAGAAATGTGGTGAACTGAATGAAAGACTGGAGGAAACAAAATGAAAAGTGGAGGGAATCCAAAATGGGTACATTGGTCAATCTCTATTCATAGAAGAGCTGTGAAGACCTAGAATAGGAATGAGTAATTTCTTAAAAGCCAGCAGAACTGTGGGTAAAATACAGGAAGGGATAAATTGGCCTGGATTCATGGTTCCAGACTCACCTATGAAGCTTGGTGCCCCAATGGGAATTTAGAATCTCTCATCTTAATATATAAAGCTGCCTAATATTGGACATTGACCTCTCTTGGTCAGTATTATCTACTCTAGTTGGCTCTCCAGAGCCTAAGAGAGATATTTTTCATGCCTGGCTTAAGGGTGTCTTTAACTGGAGATGGTAGAGATTAGGGGTGCCAACTTGAATAAAATATTGGGGGGCAGGTAAACCCCACCCCACACAATCAATCACAAGACACATAATGCACGCATCATTTGAATGGCAGTGCCCATTAATGTGGTAGGGCAGCCCCCCTCAAATATTTTATTGGGGGCGGCAAAGGGACCTTGACCCCTAGGAGTTGGCTCCTATGGTGGAGATTGAAGGTGGGAACTTATGAGTGCAAAGGACATACTCTGTGGGCATTAAACAAGATCCCAGCAGTCTATGGTTTTGCATCTGAATTCTGAACATTTGCCTGATCTCTGTAGCTCTCTTGTTGCTGAGCAATCTGAACAATTTGTGACCCTCTAAGCCAAATGCAACTCAATGTCTGTTATGGCCTTTCTGGGACTTGATAAACCTGGATTGCCTGCCAGGGAGTAGTGGGCACCAGACAGGCAACAGGAAATGCTGGGGCTGCGTTTAGCTTGGCCATGCAGGTCTGCTTTACATTCTGAATTATTTTGACAAGGGCGTGCCCATTGCCAAAGGTCTTAGTATACTTTTAATACTTCTAAAAAGTTAAGAGTGCCCAATTTTCATGTAAATCAATGGCAGTAATAGAATCATAGATCTGGAGTCTCATAGGCAGTGTTGGCTGGTGCGGAAGATAGGGAGAAAGAAGGTGGTGCCAGAGCCATGACAGGCACAGCCACTCCCTGATTGGTTGTAAGTAAGCAGGAAGGCAGGTGGGGGTTGGCTATGGGCAGGCAGAGGTTAGTGGGGCAGTGCCCCACTTGTGCTAATGGACCAGCTTCCACTGCTTGTAGGCCATCGTGCAACTCTTTGCTCAACGCAGGGTAACCAGGGCCAAAGCCTCTCCAACAGATGGCTATCAGAATTCTAGGTAATTGGTTATATTGTTGAGCTGCTAAACATATATCCTGCACGTGGTTACTCATAACCATACCACTTAATTCAACAGGGCTGAGTTGCTATTAAGCATGATTAGGATTGCAGCTATATTCAGGGATAAAATTCCATTGAACTTAGAGGGACACATCTCTGAGCAAATGTTTCTGAACACTAGTCCTATTGATCAAGAGATCATGAAGCATGTTCCTGATCATGGCTGTTGTTTTCACTGGTCTGAAGCGAACCCAGTACAGAACCATGTCATTGGTTCATTTGTTTTCCCTTTTCCTGCATGAGGCTTGTCTTACAATCTTAAATACTGCTTCTGAAAAATAAATAAATGGGTAGCCTTCCACTGTCCTCATTAGAAGTTTTACCTGCTGATCTGTTTGGTTTCTGATTGCTGGTTCTGCAGTAACACAAGATACATTTCTGAGCTTTTCTGTATGAACACCGTGGGGCAATTGTACCACCCAACTGTACCTTTTAAATAGTTAATATAATACTTTAATATTCAGTAATATGAACAATGCCTGCTCCCCCACTGTGTGTACCAATTGCTGATGGTTACCTCATATTTGCTTCATACTGGATTATTCCATCAAAATGCTCTGCTTTGCTGTCCAATCATTTATTTCATTGTTCTGTTGAACTATGTTGCAAACATATAGTAACTCTTGTAGGCCTGTGAAAGCTAGAGCGGTACATCCAGTTTTCTAAAAAGTATTTTATTTATTTATTCATTCATGTATTGCATTATCTATATAGATTCCCATTTTACACATGTTACTCTTGAAAGCATCATGTACCTAGCTGACATTACAAAAATGAATAAGATCTACGATGTGGTCAGTGATGAACGTGTAGTCCTGTTACAGAATACTTTGCAACAGGTGGAGCCAACATGGTGACCTACAGATGTTTTGGACTACAAATCCCATCACCCAACATGGCCAGTGGGAGTTGATGATGGGATGATGGGATGATGGGAGTTGTAGTCCAAAGCACATAGAGAGGACTGCACTATGTTGGCTACAGGCTACAGGGCTGGATTCATCAGGCTTCACCAGGCATCTGCTGAGACCCATACTCCCAAAACCACTGTACTGGAGCCCATTGGCTCTTTTGGCTGCTCTTTCTCAGCTAGGCTCAAAGCTCACAGGGAAGGTGGTCTGTGGCAGAAGGTCTTATGAGCAGCATCTCATCAGGTAAGACAGTCATGCCATAGAATCATAGAATTGTAGAGTTGGAAGGGACCCAGATGATCATCTAGCTCAACTCCTTGCAATGCAGGAATCCTGCCCAGAGCTATCCCTGAGTGGGCTCAAACCACCAACAGCCCCATGGGAAGACTTTTAATGTGGGCATCTGCATGGTTTCTCCTAGATAAAGGAATGTGGGCAGGGGGGAGGGGAGCCAGGAGCCTGTGCTGTATTTAGTGGGGGAAATACATTGGCTGACAGACCTATGATCTACTGGACAGCCTTGGGTGTGACACAGAGTGGAAGCATGAATGACTCATATTTTCTCCTAACATGCTTCCACATCGCTTCTGAAGTCAGGAGATGAACATAAAAAGAAGGTAAAGGACCCATGGATGGTTAAGTCCAGTCAAAGGCGACTATGGGGTTGTGGCACTCATCTCGCTTTCTGGCCAAGGGAGCTGGTGTTTGTCCACAGACAGCTTTCTGGGTCACGTGGCCAGCATGGCTAAACTGCTTGTGGTGCAACAGAACACCATGACAGAAACCAGAGCGCACAGAAATGCCTTTTACCTTCCCTATTTATCTACTGGCGTGGTTTTGAACTTCTAGGTTGGCAGGAGCTGGGACAGAGCAACGGGAGCTCACCCCGTTGCAGGGATTCAAACCGCCAAGCTTCTGATCAGCAAGCAAAAGAGGCTCAGTGGTTTAGACCACAGTGCCACCCACATCCCCTCATATCTCCCCGCCAAAGCATATCTCCCCATGCTTTGGAATAACTCTGCATCATATCCAAAGCCTAGGTGGGCCACTGGTTTGATCCAGCAAGCTCTACTATGTTCTTAGCCACCCACAGAGGTGTCCTTATGTCAAGTAGTGCAGGATAATTGTGAAAAATGGAAAGAGTGAATACTGCATGTCCCTTTGTTCAAAGGACTCATATACATATCATGCATTGCCATTACGTCCCTAATTTATACGGTCCCTGCAATACATCTTTCCTCAATGAGAAAAGTGAAGAATGCATTTGCAGGAAGAAGCCTAACCTTTCTAGAACTTCTATAATTTGAATGACTTCTGGATTTTGTATAACAGTCATTTTGAATGAGATGGTAATTGAATTATGAAATATCTCCGCCTTTGTTAGGAAGGGACCTTTCCCCTCTCCTCTGCATACATCTTTCTTTTCAGCTCAAGGTCAGGCTGTATTTGTTACATTTCAGTCTTCTAATGGGAAAAAGAATCCTGCTTAACAGCTGTACCTTCTGGCATGGACAAAAGGTGCCGGGTCATTTAATTTTGTAACAAACACAACACGATTGCTTGAGACTGTGCGATGGCTGATTAATGATCAGTGGAGAGGGAGAAGAATCAGATGATGTCTCAACTCCTTCTGGGAGCCAATGCACAGATTCTTTTCAGATGTTCTGAGAAGGGAATAAATAATGTGTGTTGGTTTGGCTTAAGTGTTCATTGTCAAGGAGGCTAGCTACATTCATCCAAGCACCCGAACACGGGGTTAAAAAAGCAGTTTGTTTGTTTTTTAGATGCATTAGAAGAATGTTGGAGGGAGCTTGGCAGAAGCAGAGGACTTGAGTTATCAGTAGCTCAAGATGGATGGCAAAAGCTTCGCCCCATAACAGGGATGAGGACATGTTTACCAGCTTGATGGGCGCATTTCCTTTCGAGCAACCATTTGGGCAAGCCTATGGTGTGCAAGATCAGAGTCAAAAGTGGACAGAGCAACAGAAAGTGCAGTCTCTTCTCTTCTCTTTGGCGATCACTCATAGCCGAGTAAGACTGTCTTCCATAAACACGGTTTTAACAATGAGTCCGTAAGTGACTGTGGAGGCCAGTTCTGGATCCACACGTCCTTCCACAGTGGGGACTTTGGTTTCCGGGGGTGGGGGAGTTGATCATGGTGTGGATTTGCCAAGCATGCCTTCCTCTTAGCATGTTTCTCCCTTGCGTCCTGAGTTTGAGTGTCTTCAAAGCCCACAACACCTTTGGTAAAGGCTGTTCTCCAATTGGAGCACTCGTAGGCAAGTGTTTCCCAATTGTTGGTGTTTATACTACATTTTTAAAAATTTGCCTTGAGGCAGTCTTTAAACCTCTTTTGTTGACCACCAGGATTACGCTTTCCATTTTCAAGTTTGGAATAGAGTAGTTGCTTTGGAAGACGATAATCAGGCATCTGCACAACATGACCAGTCCAACAAAGTTGATGTTGAAGAATCATTGCTTCAACACTGGTTATCTTTGCTTCTTCCAGTACACTGGTATTAGTCTGCCTGTCTTTCCAAGTGATGTGTACAAATTTTCAGAGACACTATTGATTAAATCTTTCGAGGAGTTGGAGATGGCGTTTATAAGTGGTCCATGTTTCACAAGCATACAGTAAGGTTGGTAGCACAATAGCTTTGTAAACAAGCGTTTTGATTTCCCTGAGAATGTCCTGGTCCTCAAACACTCTGCACTTCAATTGGGAGAAAGCCGTACTCGCAGAGCTCAGGAGATGCTGGATTTCGGCATCAATGTCGGCCCTTGTGGAAAGATAACTGCCTAGGTAGGATTGACATTTTCCAATGTTCTACCATTGAGTTGGATTTGCGGCGCTGCAGAGGGGTTATTTTGTACTTGTTGGTTTTTGGGATATTGAGCGATAGGCCAAGCTTTTCATAAGCGTCTGCGAAGATATTTAGGATGGTTTGGAGGTCATCCTCTGAGCGTGTACACATTATGTTGTCATCAGCATACTGAAGCTCTATGATGGAAGTTAAGGTAACCTTACTCTTTGCTTTCAGCCTGCTCAGATTGAAGAGCTTTCCATCTATTCAATATATGATTTCTACTTTGGTGGGGAGTTTCCCTTCGACAAAGCGTAGGATCATGACAATGAAAATAATGACTAGAGTTGGGGCAATAACACAACCCTGTTTAACACCTGATCCCACTGTGAAAGTGCAGTAGGCTACATTTTTCACCCAATCAGACACCCTTCTGAATCCTCCATCCAGGCCAGCAAGAAGTATGATTGGCTTCCACTCTAGCAAAAATCATTCAGGGAGAGTGCAAAGCAGAGTCAGTGAGTGACGTGGCTTGGGGAGAGGGTTTATGGATTGAGGCAGTGGAGGCTTGTCCATTAGGGCAAAAGGGGTGCTGCCCCACCAACCTCAGTCTACCGTCAATTGGCCCTTGCCTCTTTGCCTCCAGTCCAGGGGGCAGCACTGCCTGTCAGCTTCGTCTTCCATAGTCTCAGTGTTGTTCCTTGCAGGACTCAACATGGAGGGTGATGGGGGACAAAGCCAGAATGAGTGGATCCTGCCTGTCACTGGTTCTGGCTCCACATATTGTTGGGCTCCTTGCCTTCCGCCCCTCCAGTCCCAATGGGAAAGTCCCATGAGCCAGACAGAGGGGCCTGTGTGGCAGATTAGCAGCCAAATTCAACAGTGCAGATTCTTGCTAGTCAGCATGTGAGGGGTTAAGGCCACAGAGCTGTATTGCTGACAGGCAGGCCCATACAATAGAAATGCAGTTGGTAGGGAGGGTTCTACGTGATGTCATGCCCAGTGGCAGGGGATAATGGGAGTTGTAGTTCAGCAACATCAGGAGGGCAACACCATTCTCTTCATTGAAGAGAATGAAGCTTCTGTTCATGTGCAGATGGGAGCCCCTACACTCACCCTGTTGGATCAGACTGAGCGCATGCAGAAGACCTCATAGAGGAGCAACTGGGGGGAGGGATACCCAGTCCTCTGCGGAAATGGGACATCTCAGATTCACACTCCTTAGATGGTTGTGCTTTGGAACTGACGAAAGAAGGATCGGCAACTTTATTCTCATGCCCTATTTCATAAAGATTAATTTTTGTCCCGGGCACTCAAAGTTTCCTGTCTTCAAGCCAGAGGGCTGCCTGTCACATCAAGGTGGATTGCTTTAAAATTTGTTGGAGGTAGAGAAAGCTTAATATTTCGCCTACTGTAGAAGGTCTTTCAAACTATTATACCTGCGCAGAGCCAAGAGTAGAGAATTCTATAAAGAAATGAATTATTAATGTTGGCTTTCAGAGCAATAGAATCTCTTTACTCCAAGAGTAGCATTTCTTCCCTGATTTCTGACTTTTCCTCTTAATATAAAATACTGACCCCTTGGTAAGGTGTCCTTTTTTGAATCACAGATTTGCTGAGTTTCATAACGTGCTGCCTTTACTTTTAATCAGTGCACAGGTTCAGGATGGGGGGCTTGGGGTGGTCAGATTAAAATCAGAAGTAAATCTCCTTGAATGTTGGCAGAAATAAATAAACCAAACAACTAGGATGTAGAGAATGTGGCTTCCAGCTGAATATAGATGGACTAATATATATATATATATATTTCTCAAAGACTTCCTCCTCCCCGCTTCTCCATTTGCACAGATTTCCACCCGGACAAAATTGATTGCCAAAAGGAGGCATAATCCAGTGGCAAAGTTTAACTTTGTAGACCTGGTCACCATTACAGGGGCATGACATTAGAGTTCTTCTAATACACCTTCAGGAAATGTTAAAATACTGCATCTAAGAGATCATAGAACCTGACCAGCTTATTGCAGTAGGAGATGCTTATTTCTTTCCTCCAAACCCAAGCATATGGTCCTGAAGAGACCACCACACAGGAATGCAAAACCTACAGCATTCTAGATGTTGTATGACCAGCTCCTTTCAACCCCAGGCAGCAACACCCATGGTCAGGGATGGGGGGAGTTGGAGTCCAATAACATCTAGAGGGCTGAAACGTAAAAAACATAAAAGCTGAAACGTCCCACAAGACAAAAGTGGAAAAGGTATGGTAGGAGGGCTTTTGCAATCACATATTAGGTCAGAAACAAGGGAAAGCACATTATAGTCTCCCCACTTTCAATTCATAGAGTCTTTTTTCATAGTTTACATTCAGTATGAGCCAATACTTTGGCCACCTCATGAGAAGAGAATCATAGAATCATAGAATCATAGAATCATAGAATCATAGAGTTGGAAGAGACCACAAGGGCCATCGAGTCCAACCCCCTGCCAAGCAGGAAACACCATCAGAGCACTCCTGACATATGGTTATCAAGCCTCTGCTTAAAGACCTCCAAAGAAGGAGACTCCTTGGCAGCAAATTCCACTGTCGAACAGCTCTTACTGTCAGGAAGTTCTTCCTAATGTTTAGGTGGAATCTTCTTTCTTGTAGTTTGGAGCCATTGCTCCGTGTCCGCTTCTCTGGAGCAGCAGAAAACAACCTTTCTCCCTCCTCTATGTGACATCCTTTTATATATTTGAACATGGCTATCATATCACCCCTTAACCTCCTCTTCTCCAGGCTAAACATGCCCAGCTCCCTTAGCCGTTCCTCATAAGGCATCGTTTCCAGGCCTTTGACCATTTTGGTTGCCCTCCTCTGGACACGTTCCAGTTTGTCAGTGTCCTTCTTGAACTGTGGTGCCCAGAACTGGACACAGTACTCCAGGTGAGGTCTGACCAGAGCAGAATACAGTGGCACTATTACTTCCCTTGATCTAGATGCTATACTCCTATTGATGCAGCCCAGAATTGCATTGGCTTTTTAAGCTGCCGCGTCACACTGTTGGCTCATGTCAAGTTTGTGGTCAACCAAGACTCCTAGATCCTTTTCACATGTACTGCTCTCAAGCCAGGTGTCACCCATCTTGTATTTGTGCCTCTCATTTTTTTTGCCCAAGTGCAATACTTTACATTTCTCCCTGTTAAAGACTCTCCTCCCTGGAAGAGAGGGGAGTGGTTGTGGGCGGGAGCCCGAGCTCCGCCCCTAGCAGGGGGCATTAGCCCCTGCCTCCTCCATTCACCTGGCTGGCACCCACGCCCCTCGGCAGGCACCCAACCAGGTGCCTCCGAGGGGGCGTTTACAGCATCCTTTTGCTGCGGTGCCAGCTCCTCCTCGGCCTCATTCTCCTCTCCGTCGTCTCGTCGCGAGTCACCCACCCTCCACTCCCTTTGAGCTCAGGGTCTTAGTTCCTTGGCCTTGCTATGGACTTTAGGGTGGTCGCCCTGGTTGTCCAGGGGGCCTGGTAGGAATTTGTCCATTTGGCATTAGGCTTTTTGGTTTTTTCGCCTACCTCGTAGCAATCGTCACAACTTTGTGGTATTGGTGGGTAGGTTAGGCATTGGAATAATGTGTTGTGGTGTGTCAAAGGGCTAGGTGTGGCCACCGCCTATGCCTTCAATTTTTGGGGTATTCCGTTAAAGGAATCTGGCGGTCGTGTACTCTGTCTGATGCCTGCTTGGCGGGAGGCCATGGCATGACCCTCGGTGACATCAGGGGAGAGCCTATAGTTGGATTAGCATCAACAGGCTCCACCTACTGGTGAATAAACCCCCTTGTTTTGACATCCAATGCCTAAGCCAATACCTTTTCTCACTGCTGTAATCAATAAAGTTGTGGCCTTTTCTTGCCCATTAACCTTATATCACGTGTCCTTGTGTATTCATTCCACTTTGCGGGGGTCGGGTCCTCAAACCACAAAATTCATCTTGTTTTCCAGACTCCCTGGAAAAGACCCTGATGTTGGGAAAGATGGAGGGCACAAGGAGAAGGGGACGACAGAGGAAGAGATGATTGGACAGTGTTCTCGAAGCTACAAACATGAGTCTGACCAAACTGCGGGAGGCAGTGGAAGACAGGAGTGCCTGGCGTGCTCTGGTCCATGGGGTCACGAAGAGTTGGACATGACTAAACGACTAAACAACATGAGACACTATTGTCCTAGACTTTTGGGGGAAAGAGGAGGGAGAAAGAGGGAGGGAGAAGGTTGGGGATGATGATATTTTCAATCTATTGCATAGTGTTTGTGCAGGGGTTTTTTCTGTGCCAGCTTCTTGTGGGTAGGTCCTTTAGTTATACAGTGGTACCTCGGGTTACAGATGCTTCAGGTTACAGACTCCGCTAACCCAGAAATAGTACCTTGGGTTGAGAACTTTGCTTCAGGATGAGAACAGAAATTGTGCGGCGGTGGGAGACCCCATTAGCTAAAGTGGTATCTCAGGTTAAGAACAGTTTCAGGTTATGAACAGACCTTGGGAATGAATTAAGTTCTTAACCCGAGGTACCACTGTTTTTATTGGCATTGCAAGAGATTGGAGGGTCCAGGGTCTGGTTGGTTGTGTTCAGTTGGTTGCAGTGTGATTTGTTTGTATGTGAGGGTGGGGTGGGGGATGTGATGTCAGGTTAGCCATATTGATTTGTATGGTCATGGGGCAGGGAATATTTCATTGTCTTCACCACACCGGGTTGAAGGCATCCTCCTTTTTTTGTTTGTCCCCATGCTAGTTCAAGTTTGTTGGCTAATTTTCCTAGTTGGGTGGTTTCCCCATACATTTTGTTCTAAACCATCTGGCAGTGGTTCTTTAGGGTTTGAGCTGATGGTCTTTACTCATCCTACCTTGAGATGGCAGGGATTCAACTTGGGCCCTTTACCAAACCCACTTGAGCTTTCTCCCCTCACATCTTGACCTGGTGTGACAAATTACTCTCTGTTTTACTACCAAAGAAGTGGCAGAATGCCCACGCTAGTGCCTCCTTCGTGATAATTTGCAGAATGAAAGGACACTCACAGACACCTCTCAAGTGAGGAAGGTGCAACAAATCCCCTCCCCCACGCCCCGTCCATGAGAATTTCAGAGAAATCTGCCTTTTGATAATTTTCAAAAGCATGCTCTTTTCTCATTAATTGAAGGAGAATCGAGGGGTAAGAAAATGCAGGCGATGGCACTGGTATGGCGCTAATCCAAATTTTTGGCTTGTCTTTCTCATTCCTAGCTCAGCTTGCCTCTAACCTATGACCACACAGTTGAGCCTTTATATCAGGGGTCAGCAAACTTACCGTGCCTCGGGCCGGTGTCTCCAGTGCCAATCGCATGGTGGGCTGGAGGGCAGGGGAGTGTGTGCCCATACGCGTGCTCTCACAGTATTTCTGGTGCACTTCTGGGTTGGAGGAGCACCAGAAATAGCTTGTGCACATGTGCACGGGCCTCCTCTAATCTGGATGTGCACCAGAAATAACGCTTGTGCATGCGCAAATAATGCTTGCACATGTGCACAAGCTATTTCTGGTGCCCCTCTGACCCAGCAGCGCTGGTAAGAGTGGGCAGCAGGGGTCGCCTCAGGCTGGATAAACGAGTCCCTCGGGCCTTATCCAGCCTGCAGGCCTTAGTTTGGGGACACCTGCTTTCTATGTTCAAACTTTTCATGGCAAATGAAATGCCAGGATTGGGAGTTTTTGAGTCCATGTTGTGCTCAGGTTCTCTTTACAGGCTTCCCATGGGCATTTGGTTGTCCACTGCTGCAGATGTGAGATGCTGGACTAGATGAGCTGTATATTCACATCAGCTTGAACTGCCTGCAATTCCTTGTCTAGCCAGCTGCAATGGTGGCATGGGATGTAGCAAAGTGACATCCCCGTGGTGCCTCATAAATGTTCTAGTATCATTTCTGAAGCCACCACGCCGGAAATATTCTCCCTATACTTAGTATATACTTAAATTTGGCAAACATATCTCATGGGCACCTGTTTGACGTGCATATCTATGACGATTGCCAACATTTGGTCTTGATATTTGAAAACAATGTGTTACTTGTCAAAAGAAGAGTAAACTGCTAACATCTTTATTTACCATATGAACGCAATGTTGCACTTCTGGAATTCACTCAAGATGGACAGACTTGTTATTCTCTCCCCCCTCCCTTGCTGTCTTCACCCCACCCTGAATCTTGGTGAGGGTTTGAAACCACATGGTTTTCCTTAGTGTTTGAAAGTTGTATTTTGTGTCTTAGTCAGACTTTTGGGAGACAGTGCATCTTATTTTTTAAAAATAGAATAAAATAGAAGTAGTGTTTCCCTCCTCTGAAGTTCACAAATCAAATTCAAATATTTACTTACTTGGATACATGCTGAAGTTTGCTCTGTTAGAATCTGTGATGTGTATAATATTTTAGGTTAGCTTGAGCCATATGTGGTTGTTTTTTTTTCAAATTATCAAAACAAATGTGAGTATTTATGTTTTTTGTTCAGCTGCTAAACATGAATCAGCAGGGTTTCCTGTCTGGTTAAGACTTGCTAGTTAGGGTCTCCCAAAGTTCTCTATGATTCCCCCCCCCCATTTGGTTCTGATTACTTCTGACTTGCTCCATGATCCTGAGTTCCAGGCTCCTCATTCCCCTCAAACCTAGTCCCACTGTGGAAAAGCTACAGTCCTTTACACATTTACCTGGGAGTAAGTTCAATTGCTACTAATATATGCATTTATATGCGCACTTTACCCTAGTATATGCATTTTTGTACATGTTCCTTGGCTGAAGAAATGCATTGCAAAATTCAGAAAACTGCAAATTTCAAATATTGTTGATGTTTTGGTTTATGTATTATTGTGAGAACTGTGAATTAGGTAGGTTTGGCTTTAAGTGTGAACTGAACTGAATTTTTCCCACATCCCTAACTGCATGGCAAAATTCAGAAAAGTATGTAATCTGAAAGCTGCATTCCAAGTTGTGTATAAGTCTAGGACTGCAAAATTAGGTTGGTTTGCTTTAATATGCAGATACACCGACATATCCTCCATCCCTAACCATGGGTGCTCACAAAATCACATCAAAGCAGCCGCCACCAGGGGAACAAAGGAACAAGGAAGAGCAATGAAACAAATGTTCATGGGTTCATGGGCTGAGTGGGTTCCCCACTCCTACCCCTGAGTGATTTGCATTGAACATGTTACTTTTAAAATATTAAATCTGAAGGGTGTCTGGCAGAACCCAAATCACCAGTGTAAATGTGGTGAAACTTATTCTTTTTACCTCACTTTGCTTTCTGCTAAAGTAGCACTTCATTGTTTCTTGTGGGTATCCATAAAGTATTAGGTTCTGAAAGTTTCCCTCTTTGACATGGAAGGAAATACAGAAATACACTTGGTATTACAATTATATTCCTGTTGGGAAAGTATTTAAATGCTGAATGACAAAAATAGTTCTGCAATGTAACAATCTGTCTGAGGTCTCACTTTTATTGATCAGAATGTCAAAGAAATCGTTCTAAAATGTTGCAGTGGCCTTGATATAATCCAAGCTGTTTAACAAAAATGGATGCAGTTTTCAGACTGTATTAGATTATTCCCTTTAATCTTGCTTTCCTTTTATAATCAGGGCAAAATCAATTAAGATTTTATATAGGCAGGCCATTAAAAAAATGGAACCATGGTTTATAGGCAGTACAAGGAAGTTGCTGATATCGAGTTACCTATAATTTAAGTGTGATTATTTGAGTTAAATCCTCCTTTACTGCTTTAAAATCTCTTTGGTTTCACCCAAGATGTCAGCAATTTGGTGTCAGAGTCCCATTAACTGTCAGAAGGTGAAAAGATAGTGATTCAAAAAATGAGATATAATGAAGTTGAGTAACCTCTCCATATTCTAGCATTAATTAGTGTCAAGACCGCTGAACCTGGGCTCCTGGGCTGCCCAAGACCCAAATGAAGAACACATACAGGCTGCCTCTCACACAGGGAACCTTCATCATCTCCTACCATGCCTTCCTAGCCCAAGAATGAGGCTATTCTCAGTGTCTGAAGACAAACCCTCAGTGTTTCTCTCCAGAAATGGACAAAGGCCCCTTAAGGAACACAGAAAACTCTTCCAGGGAGGTGTGGGTAACCGTAGAACAGATCTTTCTGACTTCAGATTTCAGCTCTTTGCTGAAGCAACACCCACCCCATATTTGCCATAGGGGAGAGAAACACTGTACAGCCTCTGGAGTTCACTGGGAGCTGTCCATGGTCCTAATAAGGCTTACTTAGATGTGGCTGTTCCTTGCCACACCAAGCTACATGCTCCAGATACTGACTTTACTAGATAGGACGGTGCTTCAGTGGACGTGTCCCTGCTTACTGTGAATTTATCTGTTATGACCTCACTAGAGGTGATGGGAAGCTGCTGAAGTAAGCCATTGAGAGCTTCAAGACCAGACCAAACAGGATAATTAGAAATCCCCACTGTTTGGATCAATATTCTGCAAACACCAGAGCTTAGCCCAAACTCTCACAATTTTCATTTAGATTCTGAACAGTGCCAAAACAAAAACCCTGCAACTTATTTTAAGAGATTTGGGACACTTTTGGAAACATTTGCAGATTGCTTCTATTTGACAGTTTTGGGCTGACCCAAAACACCCACCTCCCATTTGTCCCTTGTTCACATGCAGAAAATTACAGGCTAGTAGTTACAGCTAGAGAGAGAAACTGAGGCAGTCATTTTGTTTTGTCTTGAGCTTGATGATCTTTGTTTCCTTTGACTTCTTGAAGAAACTTTGCCATGGCCAGTGTAATATCATTAGAGCTGTCATCCAAAATATATTGAATATGGGAGGCTTCAGATTTTTCCCGGCAGATTTGCCAGTAGGGGTTTGATCACTTGGTCTCTTGCTTGCTCGTACTGCCCACAATGCGGTAAGACATGCTTCAAGCAATCAACGTCCTGAGAACATAAACAAAGCCTATTCTGATAAGGGATGCCTCTCAGTCTAACATTTAGCACTTCCGAAGGAAATACATTTAGTCTGGCTTTGGTAAATAAATGCCAATAGGTTGGTACAGACAGGTTCCTAAAATATGAGGATATATGAAAGTCGTACCTATATTGGATTCCTGCTGCTACCGGGCCACAGATTACATGAGATCGAGATCGCAGGTCGCTATGTGAAATGTCCCAAAGCCTTTGCCTCAGGGATTCAAGGGCAGTATCATAGCCCAGATCAGGGGTTGGCAAGGTTTGCTGGCCATGAGCCGGATCACTCCCATGGAGATCGTCTGTGGGCCGGACTGGTGCAGCATGATGCCGGAAATCACGTCTAGGCATGTCCGCGATGCCGGAAATAGCTTCTGCGCATGCCCAGACACTGAAAATCGCGCCTGCGCAGAAGCGATTTTCAGCATCTGGATATGCGTAGATGTGATTTCTGGTATCTGTGCGTGCACAGATGCCATTTCTGGCGTCACTCGGCGAATCCCCACACCGTTCTGCGCTGGTGGCTCGGTTTGCGGGCAGCTCGTGGGCAGGTAAAACAGTCTTTGTGGGCCACATCCGGCCCATGGGCTGCACGTTGCCGACC